>NC_057384.1:333878-667756 GCF_016906535.1 Rhizoctonia solani | reverse complement strand
ACTCTCTAACGAAACATGCCGGAAACGGTTAATAGTAAACATCCAGAAAGTTTTGGCCCGGGCTAGTAGACAGACCGTTTCTAGTACAATTCTGGCCGATTATTTGGAGAAGATATAGAAACCTCCATAACATATATAGACTTCCGGCAGGTTTCATATCGAATATCGTAAGGCTGTTTCTCAACGAATTTTCGTGTCTTTAATTGGCGGTGATTTCGTGAACGGCCGAGCCGCCCATCCACAAACTCTCACTCTGCGAGGGCTGGCTTAATATATTAAAAGTATAGTGTATGCGCATCGAGTCTATCTCACCAGATTAACATGCCTAGTACAGGTGCACGTTCCCTCGACATAGTTTTCAATGTATAAAAAATATCTGAGTTCATAATACTCTCACCACTCACCAATAACTTCTATTCATCAATACTTCCAACAACAAGTTGGCGATGTGCATCTGATCGGGGCTTGACCTCAAAATCAAACAGTCACAACTCACTGCCATTACGACAAAGTTGACATGAGTGGAATCCTTTCGTCTATTGGTTTAACCAATGTACTCACAGCATGAATGGATTACGCTCCAATCCAATTTGAGGCCTGTTTTTCTGTCGTTCTCGCCTTCCTTCTTCGAGAAAGAGAATACAGGGAGAAGCGAAGCTGCGGTAATAAATGTCGAGGTTTCAGCAAATTAAATACCTGGGCATTTACTAGCGAGTATTTAGGCCAAGCCGTTTTTATTAAAGTCCGGCACTAAGAGCTAGCTACCCACGTACTGGATACGACTTGTCACCTATTCGCACATCTATGGGTTTATATTGCATATTTAATAACGTAAGCGATAATAGATAAGCTTTCTCTCTACTGGTGATTGACCAGAGTTATATACCGAAGGATCCTCAAGTAAACGCTTCAGAGTCCCCCGTAGTCCACCAAGGTTTCGGAAACCCCAAAGGTTCACCTGATGTATGTCATTCCAACCCCTTTCACGTATTTTCCGCGATTGCAAATGATCTCTCCAATAAACCTCACAAGACATAGCAATAGTAGCCCGGCCCAAATTCTTGTTCGAGCCTTATATGCCCTTAATCGATCAAAATAAATATCTCGGCCACAGGCCTTCTTTTGATGCTTGTAGTACATGAGTGCTCTCAGCGTGGGCACGAGATGCTGGGAGCCAACACTCCACTTTTCAGTAAAAAGTCTATTATTCAGAATAACTCTATAAGCTATTGGTTCCAAGGAGTACACTGAAGTGCACCTACTCCGATTGTCTTTTTGTATCAATCATACTGAGAAGAGGAGAGGTCAATAAATACCGAAACCCCGGATAGCATATGTGAGGGCAACAAGGCCTTACAATTATTCTTAAAACATTTTAAGAACGCAAAATCATCGAATGATTTATCATACATACATGATTTACGTTGTGAAACTCTATGATGTAGTATCGACATTTGCAAATTGACTTGTGAGTTCTAGTTTCCGTCCCGTAAGGCTATTCTCATTTTGTGACATTGCTTCAACTTCAGCCCGAGCCAAATTAGGGACAAAGTAACCAAGGCTGAGCAGCGAATAATAGCTTTATTTGCTTATAGCCCCGCCGTTTAGCCGACTCATGTAATATCGTAACGGTTAGATACATTAATCTTAATCTGTCTTCCTGGTACCTCCTGAGTTTAAGACCGAGTACTGTGGGCGTCACGCCAACGTCGACTGTGACATCCCAGCCAAATGCGTAGATGCACAAATCGCGCTCGTACGTATACATGACCTTTCCTCCTACAAGCCGCTTGAGCCCGACTAAAGTCAACAGATGACGCACCAAAGCTCATGGATGTACAGGTGGTGACCTCGAGGCTACAGTCAGAGAGCTCGAACCGAACAAGCTTGATCCTTTCAATACTCGACAAATTTCTTTCGTCGAGATCATTTCCACGCGTAATCGAACCCGAAGATTAGCCATAGTTTAGGTGTTATTCTGGTGGAGTTTAGCTCCCAAGGCGCCGTACACTTTTCCCACACGCAATGACGTCTCTCGAGTTTAATAGACTCTCCACCCCCACTTCCCCCACCAATATCTTGGCTGTGGACCGCCAAGATCAACGACATCTTGCACTGGGGGTGTAGATCAACTCTATCACACGAGGTAGTTGAATACCTGTGTTCAACTGAGTTCTTGGAAGATACATGTCCTCCTGCCTGAAATTACAATGGCCAACTGTATTGCATGACGTGCTCGCGATTCTCCACTCATCCCTATCAACTTTTTCAGCCAGCATCTGTATTCACTCGGTCTTATCCTGTGTTTGTCGTAATCTCAAGTGCAATGATCTCGATGCAAGGCGCATATGACCATTAGCATTCGTTTGCATCATTTCAAACGTGGACCGTTGAGTTTGTACCATGGTGGGAAAAACAATGAAGATCGGCAAATGCTGCAACAGACAAGCGCACTTGGTCGTATACAGCAGGAAACGAAGCGATTTCTATTATTGGGCCAATTCGGTAACTTGCGTTCATGTAATTCTCTATCCATATCGTCGCCCTTAGAGGAGAGATTCTGAAAGAGTAGTCACAACAACAAATTTGTACGAGACTTCTCCATAACTGTCAAACCACTGAATGTCATTGAACAAAGTTCAACACTTTCACAAACCAAATCACACGAGAATGACGCCGTGGAATGACGCAGAATATATGTCGACACTGAAAATGTATAATTCACCATATATATGCTGATATCGATGATCAGTGTTATTGCACCGATCACTAGCACAACGGCCGCCCATTGTCTCAGTGATCTGCCCATTCAATGATATCGAGAGGCGCAAAGACATCAGCGTCGAAAATATAGAGTTCGGCTTGGCTAATTAATTTGGCTGGGCCCTGAACTCGATCCTGTCAAAAAGTCGACAGCTAGGAGGCCTCGAACAACGTCATTCAGGGAGGGGGGGTTGATCAGTGTTGATTCAAGAAGAGGGCTACGTAAAAGTTGCTGCCAGTTAAAGTAGGTTTGATACAACGGACAAAACTCGATTTTGAGGACAAGGCGTTCAACGCATGCTGAAGAGGGCGGACGATTCACGCTCGAGTGTGGTTCAATGAAAAATTCAGTAGAATTATGCAAAATGCGTCTATAAAGAAATACATGCAAGATAAAACCACAGAAAAGGTTCAAATTAAGCCTTCTTTGCGAACTGGCGCTCGATGAGGACAGCACGGCGCTGCTTCGCGGCCTCGTTGAGAGCGTTGAGGGTCTCGACGGTGGTTTCCCAGTCAATACAAGCGTCAGTGATCGAGACACCGTACTTGAGACCAGAGGGACCCTCGGCGGGGACGTCTTGGCGGCCGGCGTTGATATTGGACTCAATCATGACACCGGTAATGGAGGTCTCGCCAGCAACGAGTTGAGAGCAGATGTCGGCGCAGACCTTGGGCTGGTTGTTGTGGTTCTTGCTCGAGTTTCCGTGCGAGCAGTCGACCATGATCGAGGGGTGGTTAGCTGGGCGGGCCTTGCGGATGGCGTCGGCGGCGGGTTGGACGTATTCGGCCGAGTAGTTGGGGCCCTTGGTTCCACCTCGGAGAATTACGTGGACGTCCTGGTTGCCGCGGGTCTTGACAATGGCGGCCAACCCTTGCTCGGTAACACCCATAAATGCGTGAGGAGAGGCGCTGCGCGCATGGCATCAACAGCGACGCCGACGGAGCCGTCGGTACCGTTCTTGAAGCCGACCGGGAACGAAACACCGGATGTAAGTTCACGGTGGAGCTGGGACTCGGTGGTGCGGGCACCAATCGCACCCCAGGAAATAAGATCGGCAAGGTACTGGGGAGAGATGGTATCGAGCAGCTCTGAGCCGACAGGAACACCGCGGTTGGTGAGGTCGCAGAGGAGTTGGCGGGCGATGCGGATACCCTTGTTAATTTGGAACGAGCCATCAATCTCGGGGTCGTTGATGAGTCCTTTCCAGCCAACAGTAGTGCGGGGCTTCTCGCTGTAGATAGCTGAGTATACGTATGGCCTAAGAGAAGATTGAAACTCACAAGTATGCACGCATGATAATGAGAAGACCATCCCACTCTGGGATCTTTGCCTTGAGGCGATCCGCATATTCAAGAGCCTGCTGAGGGTCGTGGATAGAGCAGGGGCCGACAATGACGAGCAGACGGTCGTCTTGGCCAGCAATGATGCGAGATGCGGCGAAGCGAGCACGAGCGATGGTGTCTTGGGAAGCCTTGGAGGCTGGGATATCGTGCTTCAGGAGAGCAGGCTGACAAGAGGATCGTATCCAACGACACGACGATCCTCAATGTACTTTTGGAGGCGCTCGGCATCATCGGGGAAGGGAGTAGAAGACATTGCGGCGGGTTGAGCGAGAACTGAAACTGAAATTGAAGAGGAAAGAAGAAAAGAGCTGATGGAGAAGGATGACTCTAGTCAAGCGCTTTTTATAAGTTTTGCACGTGACCATCGCGCACTATGATATCCTCCCCTCCATCCCACGGACAGAACGCAGTCCCCGTGGAGCTCACGCCGGATCCAGGTGAGTCGCGATCTGGCATAACACATTCAATACCGATCATCCACAGGATTCTGCGTCAAGACTCGTGTCCAGCCTGATGGTCACAAACTATTCGTCAACATTTGTCACCACCCAGCCATTCCATCGGCCGAGGGTCATCTACCATTGGTTCTCAGCGAGCGCCGTGATGGTTCTGACAAGGGTGAGCGCCCCTAGCTCCATCCATGAGCGTATCCGATTAAACATTTTCGACCCCAGCTGGACAGCCATGTATCATCTTTGATGCCATATTCAATCCGACCGTATGTAGCAAGGCTGCCAAGGATACGAAGCTCCGCGGCACGTTGATAGGTAGATAACATCTCATTGGCTCTATGTTATTCGAACTCACTCTTTCAAGATGTCGCATTGTCTCGAATCGAGGAGAAAACCGGTCTTACGTTAAGTCGATGTACGTACAACCAACACCAAGCCTCGTCATAACGCCACATGTACATCCAGCCATCGCCACCCCGAACATCAAGTCCAAGGGGGCCATCCCACCAAGGACCGCCAGGATCCCAGCGTTTTGGGCCTCCTCCGAGAATATTAGCACAGCTCGTATTCAAGAATTAGGCGCCCCAGCAGTGCCTTCATGGAATTGGTCCCCGACAAGAGAAGGTTGTCGTATAGTGATTCACGTCCCTGAACTGGTGAGTAGTTCTATCACACTGCCTCTTGGTAGATCGCCCCGTCGAGGGCGCTTGTCCATTTTCCCTCTCAACTTTCAAAAAAATAAACTGCTTGCTCGATTTTACGACCAAAAAGTGGAATATCCCATTTCATTAATATGTATTGTGACATTCCTAGTGACATACCGGATCTCTCTATTTCTCACACGTATTTCCTCTTTCCCGGATCACCTCGCACCCTACATCTTCTCACACATTATTCTTTTCCAATGATTTACAAGGCTCCTAATTATTCCCTTGACCACTGGGAATTACCGACTTGATTGGCTAGGTCTAGGGCCGTGGCCGGTAATAGCTCAGCTCGTTCTTCCCATTCGACCTTGGACTAATCGGCGCGCCTTCTATCGCTGGCTCTATAATCAGGGTTTTTGCCCAGTCGCCAGATACTGCAATCTCAATTTACACACGTTCTCTATGTTCTCAGTATATTTGACCGCACGTGCTATACTAATCGCCTCCCCCAACTTGCAACTATTAGACCAAGTCCCTGCATGCATCAACCACACTCGATATTGAAGCCCGGAGACTAATCTTTACCGCCGGCCCGCGATATCACCTCGACACCCCTCTCCTCCCACCAAAACAGGTACGTGCAACCCCGCAAATGACGTATACCATTCTAAACTCTTGTTTTTCTTTTTTTTTTATGATATAGGGAACGGGTGCACCCGTAGGTGGGACAAAATTCCTGCCCACCACCGTGGATCCGGACTCGGCTGTTGCAGAGTGGAATGTGAAGAAGAAGGAATTGGTTGTGCAAATCAAGTGGGCGAGTGTGGTTGCGCGGGAAAAGGAAAAGGAGAAGGAGTAGGGTAAGAGAGGGAAGGGGAACAAATGGGCGTTTGAGACAAAATAATATAATATAAATGGAAATAAGCTTGGTTGTGATCGAGACCGATTGCATGTCTCATCTGAGAATGGACTGTGGTAGAATGTGCCGCCGGGTACATGCGCTTGGTGGTTAGTCCCCAATTTCAATGGACCAAGCTCGTCTCAGAACGAGCGAACACGTCGACTGGGTGCCACACCCGGACCAACCGATCGAGTGGCTATTCCACCGCCACTTTTTAACCGTGACTTCCGAACTTCGCCGTAGGAACCAAAGGCTGGACAACTTGCCAATCACCGACTCGGGCGAATCAGTGACTTGTTCGACGGGATCAAAGTTGGATTCGGGGCATATAATGCCATCCAGCAGTCAAAGTGGTGTGATGCGTCTTGGTTGCGAAAACGGACCTATGGGTGTCGGACTATTTGACAGACATATGTGAGAACCTATCATCCGCACTCTTGCAACGTTCGAGGCCTTGACCGTTTTTATTTCCTTAAAAGGCGACGAAATGAAAACACATCCATCGTGTGACACGCAAAACCTCTTTTGAGTAGAGTACGAAAGAAAGGATGAATTACTGTAACATCTTCAAATACACCCCTCAAATTTTTAGACCCAGTCTCTAATAACTCAGAGGCCGAGCTCATCAACATATGGAAGCGCATTACGTCTCCAATTGCCACAAAGGTAGGCTTGGCACCAAGCAGAGAGGAAAGAGTCTGATGCCAGAATTAGTCAAAATGGAGGATAAATGCGCGATGAGACGTACCTTGGAGACCGAAGCTTCCGAAACCTTGTCCAGAGCAGCATGGAAAGAATCGAGCGAAGAGGTGGAACCACCAAAGACCTAGAAAGCTCGGTCAATCGTAAACTCTGTGCCCGAATCGGGATGAAAGAAGACTCACCTGAGGAGCGACAGCGGCGACCAAGCCTTCCCGGGCCTCGAGAGCACTGGCAGCCTTGAATTTAGCCTTGGACACTGCCTTGGTAGCCTCTTCCTTGCTCAAGCCCTTCTTCAGAGCGGCAACAGCGGTCTTGGTATCTGCGGCAACATTGTTACCCGATACGAGGACACCAAACAGTGCAGCATCGAGTATGGGATATATACTGGGACAGCACCCGTGCCCGCCAACGGGGACGAGCCAGTGCTCCATTTGACCGAGGGAGCGCCGTCGAGATGGGATTGGAGGGCCGATAATTCAGGTGACCCAGCAGGAGCACCAAAGCCGATAAACACCGCGTTCCCACCCTGCGACCCAACCCGGTCTCGCCTCCAAAGTACTGCGAAGACGAACCCTTGGTGCCCGCTCCAGCGAAAGAAGGCAAGCCGCTCAAATGCTTCGAGACAAGCTCGGAAAGCTTGGACGAGTCGATGCCCGTTCCAATCACGGCCACGTTCGACTTGGTAAACGCCGACTTGGCGAATTCTTTGAGTGCTTCCAGGTCGTTTTTGGATGGGTGCTGGGCAAAGAGGGATGCGCCCAGGCCGGTGGAGCGGAACGCGATCGTGTGTGCGAGTTCGAGCGCTTGGGCAGATGGGTTGGCGAGGGCGGCGGTGGTCTCTGCGATCGAGTGGGGGACCACATCTTCGGCAAACTCGTGTGGGAGGAATTGGGTCGAGGTAACCACGGACGAGAGCAAGTCGACGAAATGGGGTCTGTCCAATCGCATTCAATTAATTAATCGTGCGCATAAATGGACCGAGCGATGAAACTCAACTCGTCGCCGCGCAAGAACTCGGCGGTAATGGCCAAATGTTCACGAGTCAAGGTCGAGCTGAGCACTCCGCCATAGAGCTCTGCCTCGCGGACGGTACGGAGGGCAGATCGTTGGGACGTGGTCTGCGTGAGAACCAGACGAGTCAGCCCTCGAGCTATTCCGCATAAAATGGATTTATTTCACGACTTGCCTTGAACGCAAAGTTCTTGAGCAAATGGGCAGTTCCTGCTGGGTCTCGTATCTGCTCCCGGCCTTGACGAGCACCGTAACCGCGGTGGTGGGCTGACCGTGGTCGACCGCCGCAACAGACACACCCGCCGCATCCACCGTCGTCGCAAACGACCTCTTCAACGCCGCCGTGGATCGTCCAGCACGCGCAAGCATCATCTTGTCAATTCAAGAGTACGAGCACCACACACAAAGCTGGGCAAAAGAGATGTGCAAAACGAATCGATGCATTCAGCAAAACCACCCCCCGGATCCCTCCGTGGACCCTGGCACCGCCCCCCGGGAACTCCAGGAACATGAATAGTGAATAAATACAAAAAGTTACAAGGCCGAATTACAGGTCTCCCCATTGGTCGCGAGTCGATTCCAGTCCCAGGCTCAATAGTCTACGTGCGCATGCGGATATGTCTATGCATGCCCCTCGTCTTCGTCATCTCCTTCGCCTGCGTCTGCCACCTTCTTTTCTTTACGCTTCATCTCCGAGACTAATGTGGAACTGTTAGTCGTGATGAGGGGAGTTTGATCGATGAATCCAACTCACCTTCTCTCGAAATTAAATTACTATTCAGCCATCCCTCGGGGAACACGCCTACAATCTTTTGGTACAAGCTCTTCCGGAGAGACTGTTCGCTCGTTTTGGGAGCAAGGTTCTGGTCGAATCCACTGCGATAGGCCAAGTTATGCGTGTTGGGTCGGGAAAGAGAAACCCCACACTCACTGAGCTTCGTTTGCCAGCGCCGCCGACTCGTTACACAGGCACACTTGCTGCCACACATTCTCCTTGATCGCGTCGTTCCATTTGTAGCGTTTAGGAGGAGGCGGGATGTCCTATCCAAGTGCCGTTGGTTCAAACTATCCCGCTATTTGGATGAAATACGAGCTTACAGGTTTAGGTGGTAGCTGTTCCTGGGGCACATGGTTCGCCAACGCCTGCGTGTATTCTTCTTGCCATTTAGCAAACACGGATACTTCTTGGTTTCTGTAAGTCCACGGTGATTCGCCAAGCACCACCCGGATCGTCAGTTCACATCCCAATACGTCTCGTCATTTCGACCCACCCCAGGCTTTGATAGCATCCGCATGCAACCTCTCTTGGTCGGGCAATCCCTGATCAACGAGCTGCTTCAACTCGACCAAAAGCTCTTCACCCCGTTTCCGTAGTATTTCACTATGATCTTTGTACATTAACCGACGAGTGAGTTTCTACCAATAATATTAATCGCTGATGATTCTACGACGAATAGGGCCTCACGAGCATCGTAAACCGGTTGTACGGGAAAATCTTGGGCAAGTAATTGAAGAAGTTTTCATTGTATTCGCCCAGTTTAAGCGCTTCTAGCGCGACAGTCGTCAAACGAGGCTTCAGGTTCGGGGGGAACTTGGCTTTGTTTTCCCAAGAATCTGTCCAACAACTCGGTTATTTGCCAGTTTAAAAGGAACGCAAAAGAAACATACAAGTCTTGATCTCTTCATGCAGCTCTTTCAGCCTCTCTCTAGTGCAACCGAAAACGGCTCCTGCATAGCTCGTCAACACCTCCAACCGGGCAGAGTGGCACACAACATACCGTATCCACCAATGTCTTTCTGGGCTTCTTCCCGCCCACAGGAGTCGTCACGTTTCCAACACCATTTGTCTCTGTCCGTTGCCTCTTCATTCCCAGACTCGTATTCCCATCCATCGGACTCGCCTCGGGCGCAAAACTCGACATGGGCTTGAAACCAGGATCGTTGGACGGGGTGGAGATGGGCGGCAACGACTGGGCACTGTGTGTTTGAGCACCCGAGCTGGGCGGAGTGGGCGTGCGTGGGTAGACGGGTGCGCCAACCGTGAGCATCGGTTGGGGTTGGGGAAGGGCAGCGGCGAGGATGGAGACGCTGAGTGTAGATGTGTTTCCAGCTGTTGCGGTCGACGTGTTCGCTGCCCCAGCTCCTGCTCCTGCTGTTGCGGAGGATGCATTTGCCACTGAACTGGACGCAGCGCGCTGGGCTGCTGCTTTGGTCGCGGCAACTTTGGACAGGGGCTTGGATGGGGCGTTGGAAACTCGTTTACGAGGCTTAGGAACCGTTCTGTCCGACCCATGTCAATTAATTCACCATTAATTTAATAAATGTGCGGAGACTCACTTGTCCTTGACGAGGGCAACTTCTCCGCTGCTAACATAGAATCCCTGCTGCTTGGTCTGGGCAAAATGGGTCCTCGAATCGCGTTGAAGGTCGGAATCATCAATAAAGGCATCGCTCAAATCGTACTCGGTCTCTTCCTCCCTCCTCTTTCTGCGCTTCTTCTTGATCTCCTTGCCTGCGCCTTCAACGGCGGACGTATCCCCCTTGACGCCGTCGTCGTCCGAATAGTCGTCGATGCGACGAGTAGGGATGGGTGTCGCATGTCGCTGGCCGCTCTCCCGTGCCATGTCGCGGACATTGATAGCATAGGATTCGTTGTGCTCGTGGGTGCCAGGTTTGGGCAGATTCCACTCGAGGCGGACGGTGAGCATAGGGGGAGGCGGTGCAGGGAGCGGGGACGGCGACCTCGAGACCCGGCGCTTTTTCTTCTTGGGCTTTGGCTCGGGACCAGGCTCGGTGGGTGCGGTGACGGGCGTGGTCTGCGGAGTGACAGAGGCGCTGGTTGGGGGGTCGACGGTGGCATGATCGTGGTCGTGGTCGTGGTCGTGGTCGTGGTCAGTGGTGGCGCCGTCGTCGTCGGTGTGTTGTCGAGAAAGCAAATTGCTGAGGGAGAGAATGTCCCGGTCCCTTGCGGGTGTCGAGTGGGCAGTCGGACTTGATCCGCGGGAAGTAGGCAGACTTGAAGAGATGAGGATGGCAGTCCGGGGAGCGTCCTGCTGATGGCAACGTGTGAGCACGGGACACAACTTGGGGATGGATACAGAGTCCGGCTTGCCTTGAGCGGAGTCGACGCAAACGGCGGTGGCGAGTGCGTCAGGTCAACCATCTCGTGGTCCGACGAGGCCATTTTTCTCTTTATTTTATTTTATTTTCTATGATGCGGTGTTCGGGAGGCGCGGGGCGGCGGGGCGGGGCGGCGGGCGCGCGTGCGAAAAATATTACGGAGCGGATACGAACCCCAAGCTTGTGTTTCGAAATCACCGATCGAAAAAGCGCTATCCAAGCCTCTTAGCGTTCAACGCTCAGACTCTGCGAGTGAAAAAAAATCTGGCTCGCGGTGGTGTGGTGTCGAGTTCGGAATCAAGCCCCCCAGCCGGACTAGAAACATCTACGTATTTAGATTGCATGGGAAACCAAATTGTCTAGCACTTTGCCGCACAGTTAGCTCTGCGGTCGATACGGCTCAATCTGTCCTCCATACTTCCGGGATGTGTGGCGCTTTGGCCAAGTTTGGTTTCACCTATTCAGTTCTATCTCTCTGCACCCCGACGCTGCTACGGTCGTCGGTCTGCCGTCGACTCGAGCCAAAACGGGTTCGCAGTGGGCGCATATACCGGAGAACTAAATGATCTACCGGCGGAACCAAACATAGAGCGATCTGCTGACTAATCACGCCTAATGTTATGATCACGTGCATGCATGCACTAAATTTCGACCTTCTCTCTCCACTCTCTCTCATCATGGCTTCTGCTGCAGTCGATACTCCTATGGCTACCGAAGAAGAGCGTGCTGTCAAGCAGTGTAAGTACCAGTCTCTCTCTTTTGGCTTCTCTAGCTCTGAATGCAATACTGCACCTTTACAGTCGAGTTCTACTTTAGCGATGCCAACTTGCCATACGACAAGTTTATGTGGAAGCTTCACACCCAGACCGAGGATCACTGGATCCCAATTGCAACCATTGCCTCGTTCAAGCGCATGAGGGAATTTGAACGTACGTCGCCACCACCGATTAATTCATTTCGTTCCTTTATCCCTGTCATTCGCTCTTCCTCCTTGCTCTGACTCATAGCATCTTGCACACTTACTAACCAATACAATCATCCAGCCAAAGGAGCTGAATGGCTCCTCTCTGCTCTACGCTCTTCTTCTAGCCTCCTTGAAATCGACGAAACTGGCACCAAGGCCCGAAGAGCTCATGAGCTTGTTGAGCCCAAGGACCAGTTCGAAAGGTCCGTCTATGCGGTACGTGGTACCATTCATCTTGTTGTCTAACCAGCCAGCTCATAACTGACTCATTCCTTCCTTATTTGATCATATTTAATCTCTTATGTTTTGACGCCCACCCTCATTTGACTCGTTTCGGCCTACAGAAAGGGTTCCCGGACGAGACGCCTGACCTACAGGTCCGACTCGAAAAGTTCTTTAGCCAGTTTGGCAAGGTGAATGCAGTCAGGATGCGTAGGACTGAGCAAAAGGTGTTCAAGGTACGCCACCACTAGTCTATTACGTCTACGCCTCGTATTGGGTCGTACCCATCATATTTCGCTCGAAAGAGGCCTCTTTAGTCTCTTCTATCCTTTATATTTCGCTTTCTTACATACCACTCGCCTGCTCTCATCCATTTGTGCAACATATAATAACACTTTGTGCAGAACTCCGTTTTCGTCGAATTCGACGACTTTTCATCCGTCAAAGCTTTCCTCGAAGCAGACCCCAAGCCAACTTTTGAAGGAGCCGAGCTCGTGACCATGTCCAAGTACGTCTTGCCTCCAACTCTCTCATTCTCAACCCATTGCCTAATCTCAACAACAGAGAAGCCTACTGCACAATGAAAATAAAAGAAAAGGGCCTCGACAAAAAAGGCGTCACAGCTCGCACGCATTCGGGTACCGGCGGAGCAGGCGGCCGAAAGCAGTTTGACGCATTCCAGAATCTCAACGGAGGCAAGAAGGAAAAAGAAGCTGTGACGGTCAAGTTCCAGGGTAAAGTGTACACTTTGGATGGGGAAGGAAAAATCAATGTCCCCGTCGAGGAGTTTGAGTTTGAAAAGGGCTCTGCGATCAAGTTTACTGGCGCTGGGTCGGAGGACGCCAAGTTTGGTGAGATCAAGGTGCGTGTTCTTGTTTATTTTGTATGGGGAAACAGCATTAATATGTGCGTTGTAGAGCCCCTTGAAAGAAAAGTTTACTCCTTTGCCGTTTATTAAAATGGACAAGGGCGCGACCGAGGGTGTCTTTGGATTCGGAAAGACGCTGAGCGAAGAGGAGATTGCATTCCTGAAAGAAAAAGTCCCAAAGATTGGAGGTGGAGAGGTCACTTGGGAGCTTCTTTCCGGTACGGTCCATCTCCCCCGTTTCTTCCCACAGTATGATTCACACGAACTATCTTTCAGAGGAAGACGAACGCACGTTCCACTACTGGCGTCTCCAAGACCAGCCAAGCGTGCCCATGCAGACGCCCAGCAAAAGGGCAACCAGAAAGGCGGTCGAGGCGGGAACAGGGACAAGGGCGGTCGACCCAATAACAGGGGCAGGAACGACCGCGACTCGAAACCTAGATCCAGGGGCGCAGACTCCAAACCGAGGTCCAAAGCCGAGGATGCAACAGCCAAAGATGAACCGGTCGAGGCGCTCAAGGCTGGCAAGACCCGTGGGGAGGTGGAACCGAGCGGGGAGAGCGCCGGACAGGGCATTCGCGGCGCTAGTATCCCGAGCGTCGCTTCGACCGGCGCAAAGCGAAAGGCCGAGGGCGAGGGCGAGAGCCCGAAAAGAAAGCCAAAGTTGAAGAGTAAGGCAACTAGTAAAAAAAAATAACCGATGACGAGTTTGTGTCTTGATATCCGCCTTGTTTTTATTGCTGTTGTGGTGTTTAGGTGTACAGTACTGGCATGCATACGATTGTCTTGAAGGATTGGTGCAACAACAATTGATATTCTTACACAATTATTGGTCCTGAGAGCGAGCAAATATTGATATGAATCATTCTTTGCGGAATCATGTATATGTGGACAGAGGCCAGTGGTCTCACAATCGCATACACCCTAACCTCCATCAAACTTATGAATTTCCAGTAGCACCTCGACCAGCCCATTTGAGCTCGAAGAGGCGCTCTCATTAACACAAAATGTCTACAAATGTTCAGGCAACATACGACATCTCCTAGAGTCCGTAGCTTTAAATAATCGTAAATGGTCGTAACAGGTGCAAGCTTCCCCAGTAAGCCCATCCCATATTTTATTTCGTTAGTTCGGTTAGAGATAGCCCTAGTTGGTGGCCAAGTACATCCCCCCAGCGATCGCGGACGCAACGGCAGTTGCGCCAGCAATTGCCAATGGAGATTCACGCCCTAGCGTTCCGATAGTGGTCATGGTCGCAAAAATGCTTCCAGCGGGGGTAAACCCGCCGTAGAGCGTTGATTGGACAAAGGCAGCGATACCGCCTAGTAAATGTTCGCCGGGTCAAAGCATGCGGTGAATAAAATATGATACCACGTTACCCTTCATGGCACCTTTCCTGCGCAGCAGGATCATCGGTGCGTACAAAGATATACAAACGCCATTAGCCAAGCACGTGTTATGCTCGCGCCCCTTTGAGGATGGGCATAAGCAACCACCGCAACTCCCAGATTCGGCCAAAAGCAACTTACGAGGCGTCATGCGATTCTCATCGTTGACAAAGTTCCAATGATCTTGGACAGAGAGCGCAACCTCGCCGAACTTCTCGACAGCTGATTCAGCCTGAATGAGCAACCTTGCGTGCGAGTTCACATAGGGTCTACGAACCATTGTGTGCTCTGTCTGAAAGGAGCGCCTTTGCGGGGCGAACCACATTCAAGAATTCTACAAATGAGATGGGGTTAGTTCGGACGCGCAAACTCTTTCCAATACATACACTGACCATTCCAATCCGGTTGGTGACCGTCCTTGAGGTTGGTTTGTAACCACAACGACAGGTCGTCCACGAAAACGTACCAGGTGTAGTTGGACATTAGAAAAAGAGGGTGAGTTGATCGTAACGGGGGTCAGTGGCCGTAGAGTTGTGCCCAGAACGCGTGGTTATAAAACCCTAGCCTCGAGGCATGTTTAGTTGGTCATCCGAAACACGCGCACTAATGTTACCTTGATTTGGAAAGTTTCAGGTGTAGATTGAATCGTATTACACTTGAGTAACGATTGACACATAGGTCACCTTGACCCAAACTTGGGACATACGAGTTACAGTTCTACATATCGGAGTGCTGTACGAGCCCATGACACGTATCCTCTATTGCTATGTGCTAGACATTGACCAAGTGATCCATGCAGCCAAGGAAGCTATAATCATCGAGGGTACGGCTACTGGCGGGCAAGCAACACCCATCATCCCAACAGATGTCATTACTGCGAAGAACCCCCCAGCCGGAGTGAAAGCTCCATAAATCACAGACTGAAACCATGCTGCAAGCGAACCTGAAAGGCGAAAGGAAACCATGAGCCATGTGAGGAGAAATGGATCCCTTGATCGTATGGACGCACCTCCAATTACACCAACAGGGCCAAATCCAAGGGCCAGAGGAATGAGAACGCAGATCCAGAATACAACGAACCACACGATAATGGCATTGCGAGCATCTAAATGAAAGCCAGATGAGCTCGAGGGGCGTAGACGTAAACGACGAAAGCGTACCAGGGCGCAACAAGAACTCAGACAGGCTCTGCCATGAGGCAGTGAACCATTCCCATATATGTTCCTTGCTTACTTCTACGGGTCGAGTTAGTAAACCTGTGGATCGTTGTGGGGAATGTAGTCAATCACTTACCACTAGCACCAACATACTGCCAACTGGTTGCAAAAAATGCCCCAATAGAAGCAAACACGCCCAACAGCCATGCCCAGGCGGCTGTTTTTTTTACAGAAATCAGTTTAGTCCTTTGATGAGGCTCGCAAAGATGGGACTCACCGGATAAAACATTCGAGTCGGAAGCCACTTGTGCTAGTTTCTCAGATGCATTCAAGGCCTCCGATGACCAATCGTAGCTCTTGAAACTGTATACGGCTTGGGAAAATAATTCGGGCAAAACAGGCGCCATTTCTTGCTAATAATTTCCAGTTGTTTGACCTCCGTTGATGTGGTTGTCGGGTGGTGGCTATCCGTAGCATAGCCACACACCTTGGTCTAACTGCGTAACAAGCGCCGAACGTAGGGTCTGTCGAGGTTATTTGAAATGGTAGATGAAGGTTCTTTCATAGGAACATGTGTTAACTCGGGTGGAAACGCACGTCATGTACCGTTCATGTACCCGAACCAACTAGTGTCCACATGTTCGGGGGTCACTGTACTTCAGAGAACCAGTCGATGGAATTTTTCATCATCCGCATATATGAAGGTATCCGAGCCTTTTCATATCAACGACTTCCCACAGAAACTTTGAGGAACCAAATGCTCCATCAAACACATTAGAAAGGGGGTGAACTCCGGGGATAACCAGCGGGCCCAGGTCTTAGGGGTGTCCCTTTACTGGCCATCGGAATGTTTACCACTGCAAGTGCAACCGTGGAATAGAAATGAGCCCGACGCCTCGACAGGGTCATGTCCAAAACGCCCGAGAATTCAACCGAGTAAGGGAGTCAGATATCCCAGTATGAGATATGTGGCTTCAAGCGGACAGAATTGTCGGGCTGCTGCGAGTGAAAGACCAAAAGATTTATCATGTATGTAGTTAAACAAAAATACGAACAAGGCACCACAAGACTCAAGCAAGCCTTCAGCATGTGGTGTTGTTACATCCGGTCCGCGTCTGCCGCGGATAGGGAGTAGCAACAAAGCAGATAGGAATTTGATATGACCGAAAATTCGAATGGCTGGTGGGCCAATGTCAAGCACATGCACATCCCAAGTTCCCAAACTTCTTGCTCTTTACTATCCGAACGCACGGTCACTCCGGTGCTTAACCGGAGTCTCGGCCATTCGTTAAGCAAGACAACAACATCGTACCTAGAATCGGGGCTACTATCAACCCATTACATCCGCTTACATAGTGGCTACGGTATCACTATGTTCGGTCAACCAATGAGTTGCAGCAGTCCCTGGAAATACTTAAATAGTGACAGAACCTCATGTCCAAGAAAGCATGTCCACTGAATCATGGAATATTCTTCAGGGGTGTTAAATAAGCGATCTTTATCATGTATAGGCTTTCCGCTCTTCTAAAAGATCCACAAATACTTGAGAAGCTTTGCAAACTGTGCAAAGCATTACCAAATAACTTCAACTCGAATTCGAATGACGGATGTAGTCCCAGTTAAACCCAAGTATCCCGAGGCATGCAACATTTACAAAACGAGAAAAAACGAAAACGAAACAATAATAGCATCGAAGAAAATAGCCGCAAAGAAGTGTAGCAGTGTTTATGGACATGTTTCTGGAGTCTGAGTTAGTGGTTGTATGCACCACGTAGGGGACACAGGCTTACATAGACGAACACTGGTCGACAGTGTACAAGGATTACGCAACAACACAGTAGTTGTAGTTTTGGCCAAAGTCTTTGGGGCAATCATCACGTTCTGTTGAGTCCTCAACTGCTCCAGTAGAGGAGGCGAATGGGAGTAGAGACGCGAGAGTAAAGACGAAATCCATTTGTATAGGTTATGTATTGGTTAATGAATGTGCAGCCAAGGAGGCAGGTGGTTGGGTAGATAGATATGTGGATGAGAGGTTGAAGTCAGGTAGGTTGCTTGATACTATCTTGCTGTATCGGTCAGTTCATGCCCTCATCTTATACTTTCCACCTCTGTCGGTGTAAAACGACAGGACCGACAGCACAAAGGAAACATATTCCCAGCTAGTACATGTTAAGCCAACAAATCATTTGATTTCTTTCCCACCGGCTCATTGCTTCTGAAGAAGGCGCCGAAGGCATTTAGGAACGACTAGCTTTGTCCACCGCGGCAATTAATTCGCGCACCCTGAATTTCGAGGGGCTAGGAAGGGTATTGAACCAGTGCCAATTGATCCGGGTGTACTGACACGAAAATGTTGGACATCCGGGCCGAGTAGAATGTATACAACTGCCAATTTTGGACCCAGTAACTTGGTTAAGGTGTGTTCGCATATGATTTGATCCTTTGTGGAACCGGCGGTTGATGTTGGATCAATGTACCTGATGAACTGTCGTCATCAGCAAATTCCTAACTTACATGTTTTGAGATACATAGTTATTTCGGCTTTTGGATGTCGAATCGCCGAGTTATGGTTAAGGTTGAATGCCGACGTGGGGGAGTCTAGGCCAAGTACAAGTTCCGAGTATGATTAGCCGCGTATATTCTAGGGTTGACGTTACCTAAATTCATCTATCCGGGAGGGGGGTCATGTTTAGGAATGAGTTCATTTCTGCGCAGGCTGGTACAGAGGTAGTTTGCGTTAATGGACGTTACTTTCATTTATCTTGCCCTGGCTTTATCGTCAGGCTTATAGTCAACAAGGCAGGTTTCACAGTTTCAATCTAACCGGGAAGACTTATCCTATTGCTCGGGGTACGTGACACTTCAGGTGCCATATGTTAAGCCTTGCTTTGTGCCAAAACGTGTCAATCAGCATGCGAAATCGGACCATATTAACCCATTAGTTACGGGTTAGTATCTGATCTATTAGAGGCCTAGGTATAGCTTATCGCGCGGCTTCTCATGTCCAGTGCGATATGCGATAGTCGCCCGTGAAGATGAACTATTAACCTCTTACAAGCAAGTATGATTGCTAATCTAACTGCATTGGCGGACTAGTAGACGTATCTCGACCCGAATACTTCAAATCTCACCGCATTTCAAGGTTCGACCTCTGTGCCTTAGTCAAATCAGTGTCCTTTGTTGTGATGCATAAGTGCCTACGTCAATATCAACTTCTGAACTATTTACTGATTTTTCGATGCGGGCTCCATGATGGCCGTCGCCCAGTGACCCTCAATTTCCTTCGGGAAAAAGGTTGTTGATACCCGTACATGCGGGCGGTTGTCTCTTGGACCTGATATCTATGTAAAGGAGAGTCTAGTTGTCTTGGGTTTTTACAAGCGTACCGATGGATAGAATTTTCAAGTTGTGACGCTAGCCAGACACGTTACTAGGGCCTTTTAAGTTGGATGTTACTCTGCTAGTGGCGAAGAAGTCCGTAAATGTCACGGGTTTAGCGCGTACATGTGCCGAACAGGGGGTTTCAGATAAATCGAACTTTGCCTACTTGAACCCAAAGACAACTTAGAGAAGTGTTGTAAGAGTAGAACGAGTTGTGGTTGCTTTATTTTGTCACTACAGAGCACGGTGAATATTCACTAAACGCAGGTCGGACTATGTCCGATGACTAATTCATTGTAACCAATCTGCTGGCTTTGTCAGTTAACCTCAATCAGTGGCATTTTTCGAGAGCTCTTTCCACATAGTCCGCCATGATCCTATGGGTTTGCTTGGATGGATGGCTGCATGATGCCGTACCAGTGTCAGAGCATTCACTTACGTGTCTTTGCTGGCACCTACTTTGGAATCCAATAAAATGTGTGATCAGGGTCATTGCACTGAATAGTAAGAGGGGTTTAGAGTATCAGTATATGGTGTTATCGTAGGTCGAATGAGTGCTCACGGCGCCATCTATGGTGCTGCTATTCAGGGTACACGACCCAATGCTCGTATACCCAAAGGCTGCATACCCGGGACTTTTCCCACGAACAGCATCCCATAAATAAGCAAAATCTAGAGGTAGAGTATGAAATGGAGTACTTGCGTTTTTCAATTCCCCCTTACCTACAAAGGCGAACTTCAAACTCGGGACTCGAGTTTTCATTTCCGCAATTCCGTTAAAAACCTTCTTTTTGAATGCATCTCCAGGAGCTTCATGAGATCCATATCCATATGAATCAGTAAGCAAGAACGATCGTGCATTTGTGGGTGGTCTCGAGAGTAGCTCGATCTTGTCCAGGATGACTTGGGCAGCCCTGGGAAGATTGGCCGGTCCGTCCTTGCGGGAACCCGAGACATCGCTAATTTACGAAAAATTATGACCTAGTATGGGCAGCCCATTTATATGCTCACTTGATTCCGAAATAGACGGTGTATAGAGTAGTTGAAGGATCCAATGAGTTGTTTTGGCCTACCGAGCCAAGATATGCATGAGTATCTAGCTTTGAATACAAATTCTTTGTTATCACTCACTCAAAAAGATATCAGCCTCTTGGACAAAATCCCAACTGCTGGCTTTGCTAGGCCACAACGTCTTATCTGTCACAGCTCCTGCGACCTAGAAATATATTGTTTCCTCCATCCTCAGCTGTCCAAAAATCGGATAACACTCACTGCATAGTCCATGAACCTTGCTCCTACGTCATTGGCAATGTTCTCTATCCACACTAGGAGTATATTGATGAATTATGAGTGTATTCTGATTTTTAATTAGTACCAACCGGGCCCGTTTGTTGTTCTCCCCCCTGCCTTGGGAGACGGAGGGGTAATTACTGGAGGGGCCAGAGGTGAACCGTCTCTGACCCCGCCGGCAGTATAGCTAGAAACAGTACATCGATTTAGATACCAAATCCCAGCTATTCAGCTTTGACAGTTTACCTATCGCCAAATGAGACCTAGCAATACTCAAAGTTAGAAGCAAATGATATGTAAAAATGTTCAAAACTTACTATAGTTTTATAGTTTTTTATATCAAGTAATCCGCTGTTTACGTCCGTCACGTTACCCGTGGGAGTGAGTTTCCCACATGTAGGACCAATAACTAACTTGATCCCGTCATTTCTCTCTGCTCTTGAACCAGGAGCGAAGAGTAGGGTCACGAGATATAGTTTGGAGAGAGAAATGACCATGGTTCCTTATGGGTGGGGGGCAGTGGATCATTCTTGACTTCATGTACGTACTTATACTAAGCATGGACGGGAGGCCCGGGCCGTTTTGGAAAGGAAAATCCTTGGGAATTTCTTGGTTAAAACGTTGCGTTACAGTAGTTGATATAAATTTGTTCTGTTTATGTTTACAGCGATCGTATGCATTGCTTGCGCATCCCGGAGAACGCTACAAAGTTCGGCACCTTTTCATCGCCAATTCGACGTAGTCACCCATGATGCGATGGGTTTGTTTTGAAGGATGCCTAATTATGTGTGTAAGCGGACTAAAATTTCACATATATTCTCAATACACCTACCCTGGAATCCAATAAAAAGTATGGTCCGGATCGTCGCACTAGAACCAGCGTTAAGAAAAAGACATATGCATAGATTAAGGCCAAAAGCTCACAGCTCCGATGATAGTGCTGCTGTTCAGTGCACATGCGCCTGGACTGTTATACCCAAACGCCGCATAGCCGGGTGAGGTGTTCAGCACGGCGTCCCAAATATAGCCGAAATCTTTAAATATTTTTATTTCACGCAAGCGATCTGCAATTATGAAACAACCTACCGGCATATCCTATTTGCAAGAACGGCAAACCATGGTGAAGTTTAGCAAGACCATTGAATATATTCTTCTTATAGGCCTCTCCGGCAGGTTCCCGTTTTCCTCTCCCATAAGAGTCGGTGACTAGAAAAGAACGGGCGTTAGTTGGAGGTGCGGACAGACGCTTGATTTGATCAAGTACAGCTTGGGCAGCTGCAGGGAGATTTTCCGCCCCGTCCGTGTGTGAGGCTGAAACGTCACTAAGAAGGGGTAAGCAGCAGAAACGAGAACGTAGCAAGAATTTACTTGATGCCAAAGTAAACCGTATATAATGTCGTAAGAGGGTCCAATTTGTTGCTCTGATCTAGGTGCGCCACTCAGTACTAGTACCAAATTCACAGCAGCTGGAGGACTCTTACTGAGAAAGATTCCAACTTGTTCGATAAAGTCACTCGCAGTTGACTTACTTGGCCATAGTGTTTTGTTCGTAACCGCACCACCAACCTACGTCTATTTAGCTACAGTTCAATAAATAGCGGTACCGTGACATACTGCGTAATCCATAAACCGTGCGGATGTATCATTTGCAATGTATTCAATCCACACTTTAAAGAGGTAAGCGAGATAAAAAGGAGGAGACAAGGCCACTTACCTGGCCCATTGGTTGTCCTGCCACCGGCTTTTGGAGAAGGAGGAGTGATCACTGCCGGAGCTAGAGGTGAGCCATCTCTCACACCTCCGGCAGTAAAGCTATTTGTTTTCAGAGCGTCAGATCACGGTGCCGACATTAGTTCAGTCTGAATTACCTATCTCCGAATGAGACCTTTGTAACTTAACTCAGCACGGAACATGTAGAAATATTCGACGAGCTTACGATTGTTTTATATCGCTTTAAATCCCAGAGACCCGCATTGAGGTCCGATGTGTCTCCGGTTGAAGTCAGTTTACCGCATGTAGGACCGATAGCCAAGTGAATCCCGTCGTTACGACCTGTGTTATTCGTAGCAGGTACTGCCAACACTAGACTAGACAGAGTAGCTGTGGAAGAGAGTAATTTACGCAACATGGTTCTCTAGATCATGCAATGGCTCGATTTACGACCCGGTACCAGTACGTTATATACGGGATGCTCCGGGGCCCGCGCGTCCCTGGTAGTCTCCTTCCGGACCATGTCCTTAGACAGTTAGGGTAGATTGGAACATTTTAATGATTAGGTGTGAGGTCCCACCAACGAAATCGAAGCGGAATCGCCGGGCCGCACGTCGACAGTGAATTCCCGGTCCGTATTCAGCTGACCGTAATCAATAAGCGAAGTCACGTGTGCTAAATTTAAGTATCTCCACGAGTAATAGTGTACGATCAGCTCACGCGAAGTGTAATTACACTGAATAAAGTCTGGACGAAGGAGTCCTTGGGAATGGTCAGGAAGTGACTCACCCACGTGCACTGGCCACTCGACAGAGTTTGTTAGGATCCGTTTGTTACTTGTTTATGCTCTGCACGTACCACCTCCCCCAGGCGATCAAATTGAAGTTATCGGTCAAAATTGAACATCGGGCACAGAGGTTGATCACAACGCCCCCCTTTGAAAGCCCGAGTTAATTCCTTGCTCATTAGCGCTAGCGAGTGGCCCTCATTCTCCCTTATTCCGGGCCCGCCAATTTCCTATCCCAAATGAAAGGCATGAAACCAAATATGGTAACCTTACACGTTGCACTCTTTGATATAGCGTTATGTTAAAGGTAATCTTGTTGAATTCTTCTAAATTGGCATGCTTTGATCCGGTTCATTCTCGATTATGTCCGTAACAGGCACCGTTAACTTAAATTACTTGTTAGGAGAGTGTAGTGCTATTATCATGAGTGATTTTATTGAAAGAAGGATTATCGCGGCAGAACAGTATGATGGACCGCAGATCAGCTACGCAAGGTCCCCGCTGCCAGATCCAGGCCTTGGATCACTATAACTTCAAGTGGCACAGGGTGGCTAGTCCCCAATTAGAATACTTTGCCCTTTTGGAATGAAGAATCAAACCTATGGAGCTCATATCAACTTTGTTATGGCTGAAACCCAGGATATCTCTACAAATCCCAGTTGACATGACTTCTTGTTAATTCATAGCGATGATATCCTAGTTGTTGAGTATATCCCGAGTACACAGGTATGAACAATGTATATGTTTGTGAGTAGAGCCCTTTTAGCTGGATATAAAGATAGATACCTTCCGGCGAAACTCCCACCCCATCATTTGCTTTCACTACCACCATCCATCCCGCGTATCAGCGTACACCATACTATTGGTATCCATGGGAAACGTATCCGCCGCGTTAAGTTCTATTGGACGTGCAGTTCGGCGCGCTTGGAACGCGTTCTACAGCTGGGCTAGTCAACCCCGTACTTCAATGTCTCTTTCCGCCAAGCTACGAAGGCGATCGCTAACATGCAAGTTTCAGATATTTGGAGGAGGCTCTTGATAGCCGCAGCCGTTGGGGCAGGAGTAGCTATTGCTGTCCCTGTTACGATTGCTACATTCGGATTCGGTCCCGCTGGGGTGGCTGCAGGTAAAAGCTTCATATCAGCTTTGGAAATCGATCTTATCACATATTGTATTGTGCACAGGTTCGGCAGCAGCGGCTTGGCAATCCATCGCCTATGGGGGCCTTGTTCTGCTGGAAGCGTGTTTGCTATACTTCAATCCCTAGGAGCAACCGCAGGGGCAGCTCAACTTGGCGTAGGGCTGGGCGGACTTGCCGCCTTTGGGGTGATAGTCGGTGATTCAGCCTGAGACGAGGTCCTAAGTCAGTAAAACCCTGTGTATTTCTTCCATTAGCTATGAGAGTGTTTGTCGTGGCTGAACATTATGATATATGCGATGCGTATACACTGTGGTGTGATAAGATCCTGAAAATCAGTACATCAGTAAAAGATCCCTTTTTTCAGTAGGATATGGTCTGAAAATTACAATGTTAGTATGCCTCCCTCAGCATGAATCAGACTATAGAAGAATTGATACCTAAAATCAGTATGTATTGACCTTGATTTCAGCTCAATTCTCACTTAAACACACGCACTAATTTTCAGCATTATAACCTTGTACAGTGTATATGTATTGGACGCCAGTTGGAGGGTAAAGTAATTCGAAAAAACATAATCATCAGTAACGCAACTTTTGGACTTAGTCAACAACTAAGCAGGATAGTATTTCTATTGCAAGCTGTTTGACTCATAGAGCCTTGTACGGAAGGGAAGCTAAGAACTATATATTACCTGTGATAAAGAACCCACGAGGCCATAGGTCCATTAGCAGAATTTCTGGAGCTCCCGAGGTTCCCAATACCTTCCGAGGTTTCAGATACTTTCCTAATTCTACTATCAGTAAGATGGCTACCCGGAGGGGGGGGGGGCAGAATGGAGTATCCAGACTCGGGATATCTACATCTATGATATGATTGCTCTCAGCGTTTGGTTGAAGTCATCGCAGTTTATGGACATACCCTTATGAGTATCCATGGATCGCATCTGCCAAAGCGAGCATTAAATCCTTTCAACGTTAGCCATAGCACTCCAGTTTGACAGACTGTCATACTTGCCATTGCCTCCTTTCCTTCTGCTCGGAATCAAGCTCGTGTTTGAGGGCGATGGTTTTATGTGTGTAATGGCGAGTTGGATATTTGCCGGAGTCGTACTGCGTGTTGAGAAATCTGGTCTGCATCATGACTCTCTTACATCACTTGCTCATCTTTCGGCCCTACCTGGTCATGCATCGGGGGGGGGGGGGTGCAAGGGAATCATGTGTGCGTCATATAGATACAGGACGAGCTTGAAAACGGAGGCCCTGGCCCAGTGAGTGAATCATCTAAAATCAGTGTTCATCAATATTCTCGAGCTGAGATTAGTCAGGCATCCAAGTAATGTGTCAGAGGGGGCCGGCTATGTTGGGTGACGGGGTGTTTAAGCATTTACCTCATCCCCCTTACCCAATCTTTAATTCATCTTGCTCACCGTGGTTTAGCTGCTGGTTCCCATTGTGTTATTCCCCTCGAATCTTTCTCACGTTCCTCGGAGACTTAGTAATCGTTTTGAAGTTAATACATTGGCTCAGTTCTAACCCATGTCTTTAATTTTATCCAGTTCCACTCCCTTCTACCTATCGCTAACGCGATATGAAAACGCACTTGAGATACTTGATGATATCGTAGATGTGAACGTAGCTCAGTTTGATGTACTATGGCCACAGAATGCCCAAGGGTTTCAAGGCGGATTTAGTTATGTCAAGAAAGCACTTTGGAATAATCAAATCGTCGCGGTCAAGTTTTTGAGCGATCATATGTATAGCGAGCGCGGGACTAATAATTCATGAATTCAGCAGCGGGTAATCGCCGGTGTTCAATTAGCTAGATAAAGTTGGATCGACTTTACAGTAATGTCATTAGCAATTGTACCAGGAACTCATTATATGGTGCAAGCATACTCACCCTAACGCCCTGCTACTGCTTGGAGTAGTGTGTTTGCAGAACAGGTACTTGGGTGTGGCATCTCTGTACATGCCTAATGGATCTACTCCGAGATCTATAGAGCGCAACCCGAGTGCCAATGTCCTCCGGATTGTGAGTGAAGATGTATACAATACAGGATGGATATTGCAGGTTGTACTAATATCTACCAAATATACATGCAGCTTTGTGATATATCCGAGGGCTTAAGGTATCTCGCAGCCAAATCCTACCAATCGCACATGGGGATCTCAAAGAGGTATGTGGAAACCCCATTTACATGAATAGATTAGTATCAAGTTTAATATATTACAGGTAAATGTACTCGTTATTTCAGATTAACGAGCGTGTATATGCAGATTTGGTCTATCTCAGTTTGTTAAAGAATGTCAGCTCACCAGCACATCTTGTTTCGGGACATTACGGTAGGTATTCGTAGTATCACGTGACATAAAACAAGCAAACGCGACCCATAGTTGGATAGTTTCCGAATAATTGAGCGCCGAAAATATGATAATCTCTTTATCGGTCGATATATTTTCTCGGGAAATGCTTGCTCTCGAGGTAGGCTTTATACCTGACAACTACGACGCCATCGCGTGCAGCTAATGACTGAAACGCTACCCTGGTACCCAGTCCAAAACGACAGCTCTATCATTTCAAAAATATTGAGTGGTCAAAGGCCTAACCGCCCAGAGCATCACAGCAAGTTCTATCGGATACACCCAGGGTGCGTGTGTCTGGTAGAAAATGATAGTCTATGGGCTTTAATTCAACGCTGTTGGAGGCAGGACCCAGACTAACGAACGAACATCACGCAACTCTGCGTCGCACTATCGCCTCGCAAAGAACTTACGCTGCTGAAATTTCATGAATCGCTTCGCGAATCTGCGTCTCAGATTTTCACATATGTCGTGACATCTACAATTGTGCTTTGCGTTCAATTATCCAAAACCGATGCACATCCCTGTATACTTTTTCAAAATCCGAACCTTGAATCTACTCTCCTGATCGAACCGCGCAAACAGGCTCGGGATCCTCCCCACCAACCACGCATATACGAGTGTATGCTCATATCACTCCCACACTGCCGTACTTCATAAACATCCTGGCCATTGCCATATACGCAATCGGACAACTAAATGTAAGGATCACAAGAAACTATGGGGAAGACAAAAAAATGAAAGTCGAGCGTATGCGAGTGTGGACAAGGACAGTAGCAGTAAGTAAAATTGGGGAAAAGAAAAAAAAGATAATAGTATAGTCATGGGTTAGGACGGGTTGTACACGGTGCTCCAAGTCCCCCTCCTCCCCAAGGCTCGAGAGGCTCATCGTTCCGCAAAGGGAACAGCCGGGAACTGGCCCCATGGGTTCCCGTTGGGTTGCCACATCGGAGGCCGAGGTACCGCGGTAGGAGGAGCGGGAGCGGGCGTCCAAGGCGACCCTAAATGCGGCGGGGCCAACACGGGTGCACCAACTAGCCCGGGCCCTTGGCCAGGTCCAGGCGCGCCTACACCTATCGGTACGGGCGAACCTATCGACCCGGGAGGAGGCCCAATCGTCCCTACCGCGATTCCAACAGGAGGGAGCATCCCAACTCCAGGCGCACTCCCCCACGAGACGGTCGTATTCCGTCGCGAGATGGGTGTAACGACTTCATCATCGTCTGCTGCGAGAGCTTTCGATCCAAGTGGATGTCGTTCGGGAGAAGGAGACCGCCTAGCGCCAGACGTCCCGATCGGACGCGTGATTGCGCGATTGGGTATATCCCCTACCGATCCTCGCGACGGCATGTCCCCAACTGGCCCTCGAGAAGAAATGTCTCCGACCGATCCGCGAGAGGGTATGTCCCCTACCGAGCCCCGAGAGGATAAAGGCAACGCTAAATCCCGTGCATCCCCGACCGAGCCGGTGCTCACCGGTCCTCTGGTCGGTAAATCCGTAATCGACCCGCGGCGAGGTGTCAGTCCGCGCTGGAACGCTCCGCCAACACTAAAATCGGGCGGGGTAGCCGGGAACATGCGAAGCGGGGGCGGAGGGGGTGTAAACGCCATTCCGGGATAAGGTGACATGAACGGTGTGGGCGCAAAGGCCTGGTAAGGTGTCGAAGGAGGGAGGGGGAGCGGGATTTGAGGACCTGGCGTGATCGGGACAGGCGGTGGCGCGTGGGGGATCTGCGTTCCTGATGGATGGGGAATCTGTGATCCCGACGCGTGCGTGATTTGCGATCCCGGCGTATGCGGGATTTGCGATCCAGATGTATGTGGAATCTGCGAGCCCGACGCGTGAGATGGGAGTTGTGGATGCATATGAGCATGCGGAATCTGTCCTGATATAGGAGGCAATTGCGATCCAGATGGAACAGACGCTTGCACGGGGGAAATCGTACTCATCGAGGGCTGCGCATTCGAAGGAATGATCTGCGAACTTGAAGGTGCCGTCTGTGAGCTCGAACCCGAACCTGAACCTGAGCCCGAACCCGAGCCCGATGCCGAACCCACTATCGATGCAGATGCAGATGTAGATGTTGAAGCCGACACCGAGACCGATGGAACAGGAGCTGGCACTTGCGAACCCAGATTCGCCCCCGATGCAGACGCTTGGATCGGTACAGGCCCCAACCCAAGTCCAACAGGTTTAGCCGGAGACGAGCCCACCGATCCCGTCGTGTGCGTGGACGTATGGGTGATCGACGACCCGGGCGTGTGCATCACGGACGATACCGACGCATGTGTGACCGAGGATGTAGCCGGCGATCCTGTCGGGCGAGGCGGGACCTGCACCTGAGCCTGAGCCTGCGCCTGCGCCTGAGTCTGAGCCTGCTGGGACGTGGATACCTGGGGAACCGAGACCTTGACGGGTGTGCTCGATACCCGTTGGGTCTTGGATCCAGACCCAGAGGCGGAGGGCACGACCTTGCTTTCGTTTACGGAAGGTTTCGACCCCGATGCGGATGCGAGAGCAGCCTTGGGCGCAGACGTTATCGGAGCGGGTTTGGAACCCTGTGGGCCGTTTACGGCCTTGGTGGTGGGGCCATTCACGGTCTTTGCGGGGCCGTTGACCGGTTTCGCTGCGGCGGGGGTCGATGCTGAGACGCTTCGGGTTGGCGCCTTGGGTGGCATGGTGCTGGGTTTGACGGGGGAGCTCGCAGCGCTCATGCTCATTGGCTGAGTATTCGCCTTGACCGGGGGCTTCTTGGGTGTCGTTGGAGGTAATGCTGGGGGTTTGGTGACGGGAGCAGCAGGGGTAGGGATGGGTCTGGATGGAGGCGGATGAGGTGGTGGAGCGGCTGGCAGCATGGAGTCCAGTCAGCATACACCCAGCAAAACGAACCGTACGGCATGAGGATCGCCGAGACAATGAAGCGTACGTCGATCGTAGCAACTTTGTCTCCGCATCGAGTTCCCCCCGCCCTAGTCGACTCACCCTTGACCTTGTCCCTCTCCTCTTCCTTCTTCTTCCTATCCTCCTCCTCCTTTTTCCTCTTTTTTTCCCTCGCCTTGGCCTCTGCCTCCAACTTGGCCTTTTTCCTCTCTTCCTCCTTTTTCAGCTTTTCCCTCCGCTCGGCTTCGCGCTCTTCCCGCTTTCTGCGAGCCTCTTCTTCCCTCGCGACCTGGGCGGCCTGTTCTTCCGCCAAACGATCCGCATCGCGTTTAGCCCGTTCGGAATCTTTAGCCAGCTTTTGTTGTCTTTCCATTTATTCCATCAGTTCCAGTCCGACAAATAACCCGCTCCCCATGCCAAGGGCTGAGGGAGGGGGAGAGGGGAGGGGAGGGGGTGACACACCGCTTCTTGTCCTTCTTTCTCTGATTCTCTTTCGCCTTTTTCGCCTCTCGCTCATGCGCCACTCTGTCCTCGTCTTCGAGCTCTCGGAGAAGCTGGAGCTGACGTTCTTGTGCGACGCGTTCTCGGTATGCTTGCAGGACGCGCTGTTCAAACATTCTGGCCGCAAAGATGGAGAACATGCGTTTGCCGTCTTCCATTTTCTATACAAGGGATGAGATGAGAGTCATAGGTACCATGAATAGGACTGACCTTGTCGAGATCGTCTTCGTACTCGTCGGCCTCGTCGTCTTCATCGTCTTCATCGTCCTCGTCCTCGTCCTCGTCCTCTCCAGCCGCGATGCTATCCGCCGCCTCTTCCTCCCGATTGGTCCGATGCTCGGCTAGCTGTTCCATCATCTCGAGGAACTTTTGACCATCGTTTTTCAAAAGGTCGTCTGCGACTGTTAATATATTCCCAGCTAGACGGTCAAGTCAGTTATCCAGTGGATCAAAGAGACGGAAAGCAAGGCAACTCACCAGTGACAGTGAGACTGTTACTAAAATTTAAAAACGAGGTTCCCGAGTCTTTGGCAGGAGGGGCCGGAACAACGCCATTGGGCTTGTCGTCCTCTTCGTCCTCGTCCTCCTCGTCGGCGTCTTCATCGTCGTATTCGTCTTCGTCGGGATCGTCGTCGTAGGCATCGTGCTGCGCGATAGGTCTTTGTGCATTGACGACAGCTCCGGTAGCATCGAACTCGACGGATCCGGGAAAGGGGCCAGGACCGAGGGGGGGAGAGGTGGTACCGCCGGAAGAGGCGTACCGCTGCTGGATGTTTGCGTATTGTTCTAGTTCTTCGTAGTATGCATCGTACAGTACCTCGAGTTCTTCCTCGATCGCTGCTCTACTCCACGGAAATCGATCGTGTTGGGATAGATTGAAGTACGGCAAGAGAGACGATTAGCTGGGATGTTGCACGCAGGGGTGGGGGATTGAAAAGTGAACGTACCGTTTCCGACCGCACACTGCGCAGGCACAGCTGTGTTTCTGCTGTTCCTTCATCTTCTTCAAGACGGCCTCTCGCTCGACCTTGACGAGATCTCTGCGCTCGGATTCGGAGAGACCGAGCCAGAAGTCTTTGATGCGTTGGCGTTCTCGAGGGAGTTTGTATTCCATAGTTTGGTGTTGCTCGCGGTGCTCGAGCTCGGTGGACTGACGCGTGGTTTGGCTGGGGGCTGGGGTGCTGCTGGGGCAGGCTGGAACGTCATGGGCTGTTTGCCTGCTGCCCGTGAGCTGGGAGGAACCGCCCGCCGTCGTTGTTGTTGTTGGTGGTGTTGCTGCTGCTGCTGTTGGGCTGGGATGCGGGTGAGGATGGGGCTGGGGATGCGGAACAGGGATGGGAGGCGGAGGCGGTGGAGGAGGCAGAGTAGCAGGGACTCTCTTCTTCTTTTTCTTCTTCTTTTTGGAGGACGCGGCGAGATTGGGCGGAGGGACAAGATCATCATCGTCGTCTGGCTCATCGTCCGAGTAAAAGTCGCCGTATTCGGTGTCGTCCTGTGGGGGCGGCTTGGGCCCACCAGCAATGGTGAGCTGCTCGAGGGCAAGGGCAAAGCCGGGATCGGAGAAGAGCTGTGCGTCAAAGGGGAACGGGGGCTGCGGAACACTCGTTGGTTGCGGGTGATGGTGGTGTTGCGGTGGTGGAGGCGGCGGTGCGGGCGGAGGGTCCGTCGTGGTCCGTGCACGCCAGCCATACTGCTCCATATGCTGCACAAGGCCCTGCACGCTCGGTGGTCGGACCGATTTGGCGTACTCGGCGCGGACATAGGCGCGCAGCTCGGGCGGGAACTGGGCCCAGACCTGGTCCGCATCCTCTGGTCCTTCCTCATCCCCATCTGCCTTTTTCTTCTTCTTCTTGTTGATCGTCGTCGGCGTCGGTGGCGGTGGCACGCTCGGCGCAGGTCGCATCGTCGATGATGCCTTGGGTAATAATCTCTCAAGACAAGGTCGGATGAAAATGAATTATCTGAGCCCTTCCGCGTCTCCGGCCAGCCACTCATCACGGGGTCTGTCACATCTCCCTATTTATTCCCCATCATATTCACTAGTCTTTGTCTACTTGTCTCGTCCCCATCTATCTATCTCTCTCTCTCGTACGACTGGATCGATTTTCTATTTTCGTTTTACTTCTCACCGTACTTACACCGCCTCCCACCCTCGGACACACAAACTTCCGGCTATCCACGACAACGGAGCGTGTTCCGCCGGTAGAGCAAATCATCTCCCCCCCCCCCCAACTATATAGCCTCCCTTGGCCCTCTGCTTGCTTCTAGTTTCTCCCCTCCCTCCCTCACTCTAACGACAGCCTCAGTCTTGGGCTCCCAAAAAACGTGACATCACGCGTGACACTCTACCCTGTCAAGAACAAACTCGGCCCTCGGCGTCATCAACTCGCACCTCTCATCTCTCCTTCCCTCCACCGTAATGTCGTCTAGTGGTCCTGTACGTCACCTTCTTCCCCGTCCTTCTCTCAGCTCCTCACCACTCACCACTCATCTGCTCCCAACAGATCCGCCGTAAACTCGTGATCGTTGGAGATGGCGCCTGCGGTATGTTCATCCCCCCTCCGACTGCGAAACATGGGCGCTAATCCCCCAGACCAGGCAAAACAAGTCTGCTATGTGTCTTTGCCATGGGAGAGTTTCCAAAGGAATATGTACGCATTGCCTTCTTTTTCTTCCTCTTCACCCGCTTATCGCTTGTTGTGCACAGGAACCAAGTACGCTCCTGCCCACTTTATCTCACACAACCAACCTAACCGTGCAACAGCCATCTTTGAAAACTATGTAGCTGAAATCAGGCTCGACGGAAAACCCGTCCAGCTGGCCCTCTGGGATACTGCGTGAGTACGGGCGCTCGTCCAACGGACCATCGCTGACCGAGCAATATCTTTCATTTGCCTCCTTTTTGACTCGCACCTTGGTCCCGCACTCGAATCTCTCTCTCTAATTCGCCATCTCCCGCCCACCCTATTTTCCCAACACGGACGGGCTCATGTTGACGCCATGCATGACACATTCAAATCATGTCATCCGGTGTGGCGTTGGGTCGGGTGTCGGGTCTGCGACAACGGGCGCGTAATTCGTCTTGGATTTTGGTACGCGCGCGTCCCGACGCTTGGAATTGGCGTTTCCTTGTCATCCTCGCTCGTCACTCACCTGTGCGCATCGGTCTCCCCGATTTGTACACATCACAACGCCTCTGTTCGGCCTATCTCTATTCCCACTCGCATCACACACGCACACGCACATATATTATACGCACGCACGCACTTCCGAATTACCCCCTATCTCACCGATCTGCATTCTCTTGTACCACCGATCGACTCGGTCTGGATGCTGCTGCGGAACGCGCCACGCCCGGGGACTCTATTCCATCACGGCTCGGATCCCCTTTTTTCCCGAATCGTCCTGGTTAAACGCACGCACGCGCGCATACCATTATTCGCAACTTGATCGGAACGCCTAAAACGACGACGGTTCATCAGCGGTCAAGAAGAATATGAACGCCTTCGCCCGCTCTCATATGCCAAGGCGCACGTCATCTTGATTGCATTCTCGATCGACACGCCTGATTCGTTGGATAATGTTTCCGTCAAGGTTTGTGCTCCTTTCTTGTCATCCCCCCAGTAATGTGACGATTCTAATGTGAATATACAGTGGATCGAGGAGGTACGAAACATCTGTGGCCCACAGACGCCCGTCATTCTCGTCGGGTGCAAGGCCGATTTGCGTCCTGCGTCTGGGTCGAGTGCGGATGGAAAGCAGTATGTGACTAAACAGAGGGCAGAAGCGATTGCGCAGGAGATTGGTAAGTTTCCTTTCTAGCCTCGTTTCTTTTAACCTTGTTTTCCTGCCCCTCCACCTTTCCTCATCGAGACGTCTATTTCGGCTCATATTCAACTGACTGCTTTCCAGGCGCAAGAGCGTACAAGGAGTGCTCGGCACTTAATAACCAAGGAGTCGACGACGTATTCGAGGCAGCCACGCGGGCCAGCATGATCGTGCGCGAAGTCAAGTCCGAGGCAGGGGAAGAGCACAGCGGAGGGTGCGGTTGCGTCTTGTGCTAAGTCGCGCCACGTCCTGCCCGCCCTCTCTCTTCTCCTCTGCCCCTGCTCGTTTGTCATGTTCCCTGTTCGCATCAACCTCTGTGTCATCCTCCACAACTCCTATCCTACCTCACATGTCGTATGATCTCTCCATCCTCTCTTGCATTCCAAGCCCCTCAAGAAAGTCATGTGTGTCGTCCTCGTCTGCCCCCTCTGCATTCCCTAAATCATCTGTGTGCTACTCTCATCTGCACTTGCAAGCCCCTCCCCATGTGTCCCATGTGTGTGTGTGGCACGTATGATCTCCCCCTCTGCATCCTATTTTGCGTATTTGTTGTCTTTCTACTTGTCTTTTTCTTTTTTTCTCCTTTTTTTCTTTTTCTATATTTTTTTGCATGATATCGATGGACACCATGAGACATAAAGCGTGACATGAGCGTGTGACTTTTTTTCTCTCGTGCGTGTGATGAGGATTGATAAGCGCCTGATCGGTCATGCGAGCGACGGAAAGTGCTAGATAAAGAAAGAAAAAAGAAAAAAGAGAAACGAAAAGAAAACGAAAAGAAGTACAGTACAGTACAGTACAGAGGTCCAGCTCGGTCGCGGCGTTTGAATCTCGTCAGCTGAGATTTACGGTTTATGCACGAGTACCATTTTGATCCGTTGATGGTATGCGCGCGCAGCCTCCCCGTCTGCTTTGTCTTACTTTTGGCACTATAGGCGGCGTAAAGTGGCTCATGGGTTGGTCTCGGGTTCCTAAATTAGCACATTGTACATTTATAAATATAGTGAAATGAAGAAGGGGAGGGCAGCTGATTTTCTGTTCTTTTCTTTTTTTAGCTATATATAGAGTTTACGTCCTCTGAATGGGTTCGAGTTTGGACTTTCAAGGCGAACGATGAAAGACTACGTAAGGATAAATGATCGAGTAAATGAATGTATGTGAACATAATGGTACATGAAAACAGTCAACGTAAGTTCTAATAATACAACCGCGTCCACGATGTGACATACAACAGTTGCATACAAGCCTGTTATCCCTCTACGGAAGCATCCTTTACATTTATCCTGATTTATTACAAATCACCATCCATTCATACCATTTACAACGTTTGTAAATACAAACTCACTCGCAACCTTTTTTTACACAACGCCCCCGACCTTCCGTAGCCGAACCTAGGAGTTCAGACGCCTTCTAGATCTTCACACACACACTCTCTCTCTCTTCCACCAAAACATAACAGCCAAAAAAGAAATGGTAGAATGAAATGTATGTGGGGTGCCGCGGCCCCCCCTTGAGGCTCCTCGATCCGGCACGTTCACTCTTGACTCGGGATCCTGAAATGCTCCCTTCCCTCCCCCTTCCTCATCCTCTTCTTCCTCCCGATATAGATTACCCCGCGCGATCGTCGATGAGTATGGAAATGTGAGTGCGCGGGTTTTCGTTTTGTTATTTTTAGTCTCGAGTCTTGGACGAAGATTTCGGGGAGGAAGGGCCGAGTGGGAAGGGACTGGGTCTAGTACTTGGGCTGAGACTCGGGCTGGGCCTTGGTTGTTTGTTTCTTGGTGTTCTACGTAAAACATGTAAAGTCGGTCCGTGGTTAGGTTCCACTGGTGTGTTTAATGCAGCCAAAGTATCTTTTTCGGGAACGTACACATTTATGCGAGGCAGGCAAGTCGTGCGCGTGCCGTGACTGTGACCAGGCTGCTCCTGTTCGAGCTCCGAATGAAATACAAAAGGATGGACTGTCGTCCTGGTTCCGTGCAATGAACCGCCAGACACGTTCAAATTGCAGAGGTTGGGTACACAATGGTGTTGACCATGAGAAGCCACCCGAATTCGCGTCCAGGTCCTATGGTCAGGGATTCACATCCAGTGCTCGATTTGGATATATATACGTGCTCTATTTGACGGGAGTATATGCACAACATCGAACAAGGTCTAGTCAATGAATAGCCGGAAACAAAGCGGAACTAATCTCCTTCTTGACTTCTCAACCAGGATCATTTCCAAAAGATGCCCAACTATGGCTTATTTTACACTCGTGCTTGAGTTGGGACTGTTTGAACCTCACTGGGGCGGCTCGACGCGGCCGTAGTAGTCACGCTGTGACAGTGTGTTCGAATGCCAAGGGTATAATCACACTGGGGTCTCGGCGTTTAAATGACCTACAGGGGCTGGGTGTGTGGTATGGCTGTATTTCATGGGAATCGTGGCGGTGTGTCTCCCGTCCTTCGAAAAAGGGTAGATCATACAACCGTGATTGGAAACTGAGCTGCAGGAAACCTTGTATCAACCGAATGGAAGTATGTAAGGAGGCAACTTTTACCATCCGTCTCGCCTGTCTCTCCTACGTTCGTAGCTTTGATGAAGTCTGTCGTATGGCTGAAATCGTTAGGTATGCCGATTTTAGTACATACACTAAGCAGCAAAAATATTGCAACCCCCATGAGGAATAGCTGGAGGCCAAGCAACGCACTTTCAGGTATAGGTTTATATACAAGATCTGTAGACCTGTATGAGAGCTAGGTGATGTCAAAAAACAGGGTGAAAATACCAATCTTGGTGTGCTAAACAGGGAGGATAAGAAACAGGGGTTTTTCCAGCCTGCCAACCAGTAAATATCTTGCTCAGAGCTGCTAATGGAACTTGAAGAGAAACAAAATCTGAGTAGTATAGCACTTTCAAGCATGCAGATCTGTGCGCTTGTTGTGGAGATATGCACCTTCCAATGTAGGAGGGGTTACTAGGAGACTAATTGGAAATTGCTGAAAATGGGAGGTTTCCTAGTAACCCTCCCTAGATCTGAAGGTGCATATCTCCACAACAAGCGCACAGATCTGCATGCTTGAAAGTGCTATACTACTCAGATTTTGTTTCTCTTCAAGTTCCATTAGCAGCTCTGAGCAAGATATTTACTGGTTGGCAGGCTGGAAAAACCCCTGTTTCTTATCCTCCCTGTTTAGCACACCAAGATTGGTATTTTCACCCTGTTTTTTGACATCACCTAGCTCTCATACAGGTCTACAGATCTTGTATATAAACCTATACCTGAAAGTGCGTTGCTTGGCCTCCAGCTATTCCTCATGGGGGTTGCAATATTTTTGCTGCTTGGTGTATTGTAATGTTTTATTGTGTTTTTTTGTTCAAAAAGAGTGCAAACAATCTAGCACTGTCCAGGTTGCCATTTGCATGACTCTTCTTGTAAGGGTTCCTGCTCAGTATATTATTGGGAGAGTAATGCTGGCATACAGGGCTGAAAGAAATACTAGTTGAGCTAGGAAGAGCAGACAATTGGTTCAGTAAATCCCACTGGCTTGATCTTATTGAAATCCCAATTGGACCAATTGTTTCAGACAGGCAGCTGGCTAGGGTCAACCAAGCATACATGCACATGTTGGGCAACCCAGTTAGTCTAGGTATGTCAGACCAGCGTTTACTTGTTAGATCAGATACCTTTTTCTCAGTTGTGATAGCATATCCTCATTTGGCCTTCAAAGTTCTTGTTGAGTTGAAAGACAATAGCACCCAATTTTGCAAGCAGATCTAAAAGTTAAACCCAGTAATCATTGTATTTTCTTCATTTTTACAAGTTGTCAGTTCTATGTTGCTGTAACTGAAAGTGGTTTGGAGCTGTAACAGCTAAGTTTAAGGTCCTAAGTTGCCAATGTGGTATGCTGGTGGAAAACTGGACTTGCAATATCACAAACCTCTTGTTTGTGAACTCACTGGCACCATAGCATTGATTCTACATGGTCAAGACAACCATAGCAGGCCAGGGGTTTGACAACCTTTTTGAATTACCTTGGTAGCGTTATATGCTACCGTAAACTTGGCATGTGGCATGGTCTCCGCAGCCTGGGGATTGCCATTCTTTGGTTTGTGTCCTAGACGTCCTTAAGGGGCGTCGAGGCAGTGGGCGCTTGTGGCCGTATAGACTAAGTGAAAAACCGCTTAGGGCGGTGGAGGTACTACCTACGACGACTAACTATCTAAGTACAGTGACCAAAGCCCTACGGCAATGACCAGCTAGGTATCTACAATGAGGGAGTTGCTTAAGGCGACGAGTACAGGTGGTGTCTAAGTAGTTACTGGCCTAAGGCCTCGTACAGTGTAGGGATGCAACAAGAGGTAATTGACCTGGGTGTTACCATGGTCGGTTGGCCTCCTTATATATTACAGAGAGTGGCTAATTACAAATACAGAATATGCAAAACCTAATCCAATAAGAACCCCGCTCCGCAGTTGGCCTTACTCACGCATACGTGTCACTGACGTGTCATAATGATGTCATCAGGTGGAGGTGGCTACGTGTGCTGAGGTAAGCGCGGATGGGGACGTGGCTCGGCGCTTAGCGTATGATATAAGCGCCAAAGTCACGTGATCAAAAATGTAGTCCGTTTTTGCCTTCGTTTAAATCCGAGAAAATGGGAATAAATTCCCTGGTATTAATTGTGTCTACGACACTGCCCCCCCTCTAAGGGCCTTGGCAGCGCCGAGGGCCTTCTTTTTCATGTCTTTCTCGTATTTTTCTAAAATTTTTTTGGCGTTTTTCAGGTTTTCTCGGGGCTCCCACGTGTTTTCTTCGGACCCGTATCCCTTCCATTTGACTCAGAAGAACCATTCTCCGTCCCTTTCTTCGGCATCAGTGATTCCCTCGACCTTGTATTCTTCTTCTCCGTCCACGGTGACCGGTGGGGGACAATTTTCAAAGTTACGTTTTTTGTCCCTTTTTACCTTGGATAGGAGTCCCACATAGAAGACGTTGTGGATCCTCATAGTTGGGGGAAGCTCTAGACGATAAGCCCGGTCAGAGATTTTTTCGATAACCTTGAATGGTCCCAGACGTTGTTCCGTTAGTTTGGGACTCAGTGTTTTAAGGTTAACGTTCTTGGCGTCTAGCCAAGCTTCTTCTCCGATCTCGAATTCCGTTGGGCTTCCATCTTCTCCGGCTGTCATCCGTTGTTTGGACTGTCGGAGTGCTGATTCCACCTCCCTCCACTGTGTCTCCATTGTTTGGGCCAGGTCGTCTGCTTCCGGGACGTCCGTTGGTACGTTTGATGGGGTTAGGGTAGGTTCCCAGCCATACAGGGCTTTGAAAGGAGTTTTGCCCGTGCTGCTATGTACGGCGTTGTTGTATGCAAACTCCGCCATGGGCAGCCATTTTGTCCAGTCCCGTTGGTTGATGCCAGAGTATGCCCTTAGGAAATGTTTGATGGACGGGTTGACCCGTTCAGTTTGGCCGTCGCTCTGGGGATGATACACCAAGGAGAAGTGGGGATCGATTCCCAGACGTTTGTACAGGGCCTTCAGGAACTTATTGTTGAACACCCTCCCTCTATCCAAGACCGTTTTTTCAGGCATGCCGTGTCGTTTCCATACGTGCTCCAAGAATAATTCCGCTAGTTCCGGGGCTTTTAGTTTCTTGGAGCATTTGACAAATATCCCGTACTTAGTGAAGCTGTCAATGATGACCAGGATCGAGTCGTGATTTCCGTCCTTTGGTAAGTCTACAATCATGTTGTAGGAAACATGTTGCCAGGGTCTGGTCGGTAGTTCTAGAGGCTGGGGTGGAATAGGCACGTATCTGGGCTTCCTGATCCGTTGGCACGTTTCACAGGAGTCTACATGCCAATACGTGTCACTGCGGATGCCCGGCCAGTAGTAATTTCTCGATACCAATTCCAGGGTGCGTTGTCTTCCCGGGTGTCCTGCCAGGGGGCTATCATGGAAGATGCGGAGCAGATCTGTCCTTAGTGTTCCGACGTCGGGGACTACAATTCGTCCTTGATAGAAAAGTAGACCGGCCTCCATCTCATAATCCTTGAATGCGCGTTTGATGGAGGGCGGTGCCTTGGACTCGTTCTGTAGGAATTGGAGGATTTCTTCTAGCGACTTGTCCTGATCCAGGGACAACTCAATCTGCCGTTGTAATTCCCTTTCTGGTGTGACTAGGGCAACATTGGCAAATACAGGGTCTGGAAGCATTGTTTGATTGGCGGGGGGAACATCGGCATGATCCGAGCGGTGTGAGAGGGCGTCTGGTTTCCCTGACTGTTTCCCTGGGCAATAGACTATCTGGAAGTTGTAACCGGCAAGGAGAAGGTGCCATCGTGCGTGGCGACGGTTGAAGGTTCTAGACTCTTTCCAGTACTCCAGGTTCCAATGGTCAGTGAAAACCGTTATGGGGTGCAGGGTACCTTCCAAGAATATGCGCCAGTATTCAAATGACCGGATAATGGCCAGCAGTTCCTTATTGTGGGTGTCATAATTCTGTTCAGCACCTTTGAATGATTCTGACAGGAATCCCAGCGGATGCAGGCGTCCGTCCTCTTGGCGTTGACTGAGTATGGATCCTAGGGCCACGCCAGATGCGTCTGTCTCAAGGAAATAAGGCTTGGTAGGGTCGGCGTGGCAGAGTACAGGGGCGTTGGTAATGGCGTTTTTTAGCCCTTGGAATGCTTCTTGCTCCTTTGTGTCCCATTTCCAAGGCGTGTCTTTCTTGACTAGGTTGTGTAGCGGCCTAGCCATGTGGCTAAAGTTGGCAACAAAGCGACGGAGGAAATTGGCAAATCCCAGGAACGATTGAACTTCCTTGACTTTGGTAGGTGTCGGCCATTCTTGTACCGCCTGGATCTTGAGCTTATCCAGACTGAAACCCTTATCCGAGACAATGATTCCCAAGTATTCCACAGAGGTGACGTGGAAGGTGCATTTGGACGCCTTGCAGAACAGTTGGTTCTCCATTAGCCGCTTTAGGACCTCATGAACGTGTTGTGTGTGGGAAGCGTCATCCTTAGAATAGATCAGGATGTCATCAAGATATATGATGACGCATACGTCCAATAGGTCTTTGAACAGTTCGTTCATGAAGTGTTGAAAGGCGGCGGGAGCGTTGGTGAGACCAAAGGTCATGACTAGGGATTTGTATAGTCCATACTTGGTGCGGAATGCAGTCTTCCATTCATCTCCTTCCTTAACTCGGACATTGTTGTAACCCCATCTTAGATCTAATTTAGTGAAAACCTTGGCACCACGGAGCTGGGCCATGAGGTCATCTGGACGGGGTAGTGGATAAACGTTTTTCTTTGTCCGGTTGTTAAGGCGGCGATAGTCGACAACCAGGCGGCGGGAACCATCTTTCTTAGGGACAAACATGACGGGGGAACTGATAGATGATTTGCTGGGACAGATCTTCCCAGCTTTGAGCTCGTCCCTGAGCCAATCCTTGAGTGTGGCGGATTCGGCATTGGTCATACTATACAGAGGCAAGTTAAGGGGGCCTTCCTCTGTTAGTTCAATTCCTATATCGTAATGCCTGTGAGGAGGGAGCTTATTGAATTCTTCTTCTCCGAATACCTTGGCATATTGGTGGTACTTGGAGGGTACTCCTTCTAAGGGGTTTTGGTCAGCTTCTTCCTCCTCGGCGATGGCCACATGTTCTGGCAGAGTGTGTGGGAAGGAGAGTGTGCGCGTATTCCAGTCTATTTCCGGATTGTGGGCGTCTAACCATTTTAAACCTAGGATGGCTGCATGACTGCCGGTATTACAGATGAGGAAGGTCTCCGTCATCTTCTTGCCATCATAGGTAAAGGTAAGTACTGCCTTTTTCCAGATTTTTCCTGCCTGGGGGCTTGACCCATCGAGCATGGTAACGGTACGGGGTGAAGGAAGGTCTATTAGAGGGAGACGTAGTGCCTCGGCGGTGCGTGGGTGGAGGAAGGAGGATGTGGCGCCTGAGTCAATCAGGACTTCTAATGTTTCCGCTTTCTTTTCTGGTTGGATTGGAATTGTAAAAAGGGGGGCGTGTCTATTGGTACTATTTGATATATTACAAATTTCAAAACAACCAGAGTCCTTGGGGTCCTTGCGCGCGGCAGCAGGTACCCTTACTCTTTTCCCGATTGGGATCCAGAGTCTTTGCCAATTTTGGCGGTTTCCTTGGCTTTCCCCTTGTCCTCGATAGGGGTAGCCTTCCAACCCGTGCGGCATTCCGCAAACTTGTGACCCATTTTGCCGCATTTGATACAGGCGCCAGCGGCGCGGCGGCGATTGCGTTCCTCTTCTGACACAAAGTTGGGGTCGTCAGAGAGTTTCTTTGAACCGGTTGTAATTTGGCCAGTACTCGTCCCCCTTGCGGGGTTGGGTGTTTTGCTAGACTTATTATCCCTTGGCGGGTGGCTAGCTCGCTCTTTGCGGAGAGCGTTGTCGATGACGAGTGCTGCATTTTGCAGCTCAAGGAGGGTGCGGGGTCGGTGTTCGCGGGTGGCAATCTGACGGCTGACTTCCCAGTGAAGGCCGCGGGCAAACTGGCCTCGGAGGGCCGCGTCGTTCCAGTCCAGTTCCATGGCTAAGGTTCTGAACTTCGTGATGTAATCCGCGCATGTGCCGGATTGGGTAAGCGTTGTAATTTTCCGCTCAGCGGCCCTTGTGGCGTCAGGGTTGCCGAATGCTGCCAAGAACTCCGTTTTAAATCCTTCAACCGTTTGAATGATGGCCCGATGTGAACCAAGTTGGTCAAGGTGAGGGTGGGCCCAGGCCCCAGCGGTGTCCTTCATGTTCATCAAGAGGAAGGATAGTACCTCTTGGTCGGTGGGGAACATCCGCGAATTGAGGCGGGTCCAGGCCAACATCCGGGTCAGCCACTGCTTTGCTTTGCTCCCTATTTTGCCTGTGTAGGCGTCGGGGTGGTCAACCTTGACCGGAGCGGGATAGGTGGCAACTGGAGCCGGAGGAGGAGGGGCAGCTGTCCCGATTGGGGATCGGAGACGCGGAGATGGAGGGGGAGATGGGACTCGCGGGGGCACTGCTCAGACAGGAGTGGGTTGGGCAAAGGAAGGGAGCCCTCTAGATGGTTCGGGCCAGAACAAGACCCGACTAGCCAATCCAACAGGGTCGACTTTTGATAAGGGGCGTGGCGTTGCTTCCACGGCCGGGGGTTTTGTGTCCTCTGGGGTCCGGGGCCCGTGGAGTTGGAGGCTTCTAAGCCCATCCTTGACAGTATCGACGGCTTGAGAGATGTTCTCAAGGTTGGTACGGGCCTCAACCCCTGCTTCTCGGACTTCTTCCACTTTCCGCTCAAGGTGCTCAACTTGGCCGAGGAGGCCAAGGAGGAGGCTTGTAATTCGCTCGAGGGAGACTTCCCCGATTTCGACATAGGGGGTTGCCGGAAGTTGGGGTCCCAGCTCCCCTTGATCGATTGGGGAGCGGGTTCGAGAGGCTGGCCGGGAGCGGGTTGCCATGGCATGTGTTGGCGGGTAGGAGCGGCCAGCGTGGGAAGAAGCACGGGAGGAGGAGCAAGTGGGAGTGCGCGAGGTAATGGTGGGCGAGTAAGGGGGAGTGAGGGCTGTGTAGCCAGGTAGTGCCTATATCAGGACTTATGAGCGCTTTGTTACGCGAACGCTAAACCTCTGCGTCAAACAACCTAGCGTTGGACAGTAAGTGCCGCTAATTACAGCCGTGGGCGGGCATAATGTAGGGTCTTGTCTCTGCAAGCGGGTGTATCTGCTGTCTGAGGTCGCTGGTAACAGGTGCGGCGACCGTGGGTATGCGGACGATTAGAACCCGTCTGCCTTATAGCAATTCGGTACTAGGTGGAGCCGACGCTGGTTTGATTATTGACAGCGAAAGGCAAGCTCGATCACCTGTTTTCCCTTGTGCTAGTACAGGGGTCTTCTCGTTTGTTGTGGCTAAGTGGGTGTGCTTGGTGGGCACGGTTTGCAACCGACTTAAGGTTGATTACCTAGTGTCCTAGACGTCCTTAAGGGGCGTCGAGGCAGTGGGCGCTTGTGGCCGTATAGACTAAGTGAAAAACCGCTTAGGGCGGTGGAGGTACTACCTACGACAACTAACTATCTAAGTACAGTGACCAAAGCCCTACGGCAATGACCAGCTAGGTATCTACGATGAGGGAGTCGCTTAAGGCGACGAGTACAGGTGGTGTCTAAGTAGTTACTGGCCTAAGGCCTTGTACAGTGTAGGGATGCAACAAGAGGTAATTGACCTGGGTGTTACCATGGTTGGTTGGCCTCCTTATATATTACAGAGAGTGGCTAATTACAAATACAGAATATGCAAAACCTAATCCAATAAGAACCCCGCTCCGCAGTTGGCCTTACTCACGCATACGTGTCACTGACGTGTCATAATGATGTCATCAGGTGGAGGTGGCTACGTGTGCTGAGGTAAGCGCGGATGGGGACGTGGCTCGGCGCTTAGCGTATGATATAAGCGCCAAAGTCACGTGATCGAAAATGTAGTCCGTTTTTGCCTTCGTTTAAATCCGAGAAAATGGGAATAAATTCCCTGGTATTAATTGTGTCTACGACAGTTTGTACTGCCAAACAGCATCCATTATAAACTTGTTGGGCCAATCAATGGTGTTGAACTCCTTTGTCATTTTCATGAAATTGTGTTATAACCTCCTTACATATACCATCAGAATCGGACGAATTTTCTATTATTTTTAGTATTTTTTACGGACTTGATATCTCATGTTTTTCGATCACGTGATCTCGGCGCTTATTATGCCGAGATGCCGCGCCGAGATGCCGTGCCAAGGGCGCTTAGGAGAATTCCACGCTTCTGCGCAGCCCGCAGCACGCTTCTTATTTCCCTTATGTACTTCTTTTCTCACGCGCATAGACCATGTAAATAGTGCGTCTTTGTCTATATATACAGCAGGAAAATCGCTTGGAGACCCCAAGTCGATTTTACCTCGTCTCATATCCATTGAGGAGGCACCAGCCAGATAAGTAGTCCGGCCCCCAGAAGTTCTGCTGACACATCACCCCCTATACTCACTCACCACACCTCCCAGGCCTAAGGCCCCCTCGTCAGTAGTAGTCAGTAGTGTAGCGCCTTAAGCGTTAAGTAGAATAGCCTTAGAGTAGATTACTTAAACAGTGTCTGTATTAGTTACGGCCTTAAGCGCCCACCACTAGCGAGTACCCACCTTACAGTGGTGTACAACATTGTAAAATTGACTTGTGTAGGCTTGATCGACAACGAGAAGCGCCCCTGTACTAGCACAAGGGAAAATATCTGAACGGACTCCCCTTTCGACTAGAATAATCAAAAAGTCGTCGGTCCCAGATAGTACCAAATTGCTATAAGGCAGACGGTGTCTAATCGCCCGCATACCACGTGTTTCGCCGGAACACAGCAGATAGCGACCCTAGACAGCTGATTCACCCGCTTGCTAAAAACCCGCTCATATCACAATCGCCAGATCTGTTGATTTGTTGTAGGGGTAGTTCAACGCTAGGTGTCTGACGCAAGGGTTTAGCGTTCACACTCTGCACAAAAAACCGCTCATAAGTCCTGTCACAGGCACTCTATTCCCCCACGCCGTCTCAATCATTCCATCCACACGCTCTGGCGTCCCCCACCCATACTCCCGTCCTACCAGCCGCTCCTCTCGACGTTCCATTCCAACCAATTCCCAACCGGCCTCTCGCAGCTCATCACCCACTCCGCAAGACTTGCCAAGGATGGAACCAGAGCCGTCCACTGCCGCTCTCCTCAAGGCTATCACAGCCCTCACCGCCACAGTCGGGTCCTTGCAGGACCAAATCAAACAACAAGGCCAGCAGCTCACTGAACTCAGGGCCATATGCAAGGAAACCGCGGACCTCCTTGGGGATAAAGACCAGGGAGCACCCCAAGCCCAGCCTGGCCCATCGACTGGGCCTGTCACTCCTCCCACCCACTTGGGAGGAGAAACCCACACTCCAGGCACGGTTAGGCCTGGGCTCAAAGCCCCTTTCCGCCCCTCAAGAGGGACAGGCTTTGATTCAGAAGACAAGGAAGAGCCAAGGCGCCCCAAGAAGGAGCCTCAAGGAACGCCTAGGAGGCATCTAGGGTCCCTAACCCCCTTCGACGCAGGATCCAGCGTCAAACGACCAAAGATGGATCTCCCAGATCCCTACAAGGGAGAGACCAGGGGCCGGAAAGCCACCCAATGGCTGGACAGAATGATGCTTTGGGTTGCCCTTCACAGGGACCAGTTCGACGAAGAAGAGCAAATGGTTGTATGGATTCTATACCATATGACCGACAAGGCCGCCGACTGGGCACTCCCCATCATCGGAGCAATCATCAAGGGCGAAGGTAACCCTCCCACTACCATCCAGGCTTTAACGGCCAAATTTAAAGAGGCCTTTGCCGACCCCGACGCCAAGCGGGCTGCCGCCAGGAAAATTGCGGCACTCTCCCAATCCACCACAACCTCCGAGTACGTCACGGAATTCCGCAATCTCATGGCGGAACTGGACTGGAACAAGGAAGCCTACATCGCGCAGTTCACGCGAGGCCTCCACTGGAAGGTCAAGGAGTTGCTATCAACCAAGGATAGCATCCCCGACGAACTCGAAGCAATTTTTGCGGCTGCCATAAAAATAGACAACATCCGCCGCAAAAATGAGGAGAATCGCCCCAAAAAAGCCCCTGCCAAGTCCTTGGTCACCGCGACCACTTCCACCACCACCACCCAACGGGTCCGCTTATCCAAGGACCCTAACTACGTCACGCCGGAAGAACGAGACCGTCGCCGCGCATCTGGTCTTTGTGTCAAGTGCGGGCAAAAGGGACATGGCATCAAACAGTGCCCCAATGGCTGGAAAGCCACAGTCAAGGAGGTAGCTAAGGTTGCCGAGGATGTCGAGTCGGGAAAAGATTAAAGTCGAGGACTGCTGCCAAGCCCCCGACTAAAAAGGACAATATAGATAGTATCGAGTTTGTAAATCTAGGACTGGATTCAAATAAAAAACCACTGCTCTTTATTGACCTCTATATTCAGAATTTCCCGGCAGAACCCTTAAAAACGTTAGTAGACTCAGGAGCCACATTGAACTTCATTTCCCCCTCGATTGTGGAAAAATACAAAATTCCAAAAACCCAACTCGAAAACCCACGAGTTGTGAGAATGCTAGATGGTACTATTTCACAGACTGGTCGCATTTGGCACCAGGTTCAACTCGCGGTCTCGGCCAATGGCCATCCCCACACCATTCCTTTCCTTGTTTGCCCCATAGGCAACACACCGGCTATCCTAGGCATGACATGGTTAACGGCAGAAGCTCCTTTGATTGATTGGCAACAGGGACTAATCACCTTCCCCGAACAAGTTCAAATTGCCTCTGAAGAAGAAGCGGACCCAAACCCTTTAGCAGACCTCCCCCCTCAGTACCATGAGTTCGCTAAAGTCTTTGGCGAAGAGGAATTTAAGGTCCTCCCTCCACATAGGGAGTATGACATCTCCATAGACCTTGTCCCGGACGCCAAACTGACCCCTGGCCCCATATACGGCATGACGGATGCGGAATCTAGAGCGTTGAAACAACACATCGACGAGGAATTGGCAACAGGCAAAATCCGCCCCAGCACCTCATCCGCCGGCGCCCCTGTCATGTTTGTAAAGAAGGCTGATGGCTCGCTAAGATTGGTAGTTGACTATAGGAAGCTAAATGACGTCACGCACAAGAACGTCTACCCGCTCCCTAGGCAGGACGACCTCATGGCCAAACTCAGGCACGCCAAAGTATTCACCAAATTAGACTTACGATGGGGATATAATAATGTTCGAATCAGGGAAGGTGACAAATGGAAAACGGCCTTCAGAACCAAATATGGCCTATTCGAGTACCTAGTTATGCCTTTTGGTCTTACCAATGCCCCCGCAGCGTTCCAACATTTTATGAACGATTTGTTCAGGGATCTTATCGACGTCACTGTGGTCATATACCTGGATGATATACTGATCTTCTCAGAAAAACCCGAGGACCACCCAACCCACGTCAGGGAAGTCCTATCACAACTACTGAAGAACCAGTTGTTCTGCAAGCTGTCCAAATGTCACTTCCACGTTACCACCGTGGATTATCTAGGAATTGTCATTTCCCCTGCAGGCTTCTCAATGGATCAAAAGAAGATAGAAGCCGTCACTTCCTGGCCCACACCCAGAACAGTCAAGCAAGTTCAGGCCTTCCTTGGTTTTGTCAACTACCTTTGTTGCTTCATCCCCAATTTTAGTTTGGTAGCACGGCCCCTGCACAACCTTACAAAAAAGGAAACCCCATGGTCCTGGGGTAACCAAGAAGAAGAGGCATTCCAAGAACTGAAATCCCTGGTCACAAAGTCCCCGGTCCTGATTCATTCCAATCCCAAGCTCCCCTATTACCTTGAGACAGACGCCTCAGGGGTTGCCATGGGAGCTATTCTTAGCCAGCGAGGATCAGATAACCGACTACACCCAATTGCGTATATGTCCAAATCGTTCTCAGGGGCAGAAGCCAATTACAATACTCACGACAAGGAACTCCTGGCCATCATCAAGGCCTTAGAGGAATGGCGTATTTTCCTGGAAGCTACGGACAAGCCAGTTCAGGTATTCACAGACCACCGCAACCTTGAGTACTGGATGCAGGCAAGGACATTCAACCGGCGGCATGCTAGATGGCGCGTATTCCTGAGCGACTTCAACTTTGAAATACATTATCGCCCAGGGAAGCAGTCAGGGAAGCCGGATGCCTTGTCCAGACGTTCGGACTATGTAGACCTACCCACGGAACCAGAAGTCATGCTACCCGCGGAAGTTTTTGCAAACACCTTGGAAGAGGAGGTTGAGATTGTCACGGAAATACGGTCTAGACTCAGAGAAGACCCCTCTCTGGAACCAATCATCCAGTTCCTTACAGAAGACGCGGAGAATGCACCCCCTTCCATTCGAAAGGCTTATCGGGATTATGACTGGGAAGAAGACCTTCTGTGGTACCGCGGAAAATTAGTAGTCCCAGACTCAGAACTCCTCAAGGAACGATTACTTAGAGAATTCCACAACTCCCCATTGGCGGGTCACCCAGGACAACAAAGGACGTTAGAACTCCTTAGCCGGAACTATTGGTGGCCAGGAATGAAATCATCCGCCAAGGAATGGGTGGAATGCTGCCCTACCTGCCAAGTTAATCGACGAGCTCACGCCCCTGTCATCGCCTTAAAGCCGTTAGAGGTTCCCCCTTTCCCGTTCCACACGATATCCTATGACTTCATCACAGGATTCCCAAAGTCTAAAGGGTACGACGCGATCTTATTGGTCATTGACTCCTTTTCCAAATTTGGACACTTCATCCCTACCACAAAGAAAGTCACAGCTAAAGGACTGGCAGACCTGTTCATCACGCATGTCTGGAAGCTTCATGGGTTGCCAATCAAGACAGTCTCGGACCGCGGAACCACCTTCACTGGGAAATTCCTGAGAGCCCTCTACCAGCGCCTTGGAATCAAACCCGCCTTCTCCTCGGCCTACCATCCAGAATCAGATGGACAGACGGAAAGGGTGAACCAATTCATTGAGTTCTACCTCAGATCTTACGTCACAGCGGATCACTCGGACTGGGCTACATGGTTACCATTAGCGGAATACGCCTACAACAATGCTAAACATTCCGCCACCGGAAAAACCCCCTTTGAGTTAGTCTACGGAAGAAATCCCGTGATGAGCCCATCCAACGTGCCAACAAACATACCAGAAGCTGACCACGTGGCTGATACCCTGGCCCAGGAATGGAAAGAGGCAGAATCCGCTCTACGAATGACAAAGGAAAAGATGGCAGGATTAAAAGGAATCACACCGGAGTACTCCATTGGCGAAAAAGTCTGGCTGGACGGAAAAAATGTGGAACTACGAACCAACTCCAATAAACTAGACCCAAGGAGGTTAGGACCATTTGAAATCCTAGAAAAGATCTCCAGCCACGCCTATTGTCTGAAATTACCGGAGACCCTGAAGATCCACGACGTATTCTACGTGGGGTTATTGTCCAAAGTCCACGAAAGCCCAAGCCAGCCATTCCCAGAACGACCTCCCCCTGAAACAATAGAGGGAGAAGAGGAATACAAAGTAGAACAAATCATTGACTCCAAAAGACAACGGGGCAAATGGTTTTACCTAATCAAATGGAAGGGATATGGACCCGAAGATAACTCGTGGGAACCAGAGGAACTACTTGAGCATAGTCAGGAGGAGATCCAACGCTTCAACAAGTCGCGACTGAAAAAGGCTTGTGACTCCGCCAAGAGCCTTTAAGGGGGGGGCAATGTTATAACCTCCTTACATATACCATCAGAATCGGACGAATTTTCTATTATTTTTAGTATTTTTTACGGACTTGATATCTCATGTTTTTCGATCACGTGATCTCGGCGCTTATTATGCCGAGATGCCGCGCCGAGATGCCGTGCCAAGGGCGCTTAGGAGAATTCCACGCTTCTGCGCAGCCCGCAGCACGCTTCTTATTTCCCTTATGTACTTCTTTTCTCACACGCACAGACCATGTAAATAGTGCGTCTTTGTCTATATATACAGCAGGAAAATCGCTTGGAGACCCCAAGTCAATTTTACCTTGTCTCATATCCATTGAGGAGGCACCAGCCAGATAAGTAGTCCGGCCCCCAGAAGTTCTGCTGACACATCACCCCCTATACTCACTCACCACACCTCCCAGGCCTAAGGCCCCCTTGTCAGTAGTAGTCAGTAGTGTAGCGCCTTAAGCGTTAAGTAGAATAGCCTTAGAGTAGATTACTTAAACAGTGTCTGTATTAGTTACGGCCTTAAGCGCCCACCACTAGCGAGTACCCACCTTACAGTGGTGTACGACAAATTGGATTAGTGATCCGGAAGCTCCCAAGTCAAGGTACTGCAGGCAACTATTGCGTCACTATTCTCAAGGTTGTGGGTCTGGGTGGTGAACCCTACAAGGGTGCCAAAGTTTCCTCCGCCTGGCATAGCCCAGAACAAGTCCTAGTTCTTCTTGCACTTGTCTTCATGGTTGAGTTTGACAAGCTCTTCAGAGGCTGTAACAAACTTCAGCTTGAGCACGCTGTTGATCCCAATACCACAGTTATGAGAAAATGGACCAAGTCCCCTGCCAAGCGTAAAACCTGACACGCCAATGCTGGTGTATACTCAGGACAGTAATCATTCTGAGAGGCACTTCATATTGTCACAATGTGATATCAATGTTCACTGTACCAACAAATTGGTGCTATTTGACTTCATTGCATGACATCATGAAGTACCCATAGGAATAATTGCACCCATAGTTTTCCTGAGGTATGCATCCCACCGGCGCCTCTACTACTAGATAGGCTTGAGTGAATTCATGTACACCACTTTCATATATATACACTATTACATACTCAGACCCAGGCATCTCACTCAACGTGATTGGAGCACTTGGACTAAGCTATGCTATTATTCCTTTCCACGCAATCCCCATTGATCAGTGCCCATCCCAAAGAAACTATTGCTCTTGCTCATTCTTCAATAATACCAATCAGAACTTGCTGATGTTTGTTTGACTGGGGCCTTAGCTCAAATTCAAAAGGCTTTAGCTCTCTGTTGTTCACGTTTGATGTAAGTTAGCATTAAGTCATTCACATACCGCGTACCCTAATTAACTTACAGAATAAGTGAGTTACGTTCTAGCTCAACTTGTGGGACAATTTCCTGGATGTCACTACCCTTCTTCTTTGAAAAATCGAAAAAGGCCAGGAGCAAGGCAGCAGCAACAAATGTAGAGTTTTTGGCAAAATGAATGCCAGGACATTTACTTAGGAGGTATCAGAATAATCCCATGGGTCTATTTGCTCTACATGCGTACTGCCTTCCCCACCCAAAAACGGGTGGCCTTGGGACATTGGGATCTAGATACCTGTCAGGATTAAAAACCTTGGGATCTTTGTAGTGTTGAGGGTCACAACCAATTGCCCTTGTAGTCAAAGAAGTCAGAGTAGTGTTATAATGCAATTTCTATCCAAGATTTACCAAACATTCCCAATACTAATTCGTGGGCACAATTAATACGGGTGAAGCAACAGGATTTCTAGGTTAGTCTTAACGCTTTTTCAAACCGCTTATTTTACTTGCATAATTGTTCCTTTTTTGATGCTGTAATCTCTGTAAGTATCATTTTGGGAACACTTGTGGGGGAGCCCCAACATGCAGACAAAGTACAAGTGGAAACAATATAGTCAGCGCCTCCTAATTGAATTATGTTCTTTTTGATTCTTACCAAGCGGAAGAATTGGGTACAATTGTAGAACTTTGTCAACCAAGTTCCGGATGTACAGCAGTCGCTCCTTGTCCAAGGCGCTTGGTAGAACAGCCCTGCCTATAATGGCGTCAATTTTGCATTGAGCATTCACTTGAACGTGTGGGTTCATGTTGTACACCACGGTAATGTGGATACACGCTAATGGAGGCGGGCGCTTGTGGCCGTACTACTACACTAACTTATGTAAGACAACTAACTAAGGCTATACTACTAGCGCTTAAGGCGCTCTACTTCTAATCTACTGTTGGCAATGGGGCCTGAGGCCTGGGAGGTGTGATAGGTCAAGGGGGTGGTGAGCGTGTGGGAACTACTAGGGGCCGGCTACTTAGCTGGCTGGTAACCTTCTCTAATGTGTAAGAGACGAGGTAAAATTGACTTGGGGTCTCCAAGCGATTTTCCTGCTGTATATATAGACAAGTTAACTAAATACATGTGGTCTGTGCGTGTGTGAAAGGAAGACTACATGTGAAAAAGGAAGCGTGCTGCGGGCTGCGCAGAAGCGTGGATTTCTCCTAAGCGCCCTTGGCACGGCATCTCGGCGCGGTATCTCGGCATAGTAAGCGCCGAAGTCACGTGATCGAAAAAGTAAAGATACAGGGTTCGTAAAAAATAGTAGAAATATCAGAAAAATCGTGCGAATCTAATGGTATATGTTAGGGGTTTGTAACATTGCCCCCCCCTTAAAGGCTCTTGGCGGCGTCACAAGCCTTTTTGAGTCTAGCCTGGTTGAAGCGCTTGATCTCTTCCTGGCTGTGCTCTAACAGTTCTTCTGGCTCCCAGGAATTGTCTTCCGGTCTGTAACCTTTCCATTTTATCAGGTAAAACCACTTTCCTCGTTGCCTTTTTGAGTCAAGGATTCGTTCCACCTCGTATTCTTCTTCCCCTTCTATTGTTTCAGGAGGGGGTCGTTCTGGAAGCGGTTGACTTGGTGACTCGTGGACTTTGGATAATAGCCCTACGTAGAACACGTCGTGGATCTTAAGGGTCTCGGGCAGCTTGAGACGGTAGGCATGGGTGGAAACCTTTTCTGTGACTTCAAAGGGTCCCAGCCGTTTGGGGTCCAATTTGTTCGAGTTGGTCCTAAGTTCCACATTTCTTCCATCTAGCCATACTTTCTCGCCCACTAAGTATTCCGGGATTGTTCCTTTTGTTCCTGCCATGCGTTCCTTGGTCATCCTGAGCGCGGATTCTGCCTCTTTCCATTCTTTGGCCAGGGTTTCTGCCACTTGGTCAGCTTCTGGGACGTTTGCTGGGACGTTGGATGGGCTCATGACTGGGTTCCTTCCATAAACCAATTCAAATGGGGTCTTCCCGGTGGCGGAATGTTTGGCGTTGTTGTAGGCGTATTCCGCTAGTGGCAACCAGGTGGCCCAGTCCGAGTGGTCGGCGGCGACATACAATCTGAGGTAAAATTCTATGAACTGATTTACCCTTTCTGTTTGGCCGTCCGATTCCGGGTGGTAAGCTGAGGAGAAGGCTGGGTTAATTCCGAGGCGTTGGTATAGTGCCTTTAGGAATTTTCCTGTGAACGTGGTTCCGCGGTCCGAGACTGTTTTGACTGGTAGTCCGTGCAACTTCCAAACGTGGGTGATGAACAGTTCTGCTAGGCCTTTGGCTGTGACCTTCTTTGTGGTTGGGATAAAGTGGCCAAACTTGGAGAAGGAGTCAATCACGACTAGAATAGCATCGTACCCGTTAGACTTGGGGAATCCCGTGATGAAGTCGTAGGATATTGTGTGGAAGGGGAACGGAGGGACTTCTAAGGGCCTCAGGGAGATGACAGGTGCGTGGGCACGGCGATTAGCTTGGCAGGTTGGACAACACTCGACCCATTCCTTGGCGGATGATTTCATTCCGGGCCACCAATAGGATCTGCTGATGAGTTCAAGGGTCCTTTGCTGTCCTGGGTGGCCCGCCAGTGGGGAGTCATGGAACTCTCTCAAGATTCGTTCTTTGAGGGGTTCTGAGTCTGGAACAACTACTTTCCCACGGTACCATAGAAGATCTTCTTCCCAATCGTAGTCTTGATAGGCTTTTCGAATGGAGGGAGGTGCATTGTCCGCGTCTTCTGTCAGGAATGTGATGATGGGTTCCAGTGAAGGGTCATCCCTAAGCTTGGTGCGGATCTCCGTAACTATCTTGAGTTCCTCCTCCGATGTATTGGCAAAGATCTCCGCTGGTAGCATCACTTCTGGGTCCTGAGGGGAATCTACATAGTCCGCTCTTCTCGACAGGGCGTCTGGCTTCCCTGACTGTTTTCCTGGGCGATAGTGAATTTCAAAATTGAAATTGCTTAGGAAGATGCGCCATCTAGCGTGTCGCCTGTTGAACGTTCTTGCCTGCATCCAATATTCAAGGTTGCGATGGTCCGTGAACACCTGTATGGGCCTCTCTGTTGCTTCCAGGAAGATACGCCACTCCTCCAGTGCCTTGATGATTGCCAGAAGCTCCTTGTCGTGGGTATCATAATTTGCTTCAGCACCGGAAAAGGACTTGGACATATAAGCTACTGGGTGTAACCGGTTATCTGAGCCTCGTTGACTGAGTATAGCCCCCATAGCTACTCCTGATGCGTCTGTTTCAAGGTAGTAGGGTAAATCCGGGTTGGAGTGGACAAGGACCGGTGACTGGGTGACAAGGAGTTTCAATTCCTGGAATGCTCCATCTTCTAGGTTGCCCCAGGACCAAGGGGTTTCCTTTCTGGTGAGGTTGTGTAGTGGGCGTGCAACGGAGCTGAAATTGGGAATGAACCGACGGAGGTAATTGACGAACCCTAAGAAGGCCTGGACCTGTTTAATTGTCTTGGGCTGTGGCCATGATGTAACTGCCTCAATCTTCTTCTGATCCATGGAGAAACCGGCTGGGGAGATAACAATGCCAAGGTAGTCTACTGTGGTGACATGGAAGTGACACTTGGATAGTTTACAGAATAGCTGATTCTTCAGTAATCGGGATAGTACCTCCCTGACGTGAGATGGGTGCTCCTCAGGTTTTTCCGAAAAGATCAAGATATCATCTAAGTAGATGACCACTGTGACGTCGATGAGATCCCTGAACAAGTTGTTCATGAAATGCTGGAAGGCGGCAGGGGCATTGGTAAGACCAAACGGCATCACCAGATATTCAAATAACCCGTATTTTGTCCTGAAAGCCGTTTTCCATTCATCTCCTTCTTTAATCCGGACGTTGTTATAACCCCAGCGTAGATCCAGTTTTGTAAACATCTTGGCATGCCTTAACTTGGCCATCAAGTCGTCTTGTCTGGGAAGAGGATAGACGTTTTTATGGGTGACATCGTTGAGTTTTCGATAATCTACCACAAGTCTCAGGGAACCATCTGCCTTTTTGACAAACATGACTGGGGCGCCTGCTGATGATGTACTGGGGCGGATTTTGCCCGTGGCTAACTCCTCGTCAATGTGTTGTTTCAGGGCCTTTGATTCTGCGTCAGTCATACCATATATGGGGCCCGGTGATAGTTTGGCGTCGGGAATTAGGTCTATTGCAATGTCATATTCCCTATGAGGGGGAAGAACCTTGAATTCCTCTTCACCGAAGACTTTAGCAAACTCATGGTATTCCGTGGGTAGGTCGGCAAGTGGATTTGGGTCTGCTTCCTCTTCCGAGGCTATCTGAACTTGATCTGGGAAGGTGACGGTGCCTAGGTTCCAATCTATGAGGGGTGACTCCTGAGTGAGCCATGTCATGCCAAGTATGGCGGGTGTGTTCCCAATAGGGCAGACTAGGAAGGGGATAGTGTGGGGGTGGCCGTTAGCCGAAACCGTGAGATAAACCTGGTGCCAAATGCGACCAGTCTGGGAAATAGTACCATCTAGCATTCTCACAACTTGTGGATTTTCGAGTTGGGTTTTTGGTATCTTTAACTTTTCAACAACCACAGGGGAGATGAAGTTCGAAGTGGCTCCTGAATCTATTAAGGTTCGTATGGGTTCTGCCGGGGAATTTTGGACGTGGAGATTGATATAGAGCAAGGGTTTTTTATTGGAGTCTAGACCTAGGTTTACAAATTCAATGCTATCTATATTGTCCATTTGGGTCAGGGGCTTGGCAGCAGTCCTCAACCTCAATCTTTTCCCAATTCAACCACCTCAGCAACCTTAGCTTCTTCCTTGGCCGTGGCTTTCCAGCCGTTGGGACACTGTTTAATCCCGTGACCCTTTTGACCGCATTTGACGCATAGTCCTGATGCGCGGCGGCGATCCCGTTCCTCCGGTGTGACGTAATTGGGGTCTTCTGAAAGGCGGACCCGTTGAGTGGTGGTAGTGGTGGAGGTGGCCACGGTGGCCGGGGATTTTGCAGGGGCCTTTTTAGGGCGGTTCTCCTCGTTTTCCCGACGGATATTGTCAATTTTGATTGAGGCGGCAAATATGGCCTCAAGATCATCGTCCGGAATGTTGTCCTTGGTGGACAGGAGTTCCTTCACCTTCCAGTGAAGACCGCGTGTGAACTGGGCAATAAACGCCTCAGTGTTCCAATCAAGCTCCGCCATAAGGTTACGGAACTCGGTTACATACTCAGCCGTGGTCGTGGACTGAGTTAGCGCGGCAATTTTCCTGGCGGCCGCCCTCTTTGCGTCTGGATCGGCAAAGGCTTCTTTGAATTTGGCCGTTAAGGCCGGGATGGTGGTTGGGGGGTTACCCTCGCCCTTGATGATTGTCCCTATGATAGGGAGAGCCCAGTCGGCAGCCTTGTCAGTCATGTGGTAGAGAATCCACACAACCATTTGTTCTTCTTCATCGAATTGGTCTCGATGAAGTGCGACCCACAGTAGCATGCGGTCTAGCCACTGTGTTGCCTTTCTTCCCCTAGAATCCCCCTTGTATGGGTCGGGGAGCTCCATTTTGGGTCGCTTTACGCTGGACCCTGAGTCGAATGGGGTGAGGGAGCTGAGGCTCCGTTTAGGCGTGTCGCGAGGCTCTTTTTTGGGGGCTTGCCTGGGTTCTTCCTCTTCCTCTGAGTCAAAGCCCGTTCCTCTTGATGGGCGGAAAGGGGCCTTGAGTCCAGGCCTAACCGTTCCTGGAGTGTGCGCTTCTCCCCCTGTATGAGTGGGGGGAGTGACAGGCCCAACCAATGTGCTAGGCTGAGCTTGGGTTCCTTGGTCCTTGTCGCCGAGTAAGTCGGCGGTCTCCTTGCATATGGCTTTGAGCTCAGTGAGCTGTTGGCCTTGTGATCTGATTTGGTCCTGTAGGGACCCGACTGTGGCTGTGAGGGCTGTGACAGCCTCGAGGAGAGCGGTAAGGGACGGCTCCGGTTCCATCCTTGGCAAGTCTTGCGGAGTGGGAGATGGTTCGCGAGTGGGTGGTTGGGAGTTGGCTGCCACGGAACGACGACTAGAGCGGCTGGTAGGACGGGAGTATGGGTGGGGGACGCCAGAGCGTGTGGATGGAATTGTGGAGACGGCGTGGGGGAGAGGTGCCTGTGACAGGACTTATGAGCGGTTTTTCTGTAGTATACTAACGCTAAACCCTTGCGTCTAGTACCTAGCGTTGGACTGCCCCTACAACAAATCAACAGGCCTGGCGGTCGTGATATGAGCGGGTTTTCAGCAAGCGGGTATTTCAGCGGTCTAGGGTCGCTGACTACTGAGTTCCGGCGAAACTCGGGGTATGCGGGCGATTAGAGCTCGTCAGCCTTATAGCAATTTGGTACTACGTGGGGGTGGGGAGCTTTTGATTATTATGCTCTGCAAGGTGGCCCCAATCACGGTTATTTCCCTTGTGCTAGTACTGGGAGTCCTCTCGTTGTCGATCAAGCCTACAAAAGTCGATTTTACAATGTCGTACACCACGGTAATGTGGATACACGCTAATGGAGGCGGGCGCTTGTGGCCGTACTACTACACTAACTTATGTAAGACAACTAACTAAGGCTATACTACTAGCGCTTAAGGCGCTCTACTTCTAATCTACTGTTGGCAATGGGGCCTGAGGCCTGGGAGGTGTGATAGGTCAAGGGGGTGGTGAGCGTGTGGGAACTACTAGGGGCCGGCTACTTAGCTGGCTGGTAACCTTCTCTAATGTGTAAGAGACGAGGTAAAATTGACTTGGGGTCTCCAAGCGATTTTCCTGCTGTATATATAGACAAGTTAACTAAATACATGTGGTCTGTGCGTGTGTGAAAGGAAGACTACATGTGAAAAAGGAAGCGTGCTGCGGGCTGCGCAGAAGCGTGGATTTCTCCTAAGCGCCCTTGGCACGGCATCTCGGCGCGGTATCTCGGCATAGTAAGCGCCGAAGTCACGTGATCGAAAAAGTAAAGATACAGGGTTCGTAAAAAATAGTAGAAATATCAGAAAAATCGTGCGAATCTAATGGTATATGTTAGGGGTTTGTAACAGTTCAGCACCATTACCAACACAAAGTTGACAAGGAAGTTTGCTGACTGAAGCGAGGGCGGGATTAGACAAGACCCTTAGTGTTCTTCTACGGCAGTCTCTCACCGTATCTGTGCCACCTATAGCAAGTAAGTGTGCAGTAACTTGATAAACATAATACTCTCAACCAGGCATAACATCATACTAACCTCCAAACAGAATGATGCCGATTTCCTTCAGCCTTTTGTCTCTATCCGTTGAACTCAAATCCAATAACAAGACATGGTCCTTAAGTAAAGGCCCAAGCAGCAATAACTGATGAGCTCCATTGTCCTTTACATATTTAATTTGTTTCTGAGTAAGGTGCATAGATAAAGCGCAAGCAAAAAGGGTGAGGCTTACGACTTGGGACTTGGGACTTCAGCCATTCATAGGGTTTGGTTTTTGCTTTGTTCTGCTGTGCTCTCCATTCTCTAGCAGTGAGCTTCCAGCCTGTCCCGGGGAACCAGTCGGGAATGTGAGACAACACAGGAAACAAATTGACAAGAAAACCTGAAATACCACCATTCAGTTCACAGCCAAAATATTGTAAGGTTGTTCACTTGTTTGCATTGATGCCACGTGCACATTATGAAATGCTAGTTGTGCCTCCTCAAAGAAATTGTCTTGGGGGGTTTGAGGTTTGTACCCATATGCAAGTTGGAGCATTAAAGATCCCATAGAGCTTTGAGGTCATTGGAAATACATTTTATTTGTGATTGGAGGTGTAAACATGACTCACAAGAAGAACGTATTCTTGACGTACTCAAATGGCTGGGCATGGCTTGTTGCTTTCAACAGCTTGCGCAGAAGCTGACGGGTTTGCTGTTCCTGCAAGAAGCAAAACTGAGTAACAGCTCAGGAATTGAGCCAATTATTCATTATGCGGCAATAGAGACGCCAAGTATCATTGTGCGGGACTAAGCTGATATTCCCTGACCAGTTCATTCTGAATACTGGTAAGACACACTGCAATCTTCAGGGAACTTTACTCACAGATCTGGATTGGTAACCATTGGTATGATTGGCCTGTTTGAGTATAACGCTGAACATTTGTTGAGGAGGTCCAAGGCCGCTTCAGTTGAGTTGAGTACAATTATCTTCTGTCCAAGCAGTTCAAGGTATACAATATCCACTATCAATAGAGCACAATCAGCATGCATGTAATCTGTTATAACCTCCTAACATATACCATTAGAATCGCCTGAATTTTCTACTATTTTTAGCATTTTTTACGGACCTGATATCTCATGTTTTTCGATCACGTGATCTCGGCGCTTATTCATGCCAAGATGCCGCGCCGAGATGCCGTGCCAAGGGCGCTTAGGAGAAATCCACGCTTCTGCGCAGTCCGCAGCACGCTTCTCTTTTCACATGTAGGCTTCTATTCACACACGCACAGACCACATGTAGTTAGTAGTATTGTCTATATATACAGCAGGAAAATTGCTTGGAGACCCCAAGTCGATTTTACCTTGTCTCATATTCATTGAGGAGGATTAGTCAGCCAGCTAAGTAGCGGGCTTCCAGTAGTACTCAGACGCTCACCACCCCCCTTACTCACCACACCTCCAGGCCTAAGGCCCCCTTGAATTAGTTAGTAGTAGCAGTCCGCCTTAAGCGGAAGTAGTATAGCCTTTATTAGTTAGATTACGTACGTGTTACTTGTAGTAGTACAGCCTTAAGCGCCCAACTCCACCAGCGTGTGCCCACCTTACAGTGGTGCACAACATAATCTGTCAAGCCTATTAATCACAATACATTCAAGTTGCTTGCCAAGTTTTATGAATGCAAGGTGCTTGTGTTCATTAGGAACCAAAAATAAGTTTCCAACAAACGGGAGGGACGGTGGTGAAGGCGGGTGACGGGCTTTGTGTTTACGGACCAGGCGCCAGAGGGGAAAGAGTATCAACAGAGCTAGCCATACATAAAAGCCTGGGATAATGCTGTCCATAATATCAAAGTGACCTCTGGGGCTTTAACTATAGAGGAAGTTGATATAGCTCTTGGGATGTAACGCTCATTTGTGTGGTGGTCTATAAATGGGCTGTGGGCTATTTGTTTGTCTGTGAGTACCTTCACTACATGATTGTCCAAGATAAGAATCTTTGACAGGTGGAAAACTTCTATTGACAGAGAAGATTAGTTCCACCTGAGACCAAGGGTGTCCCTCAGTGGATCTACCTACTTAACAAAATCACCTGTTTCTCTAAAAGGTATCCCTTAACTCCAGAGATCTCTGGAGGGCCCCGGAGTTAAACCACCTGATTAGAGAAAACAGTGACTTAGTTGAGTAGACGCCTTTGCATCTGGCTTGCCATACTAGTAAACATTGATCAAACCTAACAAGAAAACACCGGTACCCGTGATTTGGCCCAAGACAAGCTTTCTTCATGTTGGTTTCCTTCTCTAATTAACCGTCTTCAACATTAATCCTGAAAATTCTGATTCTCTTTTCATTTGTCACTATATATTCAAGTAGGACTTGTAGGAGCTCATTTGACCAGGGTTTGAATTGATCTCAAACAGCTTGATTTGACTGCCATTGATGTCCAGTGTCACTTAATCCAGAACCATACGCATGACATCTGTTTGGATTTACTTACAGCGCAATTGGACTGTGTTCCTATTTGGTTTGTGCCTAAATCTCCCAAGAGTCACTTTGAAAACATGTATGAGGTATTGCAAGTATGTGGAAAGACAAAGAAAATATCCGCCAATTGATTGCACGTGTTTGATAATTGGACTGTTTAGTCCTTACCGAGTGGAGAAATGGGTTGGAGACCAAAGACCTCATTGATCAGGTTCCAAATGTACGGTAGTTGATCCTTGTCTGAGGTATTTGGCATGGCTACACTGTGGTGCAATAAGATCTTATCAGTATGTCAGTAAAATATAACTTTTTTCAGTATAACGCAGCCCAAAAACTACAAATTCAGTATGTCTCCCTCAGCATGAATCAGACTAAGGAAGAATTGATACCTAAAGTTAGTATATATTGACCTTGGTTTCAGTTGAATTTCCACTTAAACACACATTCTTATTTTCAGTATTTTAACCTTATACAGTGCTACCTTACCAATAAAGATCTCAAGCTTATTCTGAACATTTGCCTGAACATATAGGCCCAACCCTACTTCTGGTACCAGGCTGCCAGCTATAGTTTGCAAAGAAGTGGTTGAGTTTGCTGCTCCTGTACTCAGCAAAATATGTGGGGTGGAATAACATGTGATTACATGTAATTGGGGTGTTGTAACATCAGGGGTTTGGTAATGGTGTAATTGGTGTTACATGATGTTACAACTGTATATCACATCAGCGTTATCACATGTATTTGTGTAATGACATGTTATTGGTGTGTCAATACGCCATTACCAAACCCCTGGTGTTACAAGAAAAATAGTTTTTGCTGAGTAAGCTACAAAATTGAGTGACAGTTTGCGCATGGATCATGAGCCAGCTGTTCATTGTCCTGCGACAAAATCACCAAATGTTGTTCCATTGAATTATGCTTGATTTATTAGAACAATTCATCCTGAGATCCTCAATAAGTTGTGGGATTCTCAATGAAATCATTTATTTCTCCAAAAGGTGCTAATTAACTCCAGAGCCCCCCGCGGTTAAATCACCTGATCAGAGAACTCTGGAGAACCCCAGAGAAAACAGGGATTTCATTCAGTTGACGCTCTTGTGGCTATTTGCTCAAGTCCGGGCCCGCAACCGTTGGCATGGATGAGCGATCAGAGTGCTGAATGTTTGCCGAGGAGGTCGAAGGGAGTTCCAACTGAATTGACAATGATTTTCTGGGCGAATATTTCCAGGTAAACAATGTCCGCTAAGCAGTCCCGAACCCAGTCAATATGCATGTACTCTACCAAGTCCTACAAATGCATCCACTCAAATTCTTCCCCGAGCTTCAGGAAGACAATACATTCACGTTCATTGGGAATTGAGAAAAGGTTTCGCACAAATGGGAGGGATGGGGGTGAATACAGGTGAGGGGCTTCGGGTTTCCGGATCAGGCGCCAAAAGGGAAAGAGTATTATTAGTGAAGCTAGCCCTATGTGCAAACCTGGTCAAGCGTTTCCCATGATGCTGCGATTATTGCTCGGGCTTGTGCACTCTAAGTATGAGGCGTCCACGGAAGTTTATTTCTTCGTAACTCGGCCTATCTTGATATCTCAGCTGATAACCAGATGCCTCGAGGTGGGGGCTTAATGACACGAGATAATAATAATCGCTCGTAGGATGGAATGTTAAATTGTCACCAAAACCTCGATTCAGGAAATGTTGCCGGTTGGCCTGAAACACATAATTTAGGATAGAATTTAATTTGGGAATTACTTGGGGAAATTAGTTCGGCGCCTACCGTTGGCAGGCTTAATTGTGGCTGTGCTAATATAGTGGGCGGCCGTCGTCTTGATGACACAAACTACAACAACCATCACGCGTGTTCAGGCTTGATTCTTCCCATTCTCACTTCGATCAAGCACAATCATGAATATGTTTGGCGGACCTTCCAAGTGTCCTCGGTGCGAAAAGACTGTGTACGCTGCTGAGCAGGTGGGTAGAGCATGACGTCTGCACCCGTAATTGCGCACCCTGATGATGTTCAACCGTTGGAAGATCATCGGTCCTGGACGACAAACTTACCACAAGTCCTGCCTGAAATGCACATCATGTAATAAACGCCTCGACTCATATTCTCTTGTCGAGCACAACCAACAGGTAGGCTTCTCTTGCTCCCATTCGTTGGTGGCTCACAAGTGGTATGTTTCTATAGCCGTACTGCAAACCCTGTCATGTTCGAGGTTTCGGCACTCGAGGTGTGTTTTAATGATGATGTCCAAGATGTTCTGGACCTGAGACATATCATAGACTTGAGACACCAGAATCTCCCGCAGGTCTCCCCACCAGCCAGCCCTCCGTCACGCAGTGCTCAACCTATGTCCCCGCCTCGCTCGATCGATGGGTTCGCTGGTCGAATTTCTCAGTCTTCGGGACCTAAGCCACGGAACGAACCGCCTCTCACGCCCCCACGAACGGTATCACCGGCGACCGAGGTTGCAGAGAATGATGTTCTTGATGTTGAGAGCGAGTCGAATGAGCCTCAAGCTCACCCTACTGGGTCGGAATCATCGGAAACACCCGCTCCCGCCACTCCAGAACGAATCAAGGATGATTCGGACGACATTTTTGCTGCTCCATCGCCCCCCTTGTCTACATCCTCTTCAACTCGGGCGCCGGACCTTCCGCCCAGGACAGCACCTCTGAAGAACACATACAATTTCGAGTACCGACAGAGGTCGGCGATAGGGTCGCGCTTCCCTGCGCCTCTTTCACCTAGTGCGATCAAGAAAGGAAGCACAGGTTTTGCTGCGCTACGAGCTGGACCACCTTCTCCTACCAAGCGCACCATGTTCGGAGCTGACGCCACCGGCCAGTCCCCGCTCACGCCAAATGCGACTGGATCTATACCTACTCGGCCCGTTATTTCAACCCCTACTGGTACTACTCGGCAAGGGGCTTCGACTCCGACTGCTGGTATCATGCAATCTAGTATATCTTCGCCAGTCAGACCCCTTGCGCAGACTCCAACCGGTATACGACCGATGATGACTGGCGGCGGGAGTCCAAATATTTTTGGAGGAAGAGTCGAGTGTCCCCGATGTGCCAAGGCCGTGTATCATGCCGAGCAGGTAGGCATTTCGTCATAGCCCCTATCTTTCATAAATATCAAATTTATGGTATGGTGGTTAGGTTACCGGACCGGGTGGACGCAAATATCATAAACTCTGTCTTCGATGTGTGCAGTGCAACTCCTCATTGAGTGCAGGAAAGTTTACCGAGAATGACGGAGAACCCATGTGTCGTAACTGTTACTCCAAGGTAGGATTTTGCGGTATCCCTCTTACTTCCATGACCCACTTTCTTTGTTTAGACACATGGCCCGCAAGGCTCTGGGTACGCGTTGATTGGCCGCGCAGGATAGCGCTGATACGTACTGACGAGCGGGACGGTATACCCTAATTGAGTTTGTGCTTGGTTTGTAATGAAATGTTGATTTGACACTAGACATTGCTATTATCCTTGCCAATATTGATCGCTTTCGAGGGCATTATGTGTTAAAGGTATACCGAGTGATTCCAAGTGGTGTCTGAGGCGTTTTTACAAAATTTTCAATACCGATTGGGTGCATACATTGATGGTGGCCCCCAGAGATCCTACATCCCTCGAATTAGACGCCGAGAGTTTGCCGAACGCCAAATCATGGAGCCCAGGGTCTGCCCGCATACAGTTGCGTGATTACTTGCCCGTCGCCTCTGAGTCGCTCTGTAGCTTAGAACGCTCGGGGCGGTTGTTGGTAGATTCTACACAGGGTCTTTACGGAACCACTCGATAGGCTATGTATAAAACATACTATGTAACTCTGGAAGGAATAGAGAGCAACACGTACCGGGCATATATCAAGTCTCTCGATTAGCAAATTTTCAGTTAATTTCTCGCACTAATTGATTCCTCGATCGGTTACAAAGCTGGGGGTTGCGAGCCTAGAGAGGTTATTGCATCTTTGACCCCATTCTCACGGCGCAAAGAAGCAAACCGGTGTTCTGATGAGCTCCTCTTTTACATTCGAAAACTATCTTCCAGGAATACATACCTGGTTCCTATTTGGTATGACACGTCAAGCTCTCCAGATAAATTCCGCACAGCCGAGATACTTTGACCACATCTCTCCATTGTTGCGCGTAGAGACCTTGATACGAGCATCATAGCACTATGTCAAACACTCAATTGAGCCATTCAATCCTCCCTATATCTCTGGCTGCATTTTTCCTTTACCAGTGTTGGCGCTTGGCTCGCAGACCCAAAATTCGTCACCCACCGTCTCCAGCGTCGCTTCCGTTCGTAGGCAACTTGTTTTCGATCCCTTCGGGCCAAGAATATGTAGCTTTTGCGGAAATTGGAGAAAAGCTCAAATGTATGCCGTTGAACTGGTTCAATACCATGTGCGCTTGCTGACATACGTCTAATTCCTAGCGGACATCATTTATCTTGAACTACTCGGTCAGAAAATTATTGTCCTCAACTCTGCCGAGGCTGCCTCAGACCTCCTTGATAAACGTTCGGCAATTTATTCGGACCGACCCTCCATACCAATGCTGACGGAGCCGCCATTGTATGTTGAAGTCACTGTTGCTGTTAGCTTGGCCTCTGTTTGACTAGCCAATTCAGGATGAACTGGGCCAAGAATGTCAGCATAGCTAAATATGGCGAACTCTTGCGGAACTATCGCCGTATAATGAATAAATGGCTCAACAACCGTGCTGTTGTTCAGTTTAATCCCATGCAAGAAAGACAAAATCGAATGCTTTTGAAACGCCTGTTGGATATCTCGAGCCAAACCCAGCCATTCCAGGCCGTCAGAGACCAGTTATTTTTGTAGGTTCTACCCGGTTGTCAATCACTTCTGCCTTATCCATCTGTAACCCCATGAAGCTCCGCAGGTTCCCTGATGCTACAAGTCGCTTATGGGTACGAGCCACAAAGCTCTGACGATCATTTCTTCAAGACGGCACAATCCGCATTCGAACATGGCGTGCAGGCTGCCATGCAAACAAGTAAGTATGCATATGATGAAGTAAGTCGCAGTCTGATTAAATACGTCGCTGTGAGACTTCCTTGTGAATGTGTTCCCAGTAATGCTACATATCCCAGCCTGGATTCCGGGCACAAATTGGAAACGCCTGGGAAGAGAATGGGGGATGCTGCAAGAAGGAGCAAAGGCTGGTTTATATGAATGGGTAAAGGAACAGGTTGTAAGCGCTTATTTCCTTTCTTCCAAATGGCATTTTACTACAGACCCCCCCCCACTATCTCCAGACTGCTGAAACGCATCAAGTTTCGTTGCTTGGTCTTTTACTCCAGGACCAGGGCCATGCACTACTCTCAGGACTAAGCCCCGCAGAGAAGGAGGAACGACTGAAGGAGGTTGGAATCATTCTATTTGGAGGTCAGTGAGAGAATTGGTCGTAATTACAACTGAACGATAAGACCAATCGCGATGCTAATACCCCCGATTATTAACCAGCCGGGACGGACACTGTGAGCAACTTACTTAAATATACGATTAATATGATTCATGACCTGTACTGTATTTATTACAGAGCGCAAGCTTCCTTCTAAACGTTGTAGCCATGATGGTTTCGCATCCACATGTGCAGTTACGAGCCCAGCAGGAGCTCGATGCTGTCCTTGGCCTAGCTACTTTGCCGACCATTGCGGACCGAGAACGATTACCATATATCAGGAACTTGATCGACGAGGTGCTACGAATGCATCCTGTTATCCCACTTGGTGTGTGCCTTCCGGCAATCCCGAAGAAGTGTGCTGACCATGTATTAGCAATACCTCATGTATGCTTCAAAGATGACATTTATCGGGGATATCAGATTGAAAAAGATACGATTGTGTGAGGACTGCTACTTTGTCTTCCGAAACTAGAAAACTGATTGGTCTACCAAATTAACCATCCGCTTGTATCTATTGATCAGTATGGGAAATGTTTGGTAAGTGGCTAATTTACTAAGAATCGCAGCTCATTGTGATTGAGATTTTTTTCGTGTTCACTAGGGCTATATCACGAGATCCTCGTCTGTACAAAAATCCTGAAGAGTTCAACCCAGACAGGTACCTAGATCCTGATGTCCAACGGCCACCTGTTTTCGGGTGGGGAAGGCGGTATGTATGCTAGCTTGGACATAAAATGACACTTTATCTCAACCCTGATACCTATAAACTCTTGTAGCAAATGTCCGGGCATCTATTTCGCTGAGGATTCGGCGTTTGTCAGCGCTGCCTCACTAATTTCTATGTTTACCTTCTCAAAGAAGAAAAATGATGATGGCGAGGAGATCACCCCACAAATTAAACCAAAACACAACGCAGTCATAGTGTAAGTAGCCCAGACCAATCTCTACCTCGAAGATCAATTCAACTATCCATTACATGACTAGTGAGCTAGATCATTTTGAGTTCGAGTTCAAACCTCGGTCAGAGGACCACCGCCGCCTGATTCTTGGAATCAACGTCAACAAGGAGCAGATGCCAAGTGCATAGAATGTATGTGCAAAAGAGCAATGGAATGAAACATTGTTTAGAAGATGTAAATAATTGAATTTGGGTGGCACATTATCACCGTAGGAATGAGGCTCTCGACATTGAAATGTTTGAAAACTCGAGTGTTTGGTGCCATTTCCATATCTGGGCACCCGCGTTGAACGGATCTAAGTCCAGTAAGCCAACCGTCGGAGCCTGACAATAGTATTGGACATGTAAGTCGATCAAATGACCCAAATGCTTGTTCAACTGAAATATTGGGCTCTGGTGATATATCTCTCATACCCTCCATTAGCAGGCATCTTAGAATATCCCCTGCTGGAGATTTCACGTTCATCACGATTATTTCTCTGCTTATCGAGCCCTTATTCATTCAAGAAAAAAGTAGCAGCAGTCAAGTGATCACACAATAAAATTACTTTTGTGTATGAGTCCCTAAATGTGTTGACTTCGATTCCTAAAACAACAATTACATACATGGGCACGAGATCCGATCGCGAATGCAAGCTATAAGTCCAGGCCATAATAAATACCAAATAAAATCGTTTGAAAATCCCCTAAAAGATATACCAGTACAAGTCCTAGGAAGTTTAGCTTTGTATCAACCTTTGGGACCCATTGAATTCAATAATAGATAGAACATCACAGAGTTAAGACACAGTAGGTCGTTGGTCAGGGTCGTTAAGCCAATACTTTTGAACCAACACCCCTAACTCTTAATCACCCACCAGGCAGCTGCATTATCTTCGATGCGCATAGCGCAACTATATCACTGTGGTGTGATAAGATCCTGAAAATCAGTACATCAGTAAAAGATTCCTTTTTTCAGTAGGATATGGCCTGAAAATTACAATGTTAGTATGCCTCCCTCAGCATGAATCAGACTATGGAAGAATTGATACCTAAAATCAGTATGTATTGATTTTGATCTCAGCTCAATTCTCACTTAAACACACGCACTGACCTTCAGCATTATAACCTTGTACAGTGTACTCCTCATATGAGTGCAGGAAAGTTTACCGAGAATGACGGAGAACCTAATGTGTCGTGACTCTTATTCCAAGGTAGTATTTTGCGGTATCCCCGTTACTTCCATGACCCACTTTCTTCACTTGGACACATGACCCGCAAGGTTCTGGGTCCGCTTTGATTGGTCGTACAGGATAGCGCTGATATGTACTGACGAGCGGGGCGGTATACCCTAATTGAGTTTGTGCTTGGTTTGTAATGAAATGTTGATTTGACACTAGGCATTACTATTAACCTCGTCGACATTGATAGCTTCCCAAGGTACCATATGTTAAAAGCATATAGCGTGATGAAAAGTGGTATCCGGGGGCCTGCTTACAAGAAACTAATGCTCTTTGGATGTATGCGTTGGTGGTTTGGTAGGAGTCCCTACATCCCCCGAATCAGAATTGTGTGGCTATGAGAGGACAACATGGAAACAACCGAGTCTCTCGATTCGCCGACTCTCGGTCATTTTTTCACGCTAAACTCCTTGGGGTCTGAGCCATTCGATTGTACCTTGATTACGAAACTCATAGTTGCGAGTCTAGATAACCAACCGCCTCTTTGGCCCTGCTCTCATGGTGCAAAGAAGCAAGGTGGTATTCTGATGGACACCCCTTTCACAGTCCAAAAATGCCATCCAGGCACGCCTGGCTCCTGTTATCATATAATCTGAAGGTCCCCAAATAAATTTCGGACAACGGAGACGCTTTAACCCCCCCCCCCCCAATTCTTGAGCTCTGGGGCACCACAGCACCATGACAAACACTCAATTAAGCGGCTCAATCCTCCCTATTTCTCTGGCTGCATTTTTATTTTACCAATACTGGCGCCTGACTCGTCGACCTAACATTCGTCACCCACCGTCCCCGGCGTCACTTCCGTTAGTAGGCAACTTATTCTCGATTCCTTCAGGTCAAGAATGTGCTGCTTTTGCGGAAATTGGAGAAAAGCTCAAATGTATGCCGTCGAACTGGTGCAATCTCAACATCATGTATGCAAACTGATATACAGCTAATTTCTAGCCGACATTGTTTATCTTGAATTATTTGGCCAGAAAATCGTCGTCCTGAACTCTGCCGAGGCCGCCTCCGACCTCTTGGATAAACGTTTGGGGATTTACTCAGATCGACCCTCTATACCAATGGTTACTGACCCATCATTGTGCGTTGAAGCTCCCACTGCTGTTGATTAGGCCCTTGCTTGACTAACCCACTCAGAATGAACTGGACAAAGAGTGTTTCCTCGGCCAAATATGGCGAACTCACGCGTAGCTATCGCCGCATAATGAATAACTGGCTCAACAAGCGCGCTGTTGTTCAGTTTAATCCCATGCAGGAAAGACAGGCTCGATTGCTCTTGAAAAGCTTGTTAGATATCACAAATCATTCCGAGCCCTTCCAGGCTGTCAAAAAAGAATTATTTTTGTAGGTCCTACTGGTTTCTAACAATTTCTAATGCATAACATCCATGGAACCACAAAGTTCGGCAGGGTCGTCAATGCTTCAAGTGGCTTATGGGTACGAATCGCAAGGCCCTGACGACCCATTCTTCACAATGGCAAAACTCGCATTCGAACACGCTCTACACGCGGGAATGCAAACAAGTAAGCATACAATGAAATACATCGACAGTTGAGCTAACTGTGCTACTTTGAGACTTTTGGTGAACGTATTCCCAGCAATGTTACATATACCAGACTGGTTTCCCGGAACAGGATGGAAACGCATAGGAAGACAATGGGGAATAATGCAAGAAGAAGCAAAGACGAGGCTTTACGAATGGGCAAAAGAACAGGTTGTAAGTATTTCTTCCCTTTCTTCTAAAAGGTGTTTGAACATAAATACTCCCACCATCTTCAGGCTTCCGAAACTCATTGAATTTCGCTACTTGGTCTTATGCTCCAGGATGCCGGCCACGCGCTACTTTCGGGACTGAGTCCCACAGAGACAGAGGAACGATTGAAAGAGGTTGGAATTATTTTTTTTGGAGGTTAGTGAGAGAATCAGCTGCAAGTGCGTTCGTAGGATAACGCCAGGCCTAATATACCTGGTCACTCACCGGCCGGGATGGATACTGTGAGCAATTCATTGAGGGGGTAAAATCAACTTTGTTGACTTCCACTACCTCTATTTCAGAGTGCAAATTTCCTTCTAAACTTTATAGCTACAATGGTTTTGCACCCAGATGTACAACTACGAGCCCAGCAGGAGCTCGACACCATCCTCGGCCAAGTGACTTTACCAACAATTAAAGATCAAGAACGGCTACCGTACATGAGGAACGTGGTCGATGAAGTTCTACGGATGTACCCTGTTGTTCCACTTGGTAAAAATTTCTCGAGGCCCCAAAGAAGTGAACGTGCTCACCCACACATCAGGATTACCCCATGTATGCTTTAAAGATGACATTTATCGAGGATACCACATTGAAAAAGAGACAATTGTGTAAGGAACGTTACTTTGTCTTCGCATACATATGGAACTGATTACTCCACTGGGTCAATTGTCTATTCTTATTAATTGATCAGTATGGGTAATGTTTGGTGAGTATTTAACCAAGCACAAGCTGCCGTGGTTGATATAGTAGTTTTCTCCCACGCTCGCTAGGGCTATATCGCGCAATCCCCATATGTACAAAAACCCTGAACAGTTCAACCCAGACAGATACCTGGATCCTAGTGTTCTACAGCCACCTGTTTTTGGGTGGGGAAGACGGTATGCACTCTACTCGGAAATGATCCACCAACTTTGTCTCACAGGAATATCTATAAACTTCTACAGTAAATGCCCAGGCATCTATTTTGCTGAGGCGGCGGCATTTGTCAGCGCCGCCTCGCTGATATCTATGTTCAGATTCTCCAAGAAGAAAAATAACGATGGCAAGGAGATAATGCCCCAAATCAAACCAAAACGCAACTCGCTCATAGTGTGAGTAGCTTGACTCAGCCTACACTTCAAAGATTAATTTGGGTATTTATTACATGACCTAGTGAATTAGATTATTTTGAATTCCAATTCAAACCCCGCTCAGAGGAATATTGCCAATTTATCCTCAGAACCAACAACAATAAGGAACAAGTCTCAATCAGATAGAAAGTACAAGCAAAAGAGTGGTAGGATAAATGTTGATCAGGAATTGTAAATACAAATTTTCTGTCCCTAAATCCCCTTACATATATGTGATCAATGGGTGACTACCTGTAAGTGTGAGTGTGATTTAGAAGTTCTAGATTGCTCAATCATTGGTCTGTTGGATACAGACCAATTCCGTGCCAACAGGCAAGCAGACCCCAGGCACAGACCTCCCCTGTAAAGCCAAAAGGCATGCATCCATGCAACCAATTCTAGAATTTAAAACACTACTGCAATCAATTTAGTCACTTTGTAATATAGTTGAACATAATTGACCATGCATATAGCTGTTGGGATCAATATACAGTTGGGTTTTAGTACTTATAAACCATGCAGGGAACTCAGATACCACCTCTGAAAGCTATGAACATCATTGAGGATCATCCTGTTGTAGACACACCTGATACCAGGGAATTTATTCCCAATTTCTCAAATTTAAACCAACATGAATGGACAACATTTTTGATCACATGACTTTGGCGCTTATATCATACTCTAAAGTGCCTTGTCATGTCCCCCTCCACACTTAGTCAGCAATGTAGCCACCTCCACTCCAATGACATCATTATGACACATAGGTGACATGTATGCATGAGTAAGGCCACAGTTGGAGCAGGGTTCTTATTTGATATGGTATTGGATATAATGTATTTGTAATTAGTTTACCCCTGTAATATATAAGGAGGCTGTCCTAGATGTCTGTTAGGATGTTGAGGGGATGGCACTTGTGGCTGCAGGTTACAAAATACAAGAAAGTTGCTTAAGGCAACAAGGGTCCTATCTACAGCAATGAGCAGCTATCCTACAACAACAAGACTGCTTAAGGCAGCAATGAGTTATCTAAATACAGTGCAGAAGCTGCTTAAGGCAGTGTAGGTGACTATGTAGCTATGGACTTAGTTGTTACCAGCTGTAAGTGTCATAAACAGAGGAAAATAGAACTAGCCAGAATTGAACCAGCTTGACCACTAAGCCATAGAGCCCTATTATTCCTCTGCTGACAACCCATGATTACACCTGCTACCCCCCAAATTTGGGCTTGGGCCAGCATGCAACCACTTGTACTGGTCATGTGACCATGTCCAGGACAGTAAGGCCTTGTACACTTAGTGGATGCAACAAGAGGTAATTGACCTGGGTGTTACCATGGTTGGTTTGGCCTCCTTATATATTCTATGTGTGAGCTATTTACAAATACATCATGTGCAATATCATAACAAATAGGAACCCTGCTCCAACTGCAGCCTTACTCATGCATATGTGTCACTGATGTGTCATAATGATGTCATCAGGTGGAGGTGGCTACATGTGCTGATGTTGTAGACACACTTATACCCATGGATTCTATTCTGATTTTCTTGATTTTAAACAAAGACAAACAGACAACATTTTCAATCACATGATCTTGGTGCTCATATTACATGCTAAGTCCCAAGCCACATCCCCATCTGCACTTACCTCATCATATGTAGCCACCTCCACCTGATGATATCACCATGACATGTCAGTGACATGTATGCATGAGTAAGACCAACTGCAGAGTGGGGTTCTTATTTGATATGGAATTGCATATCATGTATTTGTAATTAGTCTTGCCCTGTAATATGTAAGGAGGCCAACTGTCATGACCTTCATTGGCATGACATGATTTTTTACTATCTTTTACCTTTTTTTCTGAGACAGTTTTGTTTTTAGGTATATATCTATGACTCATCAAGATCACATGATATATTTGATATATGATGGGAAATTGTAAATGACTCACTATTTGTTACTGTTGTTTTTAATGTGGCTTGCTTCATGTATATAAACCAGGTCAAGTTGTCACTAGAAAAGCAAGACTTGACCTCTTTGTCAATTTATCCTAAGCTTACTCCTACCCTTTGCCCAGGCCCCTAGTTGGCCATTAGTGCACATTACTATAAACCCATAACCCAGGCCTTGTTGCCCTCTACCCCATCCATACCCCTTGGGCCTTTGTTGCCCCTTGCCATAACCCATATCTGGAGGGGTTATTACCATATATATCCACTGTCAAAGATATATATAGTATATATGATGCACAGTGATATATTAATAATATAAGTTGCTGGGGGATGTTGCACTCCCCCCACCCCCCTAGCCACAGGCCAATGTTAAGGGAGCCTGTGGGCAAGGTCTGAATATTATATTATTATAGAAGGGATTATGTCATCCCCTCCCCACCTCAAATCCATAGTAGTTTAGTATAGTATTTGATAAAGGACTGGAGGGGGGGGAGGTCATGTGACCTGGACTTAGAGAATATCACTAAGTCCAGCCATGTTGACCATAAGTCTCTTATATGTGGGAACTCAGAGGTTCTGAGTGCATATGTGCAAGTATATGCGTACTTGTGGTCATGTTGGTGTGTGTCATAGACACACATATACCCAGGGATTTTATTCCAATTTTCTCGAATTTAAACAAAGACAAACAGACTACATTTTCAGTCATGTGACTATGGTGCTTATATCATACACTAAGCGCCAAGCCACATCCCCATCTGCGCTTAAATCAACATACATAGCCACCTCCACCTGATGACATCATTATGACACATCAGTGACACATATGCATGAGTAAGACCAACTGCAGAGCAGGGTTCTTATTTGATACAGTTTTGCATATTATGTATTTGTAAATAGTTCTCTCCTGTAATATATAAAGAGGCCAACCAACCATGGTAACACCCAGGTCAATTACCTCTTATTGCATCCCACTCAGTGTACAAGGGTGTTGTTGTTATGGAACAGAATAAAATAGTAAAGAATGGCAAAGCAAACATGATTTGGCCTTGAAATTAGTGGAGACGGACACTTGTAAAGTACATAGAAATATTCCTTGAATTTTTCTGTTATTTCTACTATTTCTAATCATGTAAATACTCAAGGTATTAAGAGAGAAACAGTTCCTTGAAGGAAAGACTTAATAACTTGAGTCTAACTGAAGGACTATTCTTAAGTAAGCACTCTGCTTTCCAGAAGCTACTGACCCAAGTAGCTAAGAGAAAGGTCTGGGCCTCACTAAGAGCACAGCTTGTTTCAGCCTTTTCCTAGAGTGTCTTAGTGAAGGGAAGGATATTCTTAGAACTGGAGGCTAACTCTTATAAGGCATGGCTTTATGAGACAGGCTCTCACTTAACATCTCATCTCTTTTCATCTTGTCATGTATCTTACCCTACTGTATATAGTAATCACAGGCCTCCAAGGGTATAAATAGCCCCTTGAACTGGCCTTTTGAATGCATCTCATTTTTACCATCCTCTCTCAGCCTGTGTGACTCTTAAGAACTTCTATTGATCTCTTTAAGTATCATACATAGTAGATTAGCCTAAAGCTCTCAAGTTTGGCGCATATAGCCTCTAGGACGGTCCCAACCTATACAGGGAACCTAGAACCAGCTTGAGTGCAACCCTGCCAAGACTTCCTGGCTGTCTGCTAAGTGTTTGGTGCTTCCACAACGCCTTTACCCCCTTGTCTAGCATTGGAGACAAGAAAATAAATTTCTATAATTCTCAATTAAATTACAGTGAGTTCCAGAGACTGACATTTAGGTTTTATACTACTTGGCTTGTACCTTGCGTCGCCTGCTGAGCAGTAATACGCTTATTACTGGTTATTGATAGGGATCACCCTGATACTAACCACCTTACTCTTCTAGCAAGATAACTAGCTACTCTAATATACTCTAATTTCACTAGCATAGATTTCTCTTATTACTTATCTTCCTAAGTTTTCTACCTTTTATAGTTAGACAGTTACCTTATTAGTCTTTTCTCCTCTTCTGGTATCTTTCTTTCTTCTTTAGAGTATTTTGTTTTATTACCTTTTTTCCCTATCTATAACAGTTGTACACCAACTGTAAGGTTGGGTACATGCTGGTGAACAGGTGCTTTGTAGGGAACATGCAACCCTGGGACATGGCCCTGAGGCCCCCAAGCCTTACACACCATAAAGAGACAAATATACATATATATTCATACCACAGTAACAAACAAGTCTGCAGTAGCTGCAGACAGTAATGATAAGACATAATGAAGCAAAGCCTTAGCATAAGTGCTAGGCCAAGAATTGGAATAAGACTGAATGAAGCCACACACAAGTATATGTGACAGCAGAATACCCATGTAGAAAACATATAAAAAGACCTATCAAAAGTTAGCTTGTAGACTCAAAACTTTGTACATAAATACTTTTAATTTGATTGACTTTGATAGCCAACTTGTTTGACTCTAAGTTCTGGCTTACTATTGTCTCACTTGTATTGATTCACACAAGGTTGTTTATTACATTTGATTACTAATGTTACAGTTACCATATAAATTTTCAACCTTACATGCTTGAGGCTGTACTAAACAATGCAAACTGCTATACTAAGGCTATACTACTGAACTGTTTAAGGTGGTGTGGGGTGTCCTAGACATCCTTAAGGGTTGTCCAGGTAGCAGGTGCTTGTGGCCATATAGACTTGTAAAGAAAACCACATAAGGTGGTATGGAGGCTACCTACAACAACAAACTAGCTAACTACAGTGACCAAGGCTGTAAGGGCAATGACCAACTAGGTAAGTACAACAAGTAAGCTGCTTAAGGCAATGATGAACTATCTACTTAGTGGTTTCTGGACTGTAAGGTCCTTGTACAATAAGGGGATGCAACAAGAGGTAATTGACCTGGGTGTTACCATGGTTGGTTTGCCTTCTTATATATTATAAGAGAGAACTAATTACAAATACATTATATGCAAAACTATGACCAATAAGAATCCCACTCCACAGTTGGCCTTTACTCATGCCTATGTGTCACTGACATGTCATAATGATGTCATCAAGTGGAGGTGGCAACATATGCTTTAGCAAGCACAGAGGGGGATGTGGCTTGGTGTTGTAGACACACTTATACCAAGGGAATTTATTCCTATTTTCTTGATTTTAAACAAAGGCAATTGGACAACATTTTTGATCATGTGACATTGGCACTCATTCCATATGCTAAGCACCAAGCCACATCCCCAACTGCACTTAATCAGCATATGTAGCCACCTCCACCTATGATGTCATCATGACACATCAGTGACATGTATGCATGAGTAAGGCCAACTGCGGAGCAGGGTTCTTATTACATATAGTTAGCTTCTTTTCCCACACAATTGTATTTGTAATTAGATAGCTTGAAGAATATAAGGAGGCCAACCAACCATGGTAACACCCAGGTCAATTACCTCTTGTTGCATCCCCACTTTGTACAAGGACCTTACAGTCCAGTAATTACTAAGTCACTAGCTACACCGCCTTAAGCGGCTTCTCCATTGTACTTAGGTAGTTCCTCATTGCCCTTACAGGCTTGGTCACCATAGTATAGGTAGTTGTTGTTGTAGGTAGCATCTACACTGCCTTAAGTGGTTCTTTGTTACAACCTCCTAAGTTATACCATTAGAATTGCCTGAATTTTCTATTATTTTTACTATTTTTTACGGACTCTTTATCTCATGTTTTTTGATCACGTGATCTCGGCGCTTATTATGCCGAGATGCCGCGCCAAGATACCATGCCAAGGGCGCTTAGGAGAAATCCACGCTTCTGCGCAGCCCGCAGCATACTTCTCATTTGTCATTTGTACTTCTTTTCTCACGCGCACAGACCATGTAGATAGTGTGCTTTGTCTATATATACAGCAGGGAAATTGCTTGGAGACACCAAGTCAATTTTACCTTGTCTCATTCCATTGAGGAGGAACCCCAGCCAGCTAAGTAGCTGGCCCTCAGTAGTTCAGTAGTCACCCCTTACTTGCGCTCACCACACCTCCCAGGCCTCCGGCCCCTTTGTAATTAGATAGAAGTAGAAGTCCACCTTAAGTGGCAAGTAGTTTAGCCTTAGTAGTTAGTTAGTTCAGTGATTGCTTGTAGTAGTACAGCCTTAAGCGCCCAACCCCACTAGCGTGTGCCCACCTTACAGTGGTGCACAACATTCTTACTCAGATCCATATGGCCACAAGTGCCCACTGCCTTGATGCCCCCTTAAAGGATGTCTAGGACACTTGGCGCTTATTGTATGTTGTAACTGCACTGTAAGGTGGGTTACTTGCTAGTGGGCAGGCGCTCAAGGCCATACTACTACAGACACTGCTTATCTAATCTATCCTAAGGCTATACTAATGACGCTTAAGGCGTCCTACTGGTATCCACTGTCAATGCAAGGGGCCCTTAGGGCTGGGAGGTGTGATGAGTTAAGTAGGGGGGTTAACAATGTACTACTGGGGGCTGGCTACTTAGTTGGCTGGTGGTGCCTCCTCAATGGATATGAGACAAGGTAAAATCAACTTGGTGTTTCCAAGCAATTTTCCCCTTGTATTTATACACAGGAGAACTATCTACAGGTGGTCAAATGTTGTACTCCACTGTAAGGTGGGTACTTGCTAGTAGCAGGCGCTTAAGACCGTAACTACTACAGACACTGAGTATCTAATCTTCTATCTAAGGCTATCCTATCACTGCTTAAGGCGGTCTACTACTACTGAACTTGGCAAAGGGGCCTTAGGCCTGGAGGTGTGATGAGTGAACTAAGTGGGGTGAGTGTGTCTGATACTACTGAGGGCCGGCTACTTAGCTGGCTGACTACCTTCTCTAATGAGTAAGAGACAAGGTAAAATTGACTTGGTGTCTCCAAGCAATTTTCCTGCTGTATATATAGATAAAGGGGTGCTATCTACATGGTCTGTGCACGTGAGAAAGGAAGTATATAATGGAAATAAGAAGCGTGCTGCGGGCTGCACAGAAGCGTGGATTTCTCCTAAGCACCCTTGGCATGGCATCTTGGCACGGCATCTTGGCATAATAAGCGCCGAGATCACGTGATTGAAAAACATAAGATAAAGGGTTCGTAAAAAATAGTAGAAATATCAGAAAAATTGTCCGAATTTGGTGGTATAGGTAAGAAGGTTATAACATCAAAGCTTGTGAGAAAAAGAAGTATGCATGTGAAAAGAGAAGCATGCTGCAGACTGCACAGAAGCATGGATTTCTCCTAAGCACCCTTGGCATGGCGTCTTGGTGTGGCATCTTGGCATAATAAGCGCCAAGGTCACATGATCAAAAAACATAAGATAACAAGATTGGAAAAAATAGTAGAAATATTAGAAAATTCAGGCAATTCCAGTGGTATATGTTAAGGGAGTGTAACATTGTATGATATATGTTGTACACCACTGTAAGGTGGGTACACACTAGGGGGTGGGCGCTTAAGGCTGTATCTAGTACAAGGTAATGCTGACTAAGCTATCTGACTAGGCTACTAACTATACTGATTGCATAAGGCAATGTCTACTGATCTAACTACAATGAGGGAGGGGCCTTAGGCCTGGAGGTGTGGAAAGTCTATCTGAGCAGGGGTGAGTGTGATGCTTCTGGAGGTTCCAACTACTTAGCTGGACTACTGAACCTGTCTGTGATTAGAGACAAGGTAAAATTGACTTGGGGTCTCCAAGTGATTTTCCTGCTGTATGTTATAACCCATATCTGGAGGGGTTATTACCATATATATCCACTGTCAAAGACATATATAGTATATATGATGCACAGTGACATATTAATAATATAAGTTGCTGGGGGATGTTGCACTCCCCCCACCCCCCTAGCTGTGGGCCAATGTTAATGCCTGCAGGCAAGGTGTTGTACACAACTGTAAGGTGGGTACATGCTAGTGGAGACAGGCACTTAAGGCTGTAACTAGTACAAGACACTGCTGACTAATCTACTATCTAGGCTACTACTATACTAACCGCTTAGGGTGGTGCTACTGGACTGACTGTGTTGACAGAGGGGGCAGAGCCCTGGAGGTGTGGTAGGTTTAAGTAAAAAGGGGTCAATGGTTGATACTACTGGCAACTAGCTACTTAGCTAGTTTCTGATATCCTCCTCAAGTGAGTATGGGACAAGGTAAAATCAACTTGGTGTCTCCAAGTGATTTTCCTGCTGTATATGTTGTAGACACACTCGATACCAGGGAATTTATTCCCATTTTCTCGGATTTAAACAAAGCCAAACGGACAATATTTTCAGTCACGTGACTTTGGCGCTTATATCATACGCTAAGCGCCAAGCCACGTCCCCACCCGCGCTTACCTCAGCACACGTAGCCACCTCCACTCAATGACATCATTATGACACGTCAGTGACATGTATGCATGAGTAAGGCCGACTGCGGAGCGGGGTTCTTATTGGATTAGGTATTGCATATAATGTATTTGTAAATAGTGCACCTGTAGAATATATAAGGAGGCCAACCAACCATGGTAACACCCAGGTTGATTACCTCTTGTCGCATCCCACATTGTACAAGGGCCTTACAGCCCAGTAAAACCCTACTTAGTTACTTAGCCTATACCGCCTTAAGCGGCTTCTGTGTTGTACTTACATAGTTTGTCATTGCCCTTACGGCCTCAATCCCCGTAGTATAGCTGGTTGTTGTTGTAGGATAGCTTGCCACTGCCTTACGCGGTTTCCACTTAGTTACATCCGGCCGCAAGCGCCCTCCCCCTCAACGTCCTTACAGACGTCTAGGACACTAGGTAATCAACCTTAAGCCGGTTGCAAACCGTGCCCACCAAGCACATCTACTCAGACCCAACAAACAAGAAGGCCCCCTGTACTAGCACAAGGGAAATCACCTGATTGGGCTTGCCTTTTGCTATCAATAATCAAACTAGCGTTGGCCCCAGGTAGTACCGAATTGCTATAAGGCAGATGGGTTCTAATTGTCCGCATACCACGGTCACCGCACCCTTTGTCAGCGGAACTAGTCAGCAGATCCACCCGCTTGCAGAAAACCCGTTCCACATCACGCCCGTACACGGCAGTTGATTGGTCAATAGGGACTGTCCAACGCTAGGCGGTTGACGCAAGTTCTTAGCGCCCAAACAAAAAAGCAACCCATAAGTCCTGTTACAGGCACCATTCCCCCCTACTCGCCCACCATTACGTCATGCACCCCCTCTTGCGCTTCCTCCCGCGCCTCCCAACGCGCCACTTCCCACCAAGGCCGCTCATATCCCCATGAGATGGCAACCTGTTCCCGGAGCACCGCTCGTCCCCAATCCCCTCTTGATCAAGGAGAGTTGGGACCCACTCTTCAGGCAACCGCCGATGAGTCAGGGAGCCTTGAACCAGAGGTCTACGGGGAAATATCCCTCAGCCGCGCAATCTCCCTCCTCCTGGGATTGCAAAACCAAGTCATCCGGCTTGAGCAGGAACTCGAGGAGATCAAGGAAGTCAACAAGGAAGCCCAAGACTGGATGGGAGCAGTTGACCAAACCCTCACTCGCATTGAGGCTGGCAATGGGCCCCAACCCCACACACCAGAAGACCGGAAACCACCGGCAATCAAAGCCACGCCCAGGCCCCTACCCAAAGCCGACCCTCTTCCAGCGCCTAGTGCACCCCTCCTTGCCTGGGCTAACCCTACCAAGCCCCCCATCACCTTTGCCCAACCAACTCCTGTCCGGGCCCCCCCAAGAGTCCAAACTCCTGCTCCACCTTTGCCTATCAGGCTCCGCTCCCCTGTTGCCCCTCAGCCAGCGGCTCCAGTAGCTGCATACCAAGCCCCGGTCAAGGTGGATCACCCCAATGCTTACACGGGGAAAATTGGGAATGAGTCACGACAATGGCTCACAAGAATGATGGCATGGGTCCACCTCAACCAGCGCATGTTCCCAACGGATCAGGAGGTACTTTTGTTCCTTCTAATGAACATGAAGGATACAGCAGGAGCATGGGCACACCCCCACCTTGACCAATTAGGGTCCCACAGGGCTATCATCCAAACAGTTGAGGACTTCAGGAGGGAATTCCTGGCTGCATTTGGGAACCCGGACGCCACAAGGGCTGCAGAGCGGCAAATCGCCCACCTTACTCAGACAGGCACCTGCGCTGAGTACATCACAAAATTCAGGACCATTGCCATGGACCTGGATTGGAACAATGCCGCCCTCCATGGGCAATTTGCACGCGGCCTACACTGGGAAGTCAGCCGCCTCATTGCCACCCGCAAACAACGCCCAACCACCCTCCTTGAGCTGCAGAATGCGGCTCTGGTCATTGATAACGCCCTCCGGGAGGAGCGCGCCAGCCACCCGCCTAAGGGTAGTAAGTCTGGAAACTCTTCCACCCCCAATAGGGGGGCAAGTACTGGCCAACAGGCCACAAGACCAGGGCGCCTTTCCAGTGACCCCAACTTTGTCTCCAAGGAGGAACAAAACCGCCGCAGGGCTGAAGGCCTCTGCATCAAGTGCGGTAAAACAGGGCATAAGTTTGCGGATTGCCAAACTGGCTGGAAAGCCACGCCTAAGGTGGAAGGCGTCAAGAAGGAAGCCGCCAAGGTTGGCAAAGAGTCTGGACCCAAATTGGGAAAAGACTAAGGGTACCTGCTGCCGCGCGCAAGGACCCCAAGGACTCTGGCTGTATAGAAATATGTAATATATTGAGTAGCTTGAATAGAATCTCCCCACTTTTCACCATTTCTATTACACCAGAGAAACAAGCGGACAACTTAGAAGTCCTGATAGATTCAGGCGCCACCTCTTCATTCCTACACCCCCGCACAGCGGAACTACTCTGCCTCCCTCTGATAGACCTCCCACATCCCCGCACTGTTACCATGCTTGATGGGTCGAGCCCCCAGGCTGGCAAAATCTGGAAGAAGGCAGTCCTGACCTTCTCCCTTGATGGCAAGAAAATGACCAAGACCTTCCTTATATGTAACACGGGGTCTCACGCCGCCATCTTGGGATTGAAATGGTTGGGTGCACACAACCCGGAAATCAATTGGAATATGCGTACTCTCACCTTCCCTCACGCACCTCCCGACCACGTGGCCATTGCCGAGGAGGAAGAAGCAGACAAAAAACCCCTTGAAGGAGTACCCCCCAAATACCATCAATACGCCAAGGTATTTGGAGAAGAAGAATTCAACAAGCTTCCTCCCCACCGGCATTACGATATTGGAATTGAGCTAACAGAAGAAGGACCCCTCAACTTGCCCTTGTATAGCATGACCGACGCAGAATCCGCTACTCTTAAAGATTGGCTCAGGGACAAACTCCAAGCTGGGAAGATCCGTCCCAGTAAATCATCCATCACCTCCCCAGTCATGTTTGTACCTAAAAAGGATGGCTCCCGCCAATTGGTCGTTGACTACCGTTGTCTTAATAACCAGACCAAGAAAAATGTATACCCGTTGCCCCGTCCAGACAACCTCATGGCCCAGCTCCGTGGTGCCAAGGTCTTCACCAAGTTAGATCTAAGATGGGGTTACAACAACATCCGTGTTAAGGAAGGTGACGAATGGAAAACCGCGTTCCGCACTAAGTACGGCCTGTACAAATCCCTTGTCATGACTTTTGGCCTGACCAACGCCCCGGCTTCATTCCAACATTTTATGAACAATTTGTTCAAGGATCTGCTCAATGTATGCGTCATCATATACCTTGATGACATCCTGATCTACTCCAAGGATGACGCATCCCACACCCAGCACGTCCACAAAGTCCTACGCTGGTTGATGGAAAACCAATTGTTCTGTAAAGCATCCAAATGTACCTTCCACATCACTTCAGTGGAATACCTGGGAATCATTGTTTTGGACAAAGGTTTCAGCTTGGACAAGCTCAAGATCCAGGCTGTACAAGATTGGCCCACGCCCACTAAGGTTAAAGAAGTTCAATCATTCCTAGGCTTTGCCAACTTCTTGCGCCGGTTTGTTGCCAACTTCAGTCACATGGCAAGACCATTGCACAACCTGGTCAAATAGGACACGCTGTGGAAATGGGGTACCAAAGAACAGGAAGCATTCCAAGGGTTGAAAAATGCCATTACCAACGCCCCGGTCCTCTGCCACGCAGATCCCAGTAAACCATACTTCCTTGAAACGGATGCATCCGGCGCAGCTCTAGGTTCCATACTCAGTCAACGGCAGGGAGACGGACGCCTACACCCACTAGGATTTCTGTCAGAATCATTTAAGGGAGCAGAGCAGAATTACGACACGCATGATAAGGAATTACTAGCAATCATCCGGTCCTTTGAACACTGGCGTATCTTCTTAGAAGGAACTCTACACCCTGTCACTGTGTTCACGGACCACCGTAATTTGGAGTATTGGAAGGAGTCCCGTACATTCAACCGTTGTCACGCCAGATGGCACCTGTTACTGGCCGGATATAACTTCCAAATTGTCTATTGCCCTGGTAAACAATTGGGGAAGCCGGATGCACTCTCACGCCAATCGGATCATGCCGACATACCACCTGCCAGTCAAACTATGCTCCCCAACCCCGTATTTGCCAACGTAGCACTAGTCACACCTGAAAAAGAGCTCCAGTGCCAAATCAAGGTTAGCCTAGACCAAGACAAATCCCTGGAGGAAATATTACAATTCCTCCAGAATGAATCCAAGGCACCAACGTCTATCAAAAGAGCATTCAAGGATTACAAGATGGAGGCCGGACTACTCTTCTACCAGGGGCAAATTGTGGTCCCTGACGTTGGAACCCTGAGGACAGACCTGCTGCGCATATTCCATGACAGCCCCTTAGCAGGACACCCAGGGAGACAACGAACCTTGGAACTGGTCTCAAGAAACTACTATTGGCCCGGGATCTGTGCCAACACTTACTGGCACGTGGACTCCTGTGAAACCTGTCAATGGATCAGAAAACCCAAGTACGCCCCTGTCCCTCCGCAACCACTTGAACTTCCTTCCAGGCCATGGCAACACGTCTCCTATGACATGATCGTAGACCTACCAAAGGAGGAAACAACAACTCCATCCTAGTCATAGTAGATAGCTTCACAAAATATGGAATCTTTGTCAAATGCTCCAAAAAGCTCAAAGCACCCAAGCTAGCAGAGCTGTTCCTGGAGCACGTATGGAAACGCCATGGAATGCCGGAGAAGACAATCTCAGACAGAGGCAGAGTCTTCAACAACAAGTTCCTACGAGCACTCTACAAACGGTTAGGCATTGACCCGCACTTCTCTTTGGCTTACCACCCACAAAGCAACGGGCAAACAGAACAAGTCAACCCCTCTATTGAACATTTCCTGAGGGCTTACTCCAGTATCAATCAAAAGGACTGGACAAGATGGCTCCCAATGGCGGAATTTGCATACAACAACGCCGTACATAGCAGTACAGGGAAAACTCCGTTCAAAGCCTTATATGGGTGGGAACCTTCCCTAACCCCGTCCAATGTACCAACAGATGTCCTGGAAGCCAATGAGCTAGCTCAGACAATGGAAGCCCAATGGAAAGAAGTGGAAGCAGCACTCCGGCAATCTAAGGCAAGAATGACCGCCGGGGAAGAAGGAAGCCCAACCCCATTCAAAATAGGAGAGGAAGTGTGGCTCAATGCCAAGAACGTTAACCTCAGAACCCTGAGTCCCAAACTATCAGAACAACGCTTGGGACCCTTCAAAGTTTCTGAAAAGATCTCCGACCGCGCGTACCGGCTCAAGCTCCCCCCAACTATGCGCATCCACGATGTCTTCTATGTGGGACTATTATCAAAGGTCAAAAGGGATGACAAGCGCGCCTTCAAGAATTGCCCCCCTCCAGTCACCGTGGACGGGGAAGAGGAATACAAAGTAGAAGGGATAACGGACATGGAAGAGAGGAGCGGAAAATGGTTCTTCAGAGTCAAATGGAAGGGCTATGGACCAGAAGAAAACACGTGGGAACCCCAAGAGAACCTCAAAAATGCGGGGAAAATTTTGAAGAAGTATGAAGAAGAAATGAGGAAGAAGGCCCTTGGCACTGCCAAGGCCCTTAGAGGGGGGGCAGTGTTGTAGACACACTTGATACCAGGGAATTTATTCCCATTTTCTCGGATTTAAACGAAGCCAAACGGACAATATTTTCAGTCACATGACTTCGGCGCTTATATCATACGCTAAGCGCCGAGCCACGTCCCCACCCGCGCTTACCTCAGCACACGTAGCCACCTCCACTCAATGACATCATTATGACACGTCAGTGACACGTATGCATGAGTAAGGCCGACTGCGGAGCGGGGTTCTTATTGGATTAGGTATTGCATATAATGTATTTGTAAATAGTGCACCTGTAGAATATATAAGGAGGCCAACCAACCATGGTAACACCCAGGTCAATTACCTCTTGTTGCATCCCACATTGTACAAGGGCCTTACAGCCCAGTAAAACCCTACTTAGTTACTTAGCCTATACCGCCTTAAGCGGCTTCTGTGTTGTACTTACATAGTTTGTCATTGCCCTTACGGCCTCAATCCCCGTAGTATAGCTGGTTGTCGTTGTAGGATAGCTTGCCACCGCCTTACGCGGTTTCCACTTAGTTACATCCGGCCGCAAGCGCCCTCCCCCTTGACGTCCTTACGGATGTCTAGGACAGTATATATAACAATAGGGGCGCTATCTACATGGTCTGTGTCCTAGACATTGGTAAGGACGTTGAGGGTGCGGGCGCTTGTGGCCATGTAACTAATACAGTAAACCGCTTAAGGCGGCAGTGGGGTACCCTATGACAATGAACTAACTAAGTACAATGGCCAAAGCCCTAATGGCAATGGCAAACTAAGTATCTACATTGAGTAAGCCGCTTAAGGCAACAAGTACAGGTGTGGACTAAGTAAGTTACTGGGCTATAAGGCCCTTGTACAGTTGTGTGATGCAACAAGAGGTAATCAACCTGGGTGTTACCATGGTTGGTTGGCCTCCTTATATATTACAGAGGTAGACTAATTACAAATACAGTATATGCAAAACTATAACCAATAGGAACCCTGCTCTGCAGTTGGCCTTACTCATGTGTACGTGTCACTGACATGTCATGGTGACGTCATGGGTGGAGGTGGCTACGTATGCTGGTTAAGCGCGGATGGGGATGTGGCTTGGCGCTTAGCATATGATATAAGCGCTGAAGTCACGTGATTGAAAATGTTGTCTGTTTGATTTTGTTTAAATTCAAGAAAATGGGAATAAATTCCCTGGTATTGATTGTGTCTACAACAGTCTGTGCGCATGAGAAAGGAAGTATGTAAATGAAATAAGAAGTGTGCTGCAGACTGCGCAGAAGTGTGGATTTCTCCTAAGCACCCTTGGCATAGCATCTTGGCATGGCATCTTGGCATAAAATAAGCGCCAAGATCACGTGATTGAAAAAGTAAAGATATAAGTCCGTAAAAAATACTAAAAAAAAGAGAAAATTCAGGCAATTCTAATGGTATCTTTCAAGGGAGTGTAACACAAGGTCTGAATATTATATTATTATAGAAGAGATTATGTCATCCCCCCCACCTCAAATCTGTAGTAGTTTAGTATAGTATTTGATAAAGGCCTGGAGGGGGGAGGTCATGTGACCTGGACTTAGAGAATATCACTAAGTCCAGCCATGCCAACCATAAGTCTCTTATATGTGGGAACTTGGAGGTTCTGAGTGCATAAGTGCAAGTATATGCATGCTTGCAGTCATGTTGATGTGCAATATGAGTGTGTTAGAGGCTTGACTAGGTCAGGACTCATGGAAAAGAATGGAGTGGGTCATTGTCATAGACACACTCGATACCAGGGAATTTATTCCCATTTTCTCGATTTTAAACAAAGTCAAACAGACAACATTTTTGATCACGTGATCCCGGCGCTTATATCTTATACTAAGCGCCAAGCCACGTCCCCACCCATGCTTACCTCAGCACATGTAGCCACCTCCACCTGATGACGTCACTATGACACGTCAAGTGACACGTATGCATGAGTAAGGCCGACTGCAGAGCGGGGTTCTTATTGGTTATGGTATTGCATATAACATATTTGTAAATAGTTCACCTCTGTAATATATAAGGAGGCCAACCAACCATGGTAACACCCAGGTCAATTACCTCTTGTTGCATCTACCCATTGTACAAGGACCTCAGGTCCAGTAAATACTTAGCTACTTAGTTTTAGGTTGCCTTAAGCAACTTCTTGGTTGTACTTAGCTAGCTCGCCATTGCCCTTATAGGCTTGGTTGCCGTAGTATAGTTGGTTGTTGTCGTAGGTAGCTTGCCCACTGCCTTAAGCGGTTCTTACTTAGTCTTACCCGGCCGCAAGCGCCCGCCTCCTTGACGTCCTTACAGACGTCTAGGACAGTCATGACAGGGGTGGCTGTTATGTATTACATAATATTTCATTTACAGCTCACCATCCACTATAATCTGCATATATCTGACTTTCTGATTTAATAGCCATTTGTCTCTTATTTTCCATTATTCCTGTCATAACTCTATGTAATGCTCATATTGACTGTATGTGTTACATATTGTTCAATAGAGCTCCTTTTGTTTATTCTAATGCTGCCCATCACATGCTCATACAATAAGATCTCATGGAGATATTAGCTTCACAAGATTCTATCTATGTGGCTCAAGTACCTTACTAATCATTATATTCATATCTTTACATCTAGCTCATCACATGACTAGCTCTAACTTGGGAAATGAACCTTATTCCTAGCTTAGTTGAGTCATACCTCTCATGAGATTACTAAGGTTTTCCTTATTTAGTAATTTCTAGTGGCACTGCAAATTCTGCTTATGAGTCATTCTGCTTGCCACCAGAATGACTCACTCTAAGTGCTCATTGGCTGCCAAGCATTTCTTGATAGACTGAGTCATGTATTTAGATGTTTGTATTTTTAACTAATTGCAGTTCAACCCAAGAGCAGTCACATTCCATCCTAGTCATATCTGTGTCTTCCCACCCATCAATCAAAGTCTTAGGAAGCACAGTCCTAAGCAAGTCATACTCATACTCTGACTAGGTGAATGACTCAGTTGTCAGAGTGTCGTACACCACTGTAAGGTGGGTACTCGCTAGTGGGGGGCGCTTAAGGCCGTAACTACTACAGACACTGCTTGTAATCTACTTATCTAAGGCTATCTAATACCGCTTAAGGCGGTTTACTACTAACTACTGATGGCGGTGGGGCCTGAGGCCTGGAGGTGTGGTAGGTCAAGTAAAGGGGTGAGTGTTACTGTTACTACTGGGGGCCGGCTACTTAGCTGGCTGGCTACCTTCTCTAGTGAATAAGAGACAAGGTAAAATCAACTTGGTGTTTCCAAGCAATTTCCCTGCGGTATATATAGACAATGCACACTATCTACATGGTCTGTGCGCATGAGAAAAGAAGTACAAATGACAAATGAGAAGCGTGCTGCAGACTGTGCAGAAGCGTGAATTTCTCCTAAGCGCCCTTGGCACGGCATCTCGGCGCGGCATCTCGGCATAATAGGCGCCGAGATCACGTGATCAGAAAACATAAGATAACGAGTTCGTAAAAAATAGTAAAAATAAGAGAAAAATGAGGCGAATCCAATGGTATATTTTGGGAGATTGTAACATTGCCCCCCCCTTAAAGGCTCTTGGCGGCGTCACAAGCCTTTCTGAGTCTAGCTTGGTTGAAGCGTTTGATCTCTTCCTGGCTGTGTTCCAACAGTTCCTCCGGTTCCCAAGAGTTGTCTTCTGGTCCGTAACCCTTCCATTTTATTAGGTAGAACCACTTCCCTTGCTGTCTTTTTGAATCAATAATCTGCTCAACTTTGTATTCTTCCTCTCCTTCAATTGTTTCAGGGGGAGGTTGTTCCGGGAATGGTTGGCTTGGAGATTTGTGAGATTTTGAAAGTAGCCCTACGTAAAAGACGTCATGGATTTTCAAGGTTTCAGGGAGTTTCAGTCAATAGGCGTGACTCGAGATCTTCTCCGTGATTTCAAAGGGACCCAGGCGTTTGGGGTCTAGTTTGTTGGAGTTGGTCCTGAGCTCCACGTTTTTTCCGTCCAACCAGACTTTTTCCCCAATTGCATATGTGGGTATTGTTCCTCTTTCCCTGGTCATCCTTTCTTTGCTCATTCTTAGGGCCGCTTTGGCTTCTTTCCATTCTTGGGCCAAGGTATTTGCCACTTGATCTGCTTCAGGCACATTAGATGGGACGTTGGATGGGTTCATCACCGGGTTTCTTCCGTATATTAGTTCAAAAGGTGTTTTCCCAGTAGCTGCATGTCTGGCGTTGTTATATGCGTACTCAGCCAAGGGTAACCAAGTGGCCCAGTCCAAGTGATCGGCGGCTACATAGGATTGGAGGTAGAACTCAATGAACTGGTTCACCCTCTCTGTTTGTCCGTCTGATTCCGGGTGATACGCAGAGGAGAATGCCGGTTTGACTCCAAGCCGTTGGTAGAGGGCTCTTAAAAATTTCCCTGTGAAAGTGGTTCCGCAGTCCGAGATAGTTTTGACTGGTAACCCGTGTAGTTTCCATACGTGGGTGATGAACAGATCTGCAAGGCCTTTGGCAGTTACTTTTTTGGAAGTAGGGATGAAGTGCCCAAACTTGGAGAATGAGTCAATTACCACTAAGATGGCATCGTGGCCCTGTGACTTGGGAAAGCCCGTGATGAAATCATACAAGATGGTGTGGAACGGGAACGGGGGAACTTCCAAGGGTTTAAGAGCAATGACTGGTGCGTGAGCCCTTTGGTTGGCTTGGCATACCGGGCAACATTCTACCCATTCCTTAGCCAAGGATTTCATCCCAGGCCACCAATAATTCCGACTTATGAGTTCCAAGGTTTGCTGCTGTCCTGGGTGTCCTGCTAATGGCAAGTCATGGAATTCCCTTAGTAGACGCTCTTTGAGAGGTTCTGAGTCTGGTACAACTAGTTTGCCACGGTACCATAGCAGGTCTTCTTCCCAATCATAATCTCAATAGGCCTTTTGAATGGATGGTGGCGCATTGTTGGCGTCCTCTGTTAGGAACTGAATGATTGGTTCTAAGGAGGGATCCTCTCTTAACTTGGAGCGTATTTCTGTGACAATTTCCAGCTCTTCTTCTGACGTATTGGCAAAAACTTCTGCCGGGAGCATAATTTCTGGTTCAGAGGGGAGGTCAACATAGTCTGAACGTCTGGACAATGCATCTGGTTTCCCCGACTGTTTCCCTGGTTGGTAGTGGATTTCAAAGTTGTAGTCACTCAGGAATATGCGCCACCTGGCGTGCCTGCGGTTGAAAGTCCTAGCTTGCATCCAATATTCCAGGTTTCTATGATCTGTGAAAACTTGGATTGGTCTGTCCGTTGCCTCTAGGAAAATTTGCCATTCCTCTAATGCCTTGATAATTGCCAGAAGCTCTTTGTCATGGGTGTTGTAATTTGCTTCAGCTCCCAAGAAGGATTTTGACATGTAGGCAATGGGATGCAACCAATTATCTGGGCCTTGTTGACTGAGTATGGCTCCCATGGCTACTCCCGATGCGTCCGTTTTGAGGTAGTAAGGGAGGTCCGGATTTGAATGAATGAGGACGGGCAACCGGGTAACAAGGGACTTCAATTCCTGGAACGCTACTTCCTCTAGGTTACCCCATGACCAAGGGGTTTCCTTTTTGGTGAGGTTATGGAGGGGGCGTGCAACCAAACTGAAATTGGGGATGAAACGTCTGAGGTAATTCACGAATCCTAGGAAGGCCTGGACCTGTTTAACCGTTCTGGGAGTGGGCCAAGAGGTGACAGCCTCGATCTTCTTTTGGTCCATTGAGAATCCATCCGGGGAGATGACGATACCAAGGTAATCTACGGTGGTCACGTGGAAGTGGCATTTTGACAACTTGCAGAACAGTTGGTTCTTCATAAGACGGGATAGTACCTCTCTGACATGGGCTGGATGATCTTCTGGTTTCTCCAAGAAGATGAGGATGTCGTCTAGGTAAATTACCACGGTTACATCAATCAGGTCCCTGAATAGGTCGTTCATAAAATGTTGAAACGCTGCAGGGGCATTGGTGAGGCCAAATGGCATGACTAGATATTCAAAGAGGCCGTATTTGGTTCTAAAGGCCGTCTTCCATTCATCTCCTTCCTTGATGCGTACGTTGTTATAACCCCAACGTAAGTCCAACTTGGTAAAGATCTTAGCATGCCTGAGTTTTGCCATGAGGTCATCCTGTCTTGGTAGGGGATAGACGTTTTTGTGGGTCACCTCGTTCAACTTCCTATAATCAACAACCAGTCTGAGGGAGCCATCTGCCTTTTTTACAAACATGACCGGGGCGCCTGCTGAGGAGGTACTAGGGCGAATCTTGCCCATTGCCAGCTCCTTGTCAATATGTTGTTTTAGCGCCTTGGATTCTGCATTGGTCATGCCGTAAATAGGTCCGGGTGAGAGTTTGGCGTTGGGAAGTAGGTCGATGGCAATGTCATACTCCCTGTGGGGGGGAAGGACCTTAAATTCCTCTTTGCCGAATACTCTGGAGAATTCATGGTACTCCGTGGGTAGGTCTGCTAATGGATCAGGGTCTGCTTCTTCTTCAGAGGCTATCTGGACTTGGTCGGGGAAGGTGACAGTGCCTAGGTTCCAGTCTATAAGGGGTGACTCCTGAGTGAGCCATGTCATGCCAAGTATGGCGGGTGTGGTCCCAATGGGGCAGACTAAGAAGGGGATGGAGTGTATATGGCCATTGGCCAAAACCGTGAGGTGAACCTGGTGCCAGATGCGACCAGTCTGAGAAATTGTACCATCTAACATTCTCACAACTCGTGGATTTTTGAGTTGGGTTTTTGGGATTTTCAATTTTTCGACTACGGAGGGTGAGATAAAGTTTGATGTGGCTCCGGAGTCTATTAAGGTTTTAATAGGGGCCGTTGGGAAATTTTGCGCTATTAGGTTGATGTATAGAAGTGGGCGTTAAACCTTTGCGTCAAGCACCTAGCGTTGGATAGTCCCTACAACAAATCAACAGATCTGGCGATTGTGATATGAGCGGGTTTTCTACAAGTGGGTGTTTCAGCTGACTAAGGTTGCTAACTACTGTGTTCCGGCAAAACACATGGTATGCGGGGGATTAGGATCCGTCTGCCTTATAGCAATTTGGTACTACGTGGGGGTGGGGGATTTTTGATTATTATATCCCGCAAAGTGGCCCCGATCACGTGATTTCCCTTGTGCTAGTACAGGGGACCTTCTCCTTGTTGATCAAAGCCTACAGCAAGTCGATTTTACAATGTTGTACACCACTGTAAGGTGGGTACTTGCTAGTGGGGGGCGCTTAAGGCCGTAACTTGTTATGGAATGACTAATTTAGACATATGCGCCCCTAATTGCCAATAGTGAATAGTGCGAACTGGGGTAATCATACTTGCTCTATCCAAATATGGGCATGAATATTACTATATTTGGAAACTGGCGGTGCTACAAGACCTTTTATACTTTATTTCCTCATTGCGCTTGCATATATACACGTCTGATTATGCGAAGTGGTCATAATATTATTTCTATGATTTATAGCATTTTTTGTATCATGCATTTATATGTAGGAACGGTACTTATAGACCATAGAACAAGTGCAAGTAAGCATGCAAGCGCCGGCGCTTAGTAATTGCAAATAAGCGCCAAAGGTCGGCGGGGCGCGCCGACGCCGATATCTCGGCGGGAAATAGGCATATTAATATGCAGACAAATACCAATAGGTCGGAGGCTCCGGCATCTCACTTCTCAAAAAGGAATCGCCTGATTCTAAGCCAAATTGATGGAGATACTAACCATTTAAGTTTCTAGCTTTTTCTATGAGATCCTACCTTGCCTCAAGGTTATTTTTAGTATTCACACTAATGTAATTTAGTCATGTATGCTCTAGAACATTCTGTAAATAGCCTTGAGTCTATCCCACTAGGACTTATTGGGACTAATTGGTCTTTATGTATCAAATAGCTCAGACTGTACCTCTCATGTAACTTCCTCTTTTGTACATCATGTATATAGTTATTTGTTCTCCCTCTGGGGTATATAAACTGTTATAACCTCCTAACATATACCATTGGACTCGCACGATTTTTCTGATATTTTTAGTATTTTTTACGGACTTGATATCTTTTGTTTTTCAATCACGTGATCTCGGCGCTTATTATGCCGAGATGCCGCGCCGAGATGCCGTGCCAAGGGCGCTTAGGAGAAATCCACGCTTCTGCGCAGCCCGCAGCACGCTTCTCATTTGTCTTAGTTACTTCTTTCTCTCACACGCACAGACCATGTAGATAGTATGTTTTGTCTATATATACAGCAGGGAAATCGCTTGGAGACACCAAGTCGATTTTACCTTGTCTCATATCATTGAGGAGGAACATCCCCAGCCAGCTAAGTAGCCGGCCCCATAGTAGTTCCGAAGTTAACCCCACTTATTGCGCTCACCACACCTCCCGGGCTAAGCCCCCTCCGCCAGTAGATAGTAGATAGTTGCCTTACGCAACCAGTAGTATAGCCTTAGATACAGTAGATTAGATAAGCAGTGTTGTAGTAGTTACGGCCTTAAGCGCCCGCCACTAGCAAGTACCCACATTACAGTGGTGTACGACATTGTAAAATCGACTTGTTGTAGGCTTGTTCGATAAGGAGAGGACCCTCTGTACTAGCACAAGGGAAAACACGTGATCTGGGCCACCTTGCGGGGTAGAATAATCAAAAACCCCCCACCCACACGTAGTACCAAATTGCTATAAGGCAGACGGGCTCTAATCCCCCGCATACCACGTGTTTCGCCGGAACACAGTAGTTAGCGACCTTAGTCAGCTGAAACACCCGCTTGTAGAAAACCCGCTCATATCACGATTGCCAGATCTGTTGATTTGTTGTAGGGACTATCCAACGCTAGGTGCTTGACGCAAAGGTTTAGCGTCCACATACTACACAAAAACCGCTCATAAGTCCTGATATAGGCACTATTTCCCCCACGCCGTTTTCACCATTCCCTCCACACGCTCTGGAGTCCCACACCCATATTCCCGTCCCTCTAGCCGCTCCTCTCGACGTTCCGTTCCAACCCATTCCCAACCACCCTCTCGCAGCACATCTCCCACTTTGCAAGACCTGCCAAGGATGGAACCAGAGCCGTCCATTGCTGCTCTCCTCGAGGCTATCACAGCCCTCACAGCCACAGTCGGGTCCCTCCAGGACCAAATCCGATCACAAGGCCAACAGCTCACTGAGCTTAAAGCCATATGCAAGGAGACCGCCGACCTACTCGGCGACAAGGACCAAGGAACCCAAGCTCAGCCTGGCCCATTGGCTGGGCCTGTCACTCCCCCCACTCATTCAGGGGGAGAAGCGCACACTCCAGGAACGGTTAGGCCTGGACTCAAGGCCCCCTTCCGCCCATCAAGAGGAACGGGCTTTGACTCAGAGGAGGAGGAAGAACCCAGGCAAGCCCCCAAAAAAGAGCCTTGCGACACGCCTAAGCGGAGCCTCAGCTCCCTCACCCCCTTTGACTCAGGGTCCAGCGTAAAGCGGCCTAAAATGGAGCTCCCAGAACCATATAAGGGAGACTCTAGGGGACGAAAGGCAACCCAGTGGTTAGATCGCATGCTGCTGTGGGTCGCTCTTCATCGAGACCAATTCGATGAAGAAGAACAGATGGTCGTGTGGATTCTCTATCACATGACCGACAAGGCTGCCGATTGGGCTCTTCCCATTATTGGGACTATTATCAAGGGCAAGGGAAATCCCCCCACTACCATCCCGGCCTTAACGGCCAAATTCAAAGAGGCATTTGCGGACCCCGACGCCAAGAGGGCGGCCGCCAGGAAAATTGCCGCGCTAACTCAGTCCACGACCACGGCTGTGTTGTGAGCCACTGTAAGGTGGTCACACACTAGTGGGTATGGGCGCTTAAGGCCGTATCTAGTACAAAACACTGCTGACTAATCTACTAAGTAAGGCTATGCTACTACCGCTTAAGGCGGTCTACTGTCTATACTACTGCGAAGGGGCCTTAGGCCTGGGAGGTGTGGTAAGTTAAGTGTGGGGGTTGACTACTGATGACTAATGGGGCCGGCTACTTAGCTGGCTGGTTATTCCTCCTCAATGAGTATGAGACGAGGTAAAATCGACTTGGGGTCTCCAAGCAATTTTCCTCTTGTATTTATACACAAGAGAACTATCTACAGGTGGTCAAAGCTCGTGAGAAAAGAAGTACAGATATGAAAAAGGAAGCGTGCTGCGGGCTGCGCAGAAGCGTGGATTTCTCCTAAGCGCCCTTGGCACGGCATCTCGGCGCGGCATCTCGGCATAATAAGCGCCGAGATCACGTGATCGAAAAAGTAAAGATATGGAGTTCGTAAAAAATGCTAAAAATAACAGAAAAATCATGCGAATCTAATGGTATAATTCAGGAGGTTGTAACAGGCTGAGTATGTAACCGAGTTCCGTAACCTTATGGCGGAACTTGATTGGAACACTGAGGCCTTCATTGCCCAGTTCACGCGCGGCCTTCACTGGAAGGTAAAGGAACTCCTGTCCACCAAGGACAATATCCCAGACGATGATCTCGAGGCCATATTCGCCGCCTCAATCAAAATTGATAATATCCGTCGGGAAAATGAGGAGAACCGACCTAAGAAAACCCCCGCCAAGTCCCCGGCTACCGTAGCCACCACTTCCACCACCACCACTCAACGGGTCCGACTAACAGAGGACCCTAATTACGTAACACCGGAAGAAAGGGATCGCCGCCGCGCGTCTGGCCTTTGTGTCAAGTGCGGTCAAAAGGGGCATGGTATCAAACAGTGCCCCAATGGCTGGAAGGCCACAGTCAAAGAGGTGGCTAAGGTTGCCGAGGAATCAGAATCGGGAAAAGATTGAAGTCAAGGACTGCTGCCAAGCCCCCGACTCAGAAAAAGGACATTGTAGATACTTGCGTAGAATTTGTTTCTGTTGGACTCGACTCTAATAAAAAACCGCTATTATTCATCAATCTACACGTCCAAAATTCCCAGGCAGAACCCATTAAAACCCTCATAGACTCCGGCGCTACCTCCAACTTCATATCCCCGAGCTTAGTAGAAAAACTCAAAATCCCAAAAACCCAACTCAAAAATCCACAAGTTGTGAGAATGTTAGATGGTACAATCTCCCAGACTGGTCGCATATGGCACCAGGTTCATCTCACGGTTTTGGCCAATGGCCACACCCACTCCATCCCATTTCTTGTTTGCCCCATTGGCAACACCCCGGCAATCCTAGGCATGACTTGGTTAACGGCAGAAGCTCCTCTCATCGATTGGCAACAGGGACTAGTCACATTCCCTGAACAGATTCAGATTGCCTCAGAGGAGGAAGCAGACCCAACCCCTTTAGCGGATCTCCCCCCACAGTACCACAAGTTTGCTAAAGTCTTTGGTGAAGAAGAGTTCAAGGTCCTCCCGCCACATAGGGAGTATGACATATCTATTGACCTTGTCTCGGACGCCAAACTATCTCCAGGACCAATATACGGCATGACTGACGCAGAATCCAAGGCACTAAAGCAACACATAGACGAAGAATTGGCAACAGGAAAGATCCGTCCTAGTACCTCTTCTGCCGGCGCCCCCGTCATGTTTGTCAAGAAGGCAGACGGATCTCTTAGATTGGTAGTTGTTACAACCTCCTTGAATATACCATTAGATTTGCCTGATTTTTCTGATATTTCTACTATTTTTTACGAACTCTTTATCTTTTGTTTTTCGATCACGTGATCTCGGCGCTTATTATGCCGAGATGCCGCGCCGAGATGCCGTGCCAAGGGCGCTTAGGAGAAACCCACGCTTCTACGCAGTCCGCAGCATACTTCCTTTTTCCAATATGTACTTCTTTTCTCACGCGCACAGACCATGTAGATAGCGCACTTACGTCTATATATACAGCAGGAAATCACTTGGAGACCCCAAGTCGATTTTACCTCGTCTCATATTCATTGAGGAGGGATAACCAGCCAGCTAAGTAGCCGGCCCCATTAGTCATCAGTAGTCAACCCCCATATTTAACCTACCACACCTCCCAGGCCTAAGGCCCCTTCGCAGTAGTATAGATAGTAGACCGCCTTAAGCGGTAGTAGCATAGCCTTACTTAGTAGATTAGTCAGCAGTGTTTTGTACTAGATACGGCCCTAAGCGCCCATACCCACTAGTGTGTGACCACCTTACAGTGGCTCACAACATTGTAAAATCGACTTGTGTAGGCTTTGATCGACAACGAGAAGGCTCCCAGTACTAGCACAAGGGAAAAAACCGTGATCGGGGCTACCTTGCGGAGTATAATAATCAAAAACTCCCCACCCCCACGTAGTACCAAATTGCTATAAGGCTGACGAGTCCTGATCGCCCGCATACCACGTGTTTTGCCGGAACACAGCAGATAGCGACCTTAGACAGCTGATTCACCCGCTTGCTAAAAACCCGCTCATATCATGATTGCCAGATCTGTTGATTTGTTGTAGGGATAGTCCAACGCTAGGTGTCTGACGCAAAGGTTTAGCGTTCACACTCTGCACAAAAACCGCTCATAAGTCCTGTATCAGGCACCTACTTCCCCCACGCCGTCTTAAACATTCCATCCACACGCTCTGGCGTCCCCCATCCATACTCCCGCCCCTCTAGCCGCTCTTCCCGTCGTTCCGTTCCAACCCAGTCCCAACTGCCCTCTCGCAGCGCATCTCCCACTTCGCGAGACTTGCCAGGGATGGAACCGGAGCCGTCCATTGCCGCTCTCCTCAAGGCTGTCACAGCCCTCACAGCCACAGTTGGGTCCCTCCAGGACCAAATCAGATCGCAAGGCCAACAGCTCACTGAGCTCAAGGCCATATGCAAGGAAACCGCGGACCTCCTCGGAGACAAGGACCAAGGAGGAACCACCCAAGCCCAAACACAGCCTGGCCCATTGACTGGGCCTATCACCCCTCCTTCCCACACAGGAGGACAAACCAACACTCCAAGAACGGCTAGGCCTGGCCTCCGGGATCCTTTCCGACCCACCAGGGGTACGACTGGGTACGACTCCGAGGAAGAGCAACCAAGGAGGATTAAAGAAGAGCCTTGCGGAGCGCTTAGGGATCTGAGGACCCTTACCCCTTTCAGCTCGGGTTCGGACACCAAACGTCCAAAAATGGAACTACCAGACCCATTCAAAGGGGACATTCGAGGGCGGAAAGCTGTGCAATGGCTGGATCGCATGCTGTTATGGGGGGCCCTCCATAGGGATCAATTTGAAGAAGATGAGCAGCTGATCGTCTGGATCCTCTACCACATGGAGGACAAAGCTGCCGATTGGGCCCTCCCTCTCATTGGGAACATCCTCAAGGGCGAAACCACAGCCCCCACCACTATCCCGGCTATGACAGCCAAATTCAAGGAAGCTTTTGCCGATCCTGACGCCAAGCGTGCCGCCGCCAGAAAAATTGCGGTTCTCTCCCAATCAACAACCACCTCCGAGTACGTCACGGAGTTCCGCAACCTCATGGCGGAATTAGACTGGAACGAGGAAGCCTACATTGCGCAGTTTACGCAAGGGCTCCACTGGAAGGTCAAGGAACTGTTGTCTACCAAAGACAATATTCCAGACAAACTCGAAGCCATCTTTGCGGCTTCTATAAAAATTGATAACACTCGCCGCAAAAATGAAGAGAACCGCCCAAAGAAGGCACCCGCTAAGTCCCCGGTCACCGCGACCACTTCCACCTCTACCACCACCACTAGGGTCCGCCTATCCGAGGACCCAAACTATGTCACCCCGGAAGAGCAGGATCGCCGCCGCGCGTCTGGACTCTGTGTCAAGTGCGGCCAAAAGGGACACGGGATCAAACAATGCCCCAATGGCTGGAAGGCAACCCCCAAGGAAACAGCCAAGGTGGCTCAGGACGAGTCGGAAAAAGAGTGAGGCCAAGGATTACCGTCAAACCCTTGGTCTCCAATTTAGAATCACCTGTATCTATGTCTGAGTTTGTAAATATTGCTATGGACTCGAATAAAAAACCCCTCCTCTTTCTAGACATGATACTACGTGATTTTCCGACGGAACCTATAAAAACCCTGGTGGACTCAGGAGCCACTTCCAATTTCATATCCCCCTCCTTAGTAGAAAAACTCAAAATACCAAAAACCCAACTCGAAAATCCACGAGTTGTGAGGATGCTAGATGGTACAATATCCCAGACTGGTCGCATATGGCACCAGGTTCAACTCGCGGTCTCGGCCAATGGCCATCCACATACCATTCCTTTCCTAGTCTGCCCCATTGGAAATACCCTGGCAATACTTGGCATGACATGGCTAACTCAGGAGTCGCCCCTTATAGACTGGTCCCTCGGCACTGTTACATTCCCAGACCAAGTACAGATAGCATCAGAGGAAGAAGCAGACCCCAACACCCTGGCAGACCTCCCAGAACAATACCACGAGTTTGCCAAAGTCTTCGGCAAGGAAGAATTCAAGGTCCTCCCTCCACATAGGGAGTATGACATTGCTATAGACCTTATCCCAGACGCCAAGCTAACCCCAGGTCCTATATACGGAATGACAGATGCAGAATCCAAGGCCTTGAAACAGCACATCAATGAAGAACTGGCCACAGGCAAAATTCGTCCCAGTACTTCGTCAGCAGGCGCCCCGGTAATGTTCGTCAAAAAGGCAGATGGATCCCTCAGACTGGTAGTCGACTATAGGAAACTAAATGACGTCACCCACAAGAACGTTTACCCTCTACCCAGGCAAGATGATCTAATGGCGAAGCTCCGAAATGCTAAGCTTTTCACCAAATTGGATTTACGATGGGGTTACAATAACGTACGCATCAAGGAAGGTGACGAATGGAAGACGGCCTTCAGAACCAAATACGGCCTATTTGAATATTTAGTAATGCCTTTTGGTCTCACCAACGCTCCAGCCGCCTTTCAGCATTTTATGAACGACCTATTTAGGGATCTCATTGATGTAACCGTGGTCATCTACTTGGACAACATCCTGATCTTTTCCGAGAAACCAGAGGAACACCCTGACCATGTCAGGGAAGTATTGTCAAGACTCATGGAAAACCAGCTATTCTGTAAACTGTCCAAATGCTACTTTCACGTCACCACAGTGGACTATTTGGGAATTGTCATCTCCCCCGCAGGATTCTCCATGGATCAAAAGAAGATTGAGGCCGTTACCTCCTGGCCTACGCCCAAAACAGTCAAGCAGGTCCAGGCTTTCCTAGGTTTTGTCAACTATCTTAGACGCTTTATCCCCAACTTCAGCTCAGTTGCACGCCCTCTCCACAACCTCACCAAGAAGGAAACCCCTTGGTCATGGGGCACTTCTGAAGAAGCGGCGTTCCAGGAACTGAAAGCCTTGGTCACAAAATCCCCGGTCTTAATCCATTCCAATCCCGAGCTGCCCTACTACCTAGAAACCAACGCATCAGGAGTCGCCATGGGAGCCATTCTAAGTCAAAGAGGTACCGATAACCGATTGCATCCCATTGCCTATATGTCCAAGTCGTTCTCAGGGGCAGAAGCAAACTACGATACCCACGACAAGGAGCTCCTGGCCATCATCAAGGCCCTGGAGGAATGGCGTATATTCTTAGAGGCTACGGACAAACCAGTCCAGGTATTCACAGATCACCGCAACCTTGAATACTGGATGCAGGCACGGACCTTCAATCGCAGACACGCGCGATGGCGTATCTTCCTGAGTGACTTCAATTTCGAAATCCACTATTGCCCAGGAAAGCAGTCGGGTAAACCAGATGCCTTATCTAGACGAGCGGATTACATTGATATGGCCCCAGAACCGGAAGTCATGTTGCCAGCAGAGGTCTTTGCCAACACGTCAGAAGAAGAACTTGAAATAGTCACTGAAGTACGCGCCAAACTAAGGGAAGACCCCTCCCTTGAGCCGATCATACAGTTCTTGACAGAAGATGCGGACAATGCACCTCCGTCTATTTGGAAAGCCTATCAAGACTATGACTGGGAGGAAGATCTATTATGGTACCGCGGAAAAGTGGTTGTCCCAGACTCGGAACCTCTCAAGGAACGGATATTGAAGGAATACCATGACTCTCCGCTGGCAGGTCACCCAGGACAGCAGAGGACGCTTGAGCTTATCAGCAGAACGTATTGGTGGCCTGGAATGAAATCCTCAGCCAAGGAATGGGTCAAATGTTGCCCAACCTGCCAAGCTAATCGCCGCGCGCACGCCCCGGTCATCTCCCTGAAGCCCCTGGAAGTTCCCCCATTTCCCTTCCATACAATATCCTACGACTTCATTACGGGGTTCCCCAAGTCCAATGGTTACAATGCAATCCTAGTGGTAATTGACTCCTTCTCTAAGTTCGGCCACTTCATCCCAACCACAAAAAAGGTCACAGCCAAGGGACTAGCGGACTTGTTCATCACCCACGTTTGGAAATTACATGGACTACCGGTCAAAACAGTCTCAGACCGTGGAACAACGTTCACAGGGAAATTCCTAAGGGCACTGTACCAACGCCTCAGAATCAACCCGGCCTTTTCCTCAGCCTACCACCCGGAGTCGGACGGACAAACGGAAAGAGTGAACCAGTTCATTGAGTTCTATCTCAGATCCTACGTTGCAGCAGACCATTCAGATTGGGCTATCTGGCTACCGTTAGCGGAATATGCGTACAACAACGCTAGACACTCGGCTACTGGGAAAACCCCCTTCGAACTAGTCTATGGGCAAAATCCCGTCATGAATCCATCAAACGTCCAGGCAAACGTTCCAGAAGCAGACCTTGTGGCAGACACCCTAGCACGTGAATGGAAGGAAGCCGAAGCAGCTCTCAGAATGAGCAAGGAACAAATGACAAGGGATAAGGGAACAACTCCTGAATACTCAATCGGAGAAAAAGTCTGGTTAGATGGAAAAAACGTAGAATTGAGGACAAATTCCAACAAACTGGACCCTAAGCGTTTAGGCCCCTTTGAGGTAGTGGAGAAAGTATCCAGCCACGCGTACCGCCTCAACCTGCCGGAAACCCTCAAAATCCACGACGTATTCTACGTGGGATTATTATCCAAGGCATACATATCCCCAAGTCAACCATTTCCAGAAAGACCCCCTCCTGAAACAATAGAAGGGGAAGAGGAATATGAGGTGGAACAAATCATTGACTCCAAAAGACAACGAGGAAAATGGTTTTACCTAATCAAGTGGAAGGGGTATGGTCCGGAAGACAATTCCTGGGAACCGGAAGAACTCCTGGAACACAGCCAAGAGGAGATCCAACGATTCAACAAGTTGCGTCTGAAAAAGGCTCGTGACTCCGCCAAGAGCCTTTAAAGGGGGGGCAGTGTTACAACCTCCTTGAATATACCATTAGATTCGCCTGATTTTTCTGATATTTCTACTATTTTTTACGAACTCTTTATCTTTTGTTTTTCGATCACGTGATCTCGGCGCTTATTATGCCGAGATGCCGCGCCGAGATGCCGTGCCAAGGGCGCTTAGGAGAAACCCACGCTTCTACGCAGTCCGCAGCATACTTCCTTTTTCCAATATGTACTTCTTTTCTCACGCGCACAGACCATGTAGATAGCGCACTTACGTCTATATATACAGCAGGAAATCACTTGGAGACCCCAAGTCGATTTTACCTCGTCTCATATTCATTGAGGAGGGATAACCAGCCAGCTAAGTAGCCGGCCCCATTAGTCATCAGTAGTCAACCCCCATATTTAACCTACCACACCTCCCAGGCCTAAGGCCCCTTCGCAGTAGTATAGATAGTAGACCGCCTTAAGCGGTAGTAGCATAGCCTTACTTAGTAGATTAGTCAGCAGTGTTTTGTACTAGATACGGCCCTAAGCGCCCATACCCACTAGTGTGTGACCACCTTACAGTGGCTCACGACAGTAGTCAATTACAGGAAGTTGAACGAAGTTACCCATAAGAACGTGTATCCTTTACCAAGACAGGACGACCTCATGGCTAAACTCAGGCATGCCAAGATCTTCACTAAATTGGACTTACGCTGGGGCTACAATAACGTCAGGATCAAAGAAGGAGATGAGTGGAAGACAGCGTTTAGGACCAAATACGGGCTATTCGAATATCTGGTAATGCCGTTTGGCCTTACCAATGCCCCCGCTGCCTTCCAGCATTTCATGAACGACCTGTTCAGGGACCTCATCGACGTCACAGTGGTCATTTATTTGGACGACATACTGATCTTCTCCGAAAAACCTGAGGACCACCCTTCCCATGTCAGGGAAGTCCTCTCACGATTGATGAAGAACCAGTTGTTTTGCAAACTCTCAAAATGTCACTTCCATGTCACTACGGTCGATTACCTTGGAATCGTTATTTCCCCTTTGGGCTTCTCCATGGATCAGAAGAAGATTGAGGCGGTTACATCATGGCCCCAACCCAAAACAGTCAAACAGGTCCAGGCCTTTATAGGGTTTGTCAATTACCTCAGACGTTTTATTCCCAACTTCAGCACGGTCGCGCGTCCCTTACACAATCTCACCAAAAAGGAAACCCCCTGGTCATGGGGTAAAACGGAGGAAGACGCATTCCAGGAATTAAAGGCTCTTGTCACTAAATCTCCGGTTCTTATCCATTCCAATCCAGAACTCCCCTATTACCTGGAGACAGACGCCTCAGGGGTAGCCATGGGGGCCATTCTTAGTCAGCGGGGGTCAGATAACCGATTGCACCCAATCGCGTACATGTCTAAGTCATTCTCAGGGGCAGAAGGAAACTATGACACCCATGACAAAGAACTTCTGGCTATCATCAAAGCCCTGGAGGAATGGCGTATTTTCCTGGAAGCTACAGACAAGCCGGTTCAGGTCTTTACCGATCACCGCAACCTTGAGTACTGGATGCAGGCAAGGACATTCAATCGACGGCACGCTAGATGGCGCGTATTCCTGAGCGATTTCAATTTTGAAATACATTATCGCCCAGGAAAGCAATCAGGGAAGCCGGACGCCTTGTCCAGACAATCGGACTACGTTGACACCCCCCAAGAACCAGAAGTCATGCTACCATCAGAGGTCTTTGCAAATACATCAGAGGAAGAGCTGGAAATTGTTACAGAAGTACGCTCTAAACTAAGGGAAGACCCCTCCCTGGAGCCCATCATCCAATTCCTGACCAAAGACGCCGATAACGCCCCACCGTCAATAAGAAAGGCTTACAGAGATTACGATTGGGAAGAAGACCTCCTGTGGTATTGAGGAAAATTAGTGGTCCCTGACTCCGAGGTTCTGAAGGAGCGATTACTGAGGGAATTCCACAACTCCCCCCTAGCAGGTCACCCAGGCCAGCAAAGGACCCTGGAGCTCTTGAGCCGCAACTACTGGTGGCCGGGAATGAAGTCATCCGCCAAGGAATGGGTGGAATGCTGCCCCACTTGTCAAGCCAACCGTCGTGCCCACAACCCGGTCATAGCCCTAAAACCCTTAGAAGTTCCCCCCTTTCCATTTCACACCATCTCCTATGATTTCATTACGGGTTTTCCCAAGTCAGAAGGACATGATGCAATCCTGGTAGTTATTGATTCATTCTCCAAGTTAGGTCACTTCATCCCTACCTCGAAAAAAGTTTCAGCAAAGGGCTTGGCCGATCTCTTTGTCTCCCACATCTGGAAACTTCATGGGCTCCCTGTCAAAACTATATCAGATCGAGGGACTACATTCACAGGGAAATTCCTTAGGGCTCTCTACCAACGATTAGGGATTAAACCTTCCTTCTCCTCGGCCTATCACCCTGAATCAGACGGCCAGACGGAACGTGTCAACCAATTTATTGAGTTTTACCTAAGGTCTTATGTAGCAGCGGATCATTCAGATTGGGTTAAGTGGTTACCACTTGCGGAGTATGCCTATAACAACGCCAAGCACTCAGCTACTGGAAAAACCCCATTCGAATTGATTTATGGCAGAAACCCAATCATGAACCCGTCAAACATCCCTGCAAACGTCCCAGAAGCAGACCTCGTGGCAGATACCCTAGCCAGGGAATGGAAGGAAGCCGAAGCAGCCCTCAGAATGAGCAAGGAACGGATGACAAGGGATAAAGGAACAGTCCCGGAATATTTAATAGGGGAAAAAGTTTGGCTAGATGGGAAAAACGTAGAACTTAGGACAAATTCCAACAAGTTAGACCCCAAGCAACTAGGTCCCTTTGAGGTATTAGAGAAGGTATCCAGTCACGCGTACCGCCTCAAACTACCAGAAACCCTTAAAATCCACGACGTATTCTATGTGGGTTTGTTATCCAGGGTACACATATCCCCAAGTCAACCATTTCCAGAGAAACCCCCTCCTGAAACAATAGAAGGGGAAGAAGAGTATGAGGTGGAACAAATTATCGACTCCAAAAGACAACGGGGGAAATGGTTCTACCTAATCAAATGGAAGGGTTATGGCCCGGAAGACAATTCCTGGGAACCGGAAGAACTCCTAGAGCACAGCCAAGAGGAAATCCAACGATTTAACAAGTCACGACTGAAAAAGGCTCGTGACTCCGCCAAGAGCCTTTAAGGGGGGGCAATGTTATAACCTCCTAACATATACCATTGGACTCGCACGATTTTTCTGATATTTTTAGTATTTTTTACGGACTTGATATCTTTTGTTTTTCAATCACGTGATCTCGGCGCTTATTATGCCGAGATGCCGCGCCGAGATGCCGTGCCAAGGGCGCTTAGGAGAAATCCACGCTTCTGCGCAGCCCGCAGCACGCTTCTCATTTGTCTTAGTTACTTCTTTCTCTCACACGCACAGACCATGTAGATAGTATGTTTTGTCTATATATACAGCAGGGAAATCGCTTGGAGACACCAAGTCAATTTTACCTTGTCTCATATCATTGAGGAGGAACATCCCCAGCCAGCTAAGTAGCCGGCCCCATAGTAGTTCCAAAGTTAACCCCACTTATTGCGCTCACCACACCTCCCGGGCTAAGCCCCCTCCGCCAGTAGATAGTAGATAGTTGCCTTACGCAACCAGTAGTATAGCCTTAGATACAGTAGATTAGATAAGCAGTGTTGTAGTAGTTACGGCCTTAAGCGCCCGCCACTAGCAAGTACCCACATTACAGTGGTGTACGACCTAAACCCCCTGAGGGAGACCCTTTGAATACAACCTTCTTTTCATCCCATTCTTACCCCTTGTGTGAACTTGAAGATCTATTAGATCTTCTTTACTTAGTTTAGAGTGTCTTATTTCGCTTTCTTAGCCTCTTAAGCTCACTGAACTTAACCTGTAAGGTATCTTGGCGCATATAGCCTCTAGCAAGGTCCCAACAGATACTGGGTAGCTAGGAAAGGCTCTAGGGCGACCTTGAACCTCTTGAGTAAGTCAGTTGGGAGAGTTTAAGGCCTTGAGAGCGGCATATACACCTTAACTGAGTGCAATCTCAGTCAAATAAATTACTAACAAATCCAGATAAATTGTAGTAGGTAACTAAGACTCAATACTAACTTTCATACTATAGGTATAAGCATAACCAACCACCTGTATCTGCAGTAATCGCTTGATTACTTGTTAAGTGTAGGGATCACCCTGATTGCTAACCTAATTTACCCTTATATAGCTAGTCTATTGCCTTTTATATCCATAGATAACTTATCTATTAATCACTTTATTATATTTTGTACTTAATTACATAGTCCCTAAAACCCTACTCTATAACATAACTACTACAGACACTGCTTGTAATCTACTTATCTAAGGCTATCTAATACTGCTTAAGGCTGTTTACTACTAACTACTGATGGCGGTGGGGCCTGAGGCCTGGAGGTGTGGTAGGTCAAGTAAAGGGGTGAGTGTTACTGTTACTACTGGGGGCCGGCTACTTAGCTGGCTGGCTACCTTCTCTAGTGAATAAGAGACAAGGTAAAATCAACTTGGTGTTTCCAAGCAATTTCCCTGCGGTATATATAGACAATGCACACTATCTACATGGTCTGTGCGCGTGAGAAAAGAAGTACAAATGACAAATGAGAAGCGTGCTGCGGACTGTGCAGAAGCGTGAATTTCTCCTAAGCGCCCTTGGCACGGCATCTCGGCGCGGCATCTCGGCATAATAGGCGCCGAGATCACGTGATCAGAAAACATAAGATAACAAGTTCGTAAAAAAATAGTAAAAATAAGAGAAAAATGAGGCAAATCCGATGGTATATTTTGGGAGATTGTAACACAGAGCCAACAACTACCACAAGGTAAAGCCCAACAAGCTTTTGCCTAATATAGGACTTATCAGCTAGTGGGATCCAACAATGCTCAAGGCAATTGCCAGATAAGGGTTTGGACTAGACCAATATAGTAAAGTGCACTAATGCTATAAAGATAGCAGGGCAAGGAACCTTTGACAGGGACTGGTATGCTCTCAGGCAATACTCTTAATTGTATGTCTTAGGGTAGTAGATGTGGGATGGGGATAAGAGGTCAAGTTCTGAGTGTCCTAAACGTCTGAAAGGACGTCAGGGATGCAGGTGCTTGTGGCTGTGTGGAATACAAGTAAAAACCGCTTACAGCAGTGGTGTCTACCCTACAACATCTAGCTACTAACTAACAATGACCAAGGCCTTGTCCTAGACGTCTGTAAGGACGTCAAGGAGGTGGGCGCTTGCGGCCGGGTAAGACTAAGTAAGAACCGCTTAAGGCGGTGGGCAAGCTACCTACAACAACAACCAACTATACTACGGCAACCAAGCCTATAAGGGCAATGGCAAGCTAGCTAAGTACAACCAAGAAGTTGCTTAAGGCGACCTGAGACTAAGTAACTAAGTAATTACTGGACCTAAGGTCCTTGTACAATGGGTAGATGCAACAAGAGGTAATCAACCTGGGTGTTACCATGGTTGGTTGGCCTCCTTATATATTACAGGAGAGAACTAATTACAAATACAAGATATGCAATACCATAACCAATAAGAACCCCAATCCGCAGTTGGCCTTACTCATGCATACGTGTCACTGACGTGTCATAGTGATGTCATCAGGTGGAGGTGGCTACGTATGCTGAGGTAAGCGTGGAGGGGGACGTGGCTTGGCGCTTAGCGTATGGTATAAGCGCCAAAGTCACGTGATTGAAAATGTTGTCCGTTATCCTTCGTTTAAAAGCAAGAAAATAGGAATAAATTCCCTGGTATCAAGTGTGTCTACAACACTGCCCCCCCTCTAAGGGCCTTGGCAGCGCCAAGGGCCTTCTTTCTCATTTCTTCTTCAAACTTCCTCAAAATTTTTCCCGCGTTTTTGAGGTTTTCCTGGGGTTCCCACGTATTTTCTTCTGACCCATAGCCCTTCCATTTGACTCTGAAGAACCATTTTCCGTTTCTTTCTTCCATGTCTGTTATCCCTTCTACTTTGTATTCTTCCTCTCTGTCCACAGTGACTGGAGGAGGGCGATTCTCAAAGGCGCGTTTGTCATCTTTTCTGACCTTTGATAACAGCCCCACATAGAAGACATTGTGGATACGCATAGTTGGGGGGAGTTCAAGTTGGTATGCTTGGTCAGAGATCCTCTCAGAAACTTTGAAGGGTCCCAAGCGTTGTTCTGATAGTTTGGGGCTCAAGGTTTTGAGGTTAACGTTTTTGGCATCAAGCCACACTTCTTCTCCTATTTCAAATGTGGTTGGGCTTCCTTCTTCTCCGGCGGTCATTCTTGTCTTAGATTGCCGGAGTGCCGCTCCTACTTCCCTCCACTGGGCTTCCATTGTCTGAGCTAGCTCATTGGCTTCCGGGACGTCTGTTGGTACGTTGGACGGGGTTAGGGAAGGTTCCCATCCATATAAGGCTTTGAACGGAGTTTTCCCCGTACTGCTATGTACGGCGTTGTTGTACGCAAATTCCGCCATTGGGAGCCATCTCGTCCAGTCCCTTTGATTGATGCTGGAGTAAGCCCTCAGAAAATGTTCAATAGAGGGGTTTACCCGTTCCGTTTGTCCGTCGCTCTGGGGGTGATAGGCGGAGGAGAAGTGAGGATCAATGCCTAATTGCTTGTACAGGGCCCGTAAGAACTTGTTATTGAAAACCCTGCCCCTATCCAATATAGTCTTTTCCGGCATCCCATGACGTTTCCATACATGTTCCAGGAACAGCTCCGCAAGTTCAGGTGCCTTGAGTTTTTTGGAGCATTTAACAAAGATACCGTATTTAGTAAAGCTATCCACTATGACTAGGATGGAGTCATTGTTTCCATCCCTAGGCAAATCCACAATCATGTCATAGGAGACGTGTTGCCATGGTCTGGATGGGAGTTCAAGTGGCTGTGGGGGAATGGAGGCGTATTTTGGCTTTCGGATTCGTTGGCAAGTTTCACAGGAGTCCACGTGCCAGTATGTATCTGCTCGCATGCCTGGCCAGTAGTAGTTGCGCGAAACTAGTTCTAGGGTGCGTTGTCTGCCAGGGTGCCCTGCCAGGGGACTATTGTGGAATATCCGGAGTAGATCCGTTCTCAGAGAGCCCGCATCAGGGACTACAATGCGTCCTTGATAGAACAGTAGACCTGCCTCCATTTTGTAATCCTTAAACGCGCGTTTGATGGAAGGCGGGGCTTTGGACTGGTTATGTAAGAACTGTAGGATTTCTTCCAAAGACTCGTCTTGATTGAGTGACGATTCAATCTGGCGTTGCAACTCCTTTTCCGGCGTGATTAAGGCTACGTTGGCAAATATGGTGTCGGGAAGCATGGTTTGGTTAGTGGGTGGAATGTCGGCGTGGTCAGAGCGTTGTGAAAGGGCGTCAGGTTTCCCCAATTGCTTCCCAGGGCGGTAAACAATTTGGAAGTTATAGCCTGCTAACAGTAGGTGCCACCTAGCGTGGCAACGGTTAAATGTTTGGGACTCCTTCCAGTATTCCAGGTTGCGGTGATTGGTAAACACAGTGACAGGGTGAGCAGTCCCTTCCAAGAAGATACGCCAATACTCAAAGGAACGGATGATAGCTAGCAGTTCTTTGTCATGGGTGTCGTAGTTCTGTTTGGCCCCCTTGAATGACTCAGATAGGAAACCTAGTGGATGAAGGCGGCCGTCTTCCTGACGCTGGCTGAGTACGGAGCCTAGTGCTGCCCCTGAAGCGTCTGTTTCCAGGAAGTAGGGTTTGGATGGATCCGCATGACATAGTACTGGTGCGTTGGTAATAGCATCCTTTAATCCCTGGAAGGCCTCTTGTTCCTTGATGTCCCATTTCCAGGGAGTGTCTTTCCTGACTAGGTTGTGTAGCGGCCTAGCCATGTGACTAAAGTTGGCAACAAAGCGACAAAGGAAATTGGCAAATCCCAGAAATGATTGAACTTCCTTGACTTTAGTGGGCACCAGCCATTCTTGTATTGCCTGGATTTTGAGCTTATCCAGACTAAAACCCTTATTGGAGACAATAATCCCTAGGTATTCAACAGAGGTAACGTGAAAGGTGCATTTCGATGCCTTGCAGAATAACTGGTTATCCATTAACCGCTTTAGGACTTCATGAACGTGCTTTGTGTGGGATGCGTCATCCTTGGAGTAAATTAGGATGTCATCAAGGTAGATGATGACGCATACGTCCAGTAAGTCTTTGAACAGTTCATTCATGAAATGCTGAAAGGCAGCTGGGGCATTTGTCAGGCCAAAGGTCATGACCAGGGACTCGTAGAGGCCGTACTTGGTTCGGAACGCTGTTTTCCACTCGTCACCTTCTTTAATGCGGACATTGTTGTAACCCCATCTTAGATCTAACTTGGTGAAGACCTTGGCGCCACGGAGCTGGGCCATGAGGTTGTCTGGACAAGGTAGGGGGTATACGTTCTTCTTGGTCCGGTTATTGAGGCGGCGGTAGTCTACAACCAAACAACGGGAGCCATCCTTTTTGGGTACAAACATAACGGGGGAGCTAATAGGTGACTTGCTGGGGCGGATCTTTCCAGCTTTGAGCTCGTCCCTGAGCCAGTCCTTGAGTGTGGTGGACTCGGCGTCAGTCATGCTGTACAAAGGGGAGTTCAGTGGGCCTTCTTTGGTAAGTTCTATCCCAATGTTGTAATGCCTGTGAGGTGGGAGTTTATTGAATTCTTCCTCTCCAAATACCTTTGCGTATTGGTGGTACTTGGAGGGTACTCCTTCAAGGGGATTCTTGTCAGCTTCCTCCTCTTTGGCAATGGCTACATGTTCCGGGGGCCTGTGAGGGAATGAGAGGGTTTGCAAGTTCCAATCTATTTCCGGGTTATGGGCGTCTAGCCATTTTAGGCCTAGGATGGCTGGGTGGTTTCCAGTGTTACATATGAGGAATGTTTCCGTCATCTTCTTGCCATCAAAGGTAAAGGTTAGTGATGCCTTTTTCCAGATTTTGCCAGCCTGGGGGCTCGACCCATCGAGCATGGTAACAGTACAGGGCGTTGGAAGGTCTATGAGAGGTAGGCGTAATGCCTTGGCAGTACGGGGGTGAAGGAATGACAATGTGGCGCCTGAGTCTATCAGGACTTCTAAGTGTTCCGCTTGTTTCTCTGGTTTAATCGAAATTGTGAACAGGGGGGAAATTCTATTGTTACTGTCAGATATATTACAAAATTCAATAAAACCAGAGTCCTTGGGTTCCTTGCGCGCGGCAGCAGGTACCCTTACTCTTTTCCCGACTGGTACTTGGAGTATTCGCCAATCTTGGCGGTTTCCTTGGCCTTCCCCTTTTCCTCAATAGGGGTGGCCTTCCAGCCCGTGCGGCATTCCGCAAACTTGTGACCCATTTTGCCGCACTTGATGCAAGCGCCGGCGGTGCGGCGGCGGTTTTGTTCTTCTTCCGACACAAAGTTTGGGTCGTCGGAGAGCTTCTTAGAACCGGTGTTTGACTGGCCGGTACTTGTCCCCCTTGCGGGGTTAGTTGGTCTGCTAGGCTTACTATCCTTTGGTGGGTGGCTAGCACGCTCCTCACGGAGGGCGTTATTGATGACAAGTGCTGCATTTTGCAGCTCTAAGAGGGTACGGGGACGGTGTTTGCGGGTTGCAATTTGACGGCTGACCTCCCAATGGAGGCCACGGGCAAACTGGCCTTGAAGGGCCGCATTGTTCCAGTCCAGTTCCATGGCCAAGGTCCTGAACTTTGTGATATAGTCCGCGCAGGTGCCGGACTGGGTTAGGGTGGTGATCTTCCGTTCAGCGGCCCTTGTGGCGTCAGGGTTGCCAAATGCTGCCAGGAATTCCAGCTTGAAGCCCTTGACCGTTTGAATGATAGCCCGGTGTGATCCAAGCTGGTCAAGGTGTGGATGGGCCCATGCCCCGGCGGAGTCCTTCATGTTCATCAGGAGGAAGGATAGGACCTCCTGATTGGTCGGGAACATCCGCAAGTTAAGGCGGGTCCAGGCCAGCATCCTGGTTAGCCACTGTTTTGCCTCGCTTCCTATTTTGCCTGTGTAGGCATCGGGGTGGTCAACCTTGACCGGAGCGGGGTAGTGGGCTGTTGGAGCCGGAGGGAGAGGGGCAGGTGCTCCAATCGGGGATTGGAGACGCAGAGATGTAGGGGGAGATGGGACTTGCGGGGGAGCGACTCTTCTTGGGGTTGGCTGGGCCAAACCGGGGAGGACCTTGGGTGCTTCTGACCAGAAGGGGACCCCACTAGTCGATCCAATAGGCTTGGTTTTTGGTAGGGGGCGTGGCGTTTCTTCCACAGCCTTGGCTTGGGGTCCTTTGGGTGTGCGGGGACCATGGGATTGAAGGGACCTGAGCCCATCCTTGACAACATTGACAGTTTGGGAGATGTTTTTGACGTTTGTCCGGGTCTTGATTCCAGCTTCCTTGATCTTGGCAATTTCTTGCTCAAGGCGTTTGACTTGGCCAAGGAGGCCAAGGAGGAGCTGTGTGACTCGTTCAAGGGATACCTTGCCATATTCAACAGAGGTGGTTGGCGGAAGTGCGGGTTCCATGTATCCCTGATCAAAGGGGGATTGGGCTTGAGAGGCTGTCCTGGAGCGGGTAGCCATGGTTGGTTGTGGGTAGGAGCAGCCAGTGTGTGAGGAGGCCCGCAAAGAAGAGCGCGTGGGGGTACGCAAGGTAATGGTGGGCAAGTGGGAATGATGGGGGCTATGTAGCCAAGGGTGCCTGTGTCAGGACTTATGGGGCGCTTTGTTGTTCTGGCGCTAAGAGTCTGCGTCAACCGCCTAGCGTTGGACAGTCCCTTCAACTAATCAACAGCCGTGAACAGGCGTGATGTAGAGCAGGTTTTCTGCAAGCGGGTGGATCTGCTGATTGACTCCGCTGACAAATGGTGCGGTGACCAGTGGTATGCGGGCGATAGGGATAGTCTGCCTTATAGCAATTTGCTACTATGTGGGACAGACAGCTCTTTGATTATTCCAGCTGAAAGGGGAGTCCGATCACGTGTTTTTGCTTGTGCTAGTACAGGTATCCTTCTTGGGGGTTGGGACTTAGTAGGGATGGGTGCAGAACGGTTTGCAACTGACGTAAGGTCGATTACCTAGTGTCCTAGACGTCTGTAAGGACATTGAGGAGGCAGGCGCTTGCGGCCGGGTAAGACTAAGTAAGAACCGCTTAAGGCGGTGGGCAAGCTACCTACAACGACGACCAACTATACTACGGCAACCAAGCCTATAAGGGCAATGGCGAGCTAGCTAAGTACAACCAAGAAGTCGCTTAAGGCAACCTGAGACTAAGTAACTAAGTAATTACTGGACCTAAGGTCCTTGTACAATGGGTAGATGCGACAAGAGGTAATCAACCTGGGTGTTACCATGGTTGGTTGGCCTCCTTATATATTACAGGAGAGAACTAATTACAAATACAAGATATGCAATACCATAACCAATAAGAACCCCAATCCGCAGTCGGCCTTACTCATGCATACGTGTCACTGACGTGTCATAGTGATGTCATCAGGTGGAGGTGGCTACGTATGCTGAGGTAAGCGCAGAGGGGGACGTGGCTTGGCGCTTAGCGTATGGTATAAGCGCCAAAGTCACGTGATTGAAAATGTTGTCCGTTATCCTTTGTTTAAAAGCAAGAAATAGGAATAAATTCCCTGGTATCAAGTGTGTCTACAACAGGCCTTGTATAGTTAGGGGATGCAACAAGAGGTAATCAACCTGGGTGTTACCATGGTTGGTTGGCCTCCTTATATATTACAAGACCAAGCTAATTGTAAATACATTATATGCAATACCGTATCAAATAAGAACCCCACTCCGCAGTTGGCCTTACTCATGCATATGTGTCACTGACATGTCATGATGACGTCATGGTGGAGGTGGCTACGTATGCTGATTTTAAGCGCGGTTGGGGATGTGGCTTGGCGCTTAGTGTATGATATAAGCGCCAAAGTCACGTGGTTGAAAATGTTGTCCATTTAACTTTGTTTAAATTTGAGAAAATTGGAATAAATTCCGTGGTATTGATTGTGTCTATGTTGTACGCCACTGCAATGTGGGTACTTGCTAGTGGGACAGGCGCTTAAGGCCGTACTACTACAAACAAAGCTAATCTACTAACTACCAAAGGCTATACTACTGCCGCTATAAGGCAGACTTCTACTGGGTTCTGCTGACAAAGGGGGCTTAGCCCGGGAGGTGTGGTAAGCGCAAGTAAAAGGGGTGAACTTCTGAACTACTGAGGGCTGGCTACTTAGCTGGCTGGGGGGGGGTCCTCCTCAATGGAATGAGACAAGGTAAAATTGACTTGGGGTCTCCAAGTGATTTTCCTGCTGTATATATAGACAAGAATGCACTATTTACATGGTCTGTGTGCATGAGAAAAGAAGTACATATGTCAAATGAGAAGCGTGCTGTGGGCTGCGCAGAAGCGTGGATTTCTCCTAAGCGCCCTTGGCACAGCATCTTGGCGCGGCATCTTGGCATAATAAGCGCCAAGATCATGTGACTGAAAAACATAAGGGAAAGAGTTCGCAAAAATAGTAAAAATAAGAGAAAAATCAGGCAAATCCAATGGTATAATTTAGGGGGTTGTAACATTGCCCCCCCCCCCTTAAAGGCTCTTGGCGGCGTCACAAGCCTTTCTGAGTCTAGCTTGGTTGAAGCGCTTGATCTCTTCTTGGCTGTGTTCCAACAGTTCTTTGGGCTCCCATGAATTGTCTTCTGGGCCATACCCCTTCCATTTTATCAGGTAGAACCATTTTCCTTGTTGTCTTTTGGAATCTATGATCTGTTCAACCTCATACTCTTTTTCCCTTTCTATTGTTTCAGGAGGGGGCCGTTTTGGAAATGGTTGACTTGGTGATTTGTGGCTCCTGGATAGCAACCCAACATAGAAGACGTCATGGATTTTCAGAGTTTCTGGTAGCTCTAGGCGGTAGGTGTGACTAGAGATTTTTTGATAACTTTGAAGGGACCAAGTTGCTTGGGGTCCAATTTATTCAAATTGGTCCTTAGCAATATGTTTTTCCCATCTAACCAGACTTTCTTGCCAACTGAATACTCTGGGGTTGTTCCTCTATCTCTGGTCATTCTTTCCTTGCTCATTCTGAGGGACACTTTGGCTTCTTTCCATTCCTTGGCCAGGGTGTTGGCTATATTATCAGCTTCTGGAATGTTTGCCGGCACGTTGGACAGGTTCATGACCGGGTTTCTCCCATAGACCAATTCAAAGGGGGTTTTTCCCGTGGCAGCATGTTTGGCATTGTTGTACACGTACTCTGCTAATGGTAGCCAGGTGGCCCAGTCCAAGTGGTCTGCCGCTACATAGGAATGGAGGTAGAACTCAATAAACTGGTTAACCCTTTCTGTCTGTCTGTCCAACTCTGGGTGGTAAGCCAAGGAGAAGGAGGGTTTGACACCCAGTCTCTGGTAGAGGGCCCTGAGGAATTTCCCTGTGAACGTTGTTCCTTGATCTGATACAGTCCTGACGGGTAATCCGTGGAGTTTCCATACATGAGTGATGAACAGGTCTGCCAGGCCCTTTGCAGTGACTTTCTTTGAGGTTGGGATAAAATGTCCAAACTTGGAGAATGAATCTATTACCACTAGGATGGCATCATGTCCCTGTGACTTGGGGAACCCTGTGATAAAGTTGTAGGATATGGTATGGAACGGGAATGGCAGGACTTCCAGTGGTTTTAGGGAGATCACAGGTGCATGGGCGCGGCAATTTGCTTGGCAAGTTGGGCAACACTCAACCCACTCCTTGGCTGAGGATTTCATCCCAGGCCACCAATAGTTTCTGCTGACAAGTTCAAGCGTCCTTTGTTGTCCTGGGTGACCTGCCAGTGGGGAGTTGTGGAATTCTTTTAATAGCCATTCCTTGAGAGGTTCTGAGTCCAGGACAACTAGTTTCCTGCAATACCATAAGAGCTCTTCCTCCCAGTCATAATCCCAATAGGCCTTTTGGATGGAGGGAGGTGCATTGTCTGTGTCTTCTGTTAGGAACTGGATGATGGGTTCCAGGGACGGATCTTCCCTCAGCTTATTCTGGATTTCCATGACAATCTTGAGTTCCTCTTCTGATGTGTTGGCAAATACTTTGGCTGGTAGCATTACTTCTGGTTCCTGAGGGGCTTCCGCATAATCTGCCCTTCTGGATAGGGCGTCCGGTTTTCCCAATTGCTTTCCTGGGCAATAATGGATTTCAAAGTTGAAATTGCTCAGGAATATGTGCCATTGGGCATGCCTGCAGTTGAATGTCTGTGCTTGCATCCAATATTCCAAGTTTCAATGATTGGTAAAAACTTGGACTGGTTTATCTGTTGCTTCCAAGAAGATCCGCCATTCTTCCAGTGCTTTGATGATAGCTAGTAGTTCTTTATCATGCGTATTGTAGTTGGCTTCAGCACTGGAGAAGGACTTTGACATGTAAGCAACCGGATGAAGACGGTTATCCTCCCCTTGTTGGCTCAGAATGGCTCCCATGGCTACTCCCAATGTGTTGGTTTCTAGGTAGTAGGGGAGGTCAGGGTTGGTGTGGATAAGGACCAGGGACTTGGTTACTAGGGACTTTAACTTCTGAAAAGCTGCCTCTTCTAGGTTTCCCCATGACCAGGGGGTTTCCTTTTTGGTGAGGTTGTGCAGGGGTTGTGCAACTGAGCTAAAGTTTGGAATGAACCATTGGAGATAGTTGACAAAGCCTAGAAATGCCTGGACTTGTTTGACTGTTTTGGGCTGAGGCCATGATGTAACAGCCTCTACCTTCTTTTGGTCCATTGAGAAGCCATCAGGGGATATGACAATACCCAAGTAATCTACTGTAGTGACGTGGAAGTGGCATTTGGACAGTTTGCAGAATAATTGATTCTTTATCAACCAGGATAGTACTTCTCTGACGTGGGTCGGATGATCTTCTGGTTTTTCTGAGAAGATGAGGATATTGTCTAAGTAGATCACCACCATTACGTCAATCAGATCTCTGAACAGATCATTCATGAAGTGCTGAAATGCTGCAGGGGCATTGGTAAGGCCAAACAGCATGACTAGGTACTCAAAGAGGCTGTATTTGGTTCTAAAGGCTGTCTTCCATTTGTCACCTTCTTTGATGTGGACGTTGTTGTAACCCCATTGTAGATCCAGTTTTGTAAACAGTTTGGCGTTTTGTAGCTTAGCCATGAGGTTGTCTTGTCTGGGGAGTGGGTACACATTTTTGTGGGTTATGTTGTTGAGCTTCCAATAATCCACAACCAGTCTAAGGGAACCATCTGCCTTCTTTACAAACATAACTGGAGCGCCTGCTGATGAAGTGCTGGGGTGGATCTTGCCTGTTGCTAGTTCCTCATCAATGTGTTGTTTCAGGGCCTTGGATTCTGCGTCTGTCATGCCATAGATAGGGCTGGGGGAGAGCTTGGCGTCTGGCAGGAGGTCTATGGCTATATTGTATTCCCTATGGGGAGGTAGGACTTTGAATTCTTCCTCTCCAAAGACTTTAGCAAACTTGTGGTATTGACTGGGTAGATCAGCTAATGGGCCTTGATCAGCTTCTTCTTCTGAGGCAATTTGAACTTGTTTGGGGAAGGTGACAAGTCCCTGTTGCCAGTCAATGAGGGGAGCTTCTGCGGTTAACCATGTCATGCCTAATATAGCCAGGGTCTTGCCAATGGGGCAGACAAGAAAGGGGATGGAGTGTGTATGGCCATTGGCCAAGACCGTGAGGTGGACCTGGTGCCAAATGCAACCAGTCTGAGAAATAGTACCATCTAACATTCTCACAACTTGTGGATTTTTGAGTTGGGGTTTTGGGATTTTTAATTTTTCCACAATCAATGGGGATATAAAGTTTGATGTGGCTCCAGAGTCTATGAGGGTTTTCAGGGGTTCTTGTCCTGGACACAGTCACATGACCAGTACAAGTGGTTGCATGCTGGCCCAAGCCCAAATTTGGGGGGTAGCAGGTGTAATCATGGGTTGTCAGCAGAGGAATAATAGGGCTCTGTCCTAGACGTCTGTAAGGACGTCAAGGGCGCAGGCGCTTGTGGCCGTGTGGATGTACAATGAGTACCGCTTAAGGCGGCAAGGTCTACCCTACAACGTCTAACTACTAAACAACAATGACCAAGGCCGTAAGGGCAATGGCAAGCTACGTGTGTACAGTGGGGTTGACACTTAAGGCGTTTATAGTGCTACTAAGTAATCTGGCTGTAAGGCCTTGTACAAGTGGGGGGGATTCAACAAGAGGTAATCAACCTGGGTGTTACCATGGTTGGTTGGCCTCCTTATATATTCTACAGGTAAACTAATTACAAATACATTATATGCAATACATAATCCAATAAGAACCCTGCTCCGCAGTTGGCCTTACTCATGCATATGTGTCACTGATGTGTTGTGATGTGTTATAGAGTAGGGTTTTAGGGACTATGTAATTAAGTACAAAATATAATAAAGTGATTAATAGATCAGTTATCTATGGATATAAAAGGCAATAGACTAGCTATATAAGGGTAAATTAGGTTAGTAATCAGGGTGATCCCTACACTTAACAAGTAATCAAGCAATTACTGCAGATGCAGGTGGTTGGTTATGCTTATACCTATAGTATGGAAGTTAGTATTGAGTCTTAGTTACCTACTACAATTTATCTGGATTTGTTAGTAATTTATTTGACTGAGATTGCACTCAGTTAAGGTGTATATGCCGCTCTCAAGGCCTTAAACTCTCCCAACTGACTTACTCAAGAGGTTCAGGGTCGCCCTAGAGCCTTTCCTAGCTACCCAGTATCTGTTGGGACCTTGCTAGAGGCTATATGCGCCGAGATACCTTACAGGTTAAGTTCAGTGAGCTTAAGAGGCTAAGAAAGCAAAATAAGACACTCTAAACTAAGTAAAGAAGATCTAATAGATCTTCAAGTTCACACAAGGGGTAAGAATGGGATGAAAAGAAGGTTGTATTCAAAGGGTCTCCCTCAGGGGGTTTATATACCCCAGAGGGAGAACAAATAACTATATACATGATGTACCAAAGGGGAAGTTACATGAGAGGTACAGTCTGAGCTATTTGATACATAAAGACCAATTAGTCCCAATAAGTCCTAGTGAGATAGACCCAAGGCTATTTACAGAATGTTCTAGAGCATACATGACTAAATTACATTAGTGTGAATACTAAAAATAACCTTGAGGCAAGGTAGGATCTCATAGAAAAAGCTAGAAACTTAAATGGTTAGTATCTCCATCAATTTGGCTTAGAATCAGGCGATTCCTTTTTGAGAAGTGAGATGCCGGAGCCTCCGACCTATTGGTATTTGTCTGCATATTAATATGCCTATTTCCCGCCGAGATATTGGCGTTGGCGCGCCCCGCCAACCTTTGGCACTTATTTGCAATTACTAAGCGCCGGCGCTTGCATGCTTACTTGCACTTGTTCTATGGTCTATAAGTACTGTTCCTACATATAAATGCATGATACAAAAAATGCTATAAATCATAGAAATAATATTATGACCACTTTGCATAATCAGACGTGTATATATGCAAGCGCAATGAGGAAATAAGGTATAAAAGGTCTTGTAGCACTGCCAGTTTCCAAATATAGTAATATTCATGCCCATATTTGGATAGAGCAAGTATGATTACTCCAGTTTGCACTATTCCCTATTGGCAATTAGGGGCGCATATGTCTAAATTAGTCATTCCATAACATGATGACATCATAGGTGGAGGTGGCTATGTATGCTGATTAAGCGCAGATGGGGACGTGGCTCGGCGCTTAGCGTATGATATAAGCGCCAAAGTCACGTGATTGAAAATATTGTCTGTTTGCCTTTGTTTAAATTTGAGAAAATGGGAATAAATTCCCTGGTATTGATTGTGTCTACGACAGGCTCTATGGCTTAGTGGTCAAGCTGGTTCAATTCCGGCTAGTTCTATTTTCCTCTGTTTATGACAGTTCTGCCAAGGAGTTTTGGATGTATAGATCAATAAACAGTAGGGGTTTTTTATTTGAATCAAGTCCCACAGATACAAATTCTATATAGCTATCTACAATGTCCATTTTGGGAGTCAAGGGCTTGGCAGCAGTCTTTGACTTTAATCTTTTCCCAACTCAGCATCCTCAGCTACCTTGGCCACTTCCTTGATGGTGGCTTTCCATCCGTTGGGGCACTGTTTGATGCCATGGCCCTTTTGGCTGCATTTGACGCATAGTCCCAATGCACGGCGGCGGTCCCTTTCCTCTGGGGTAACATAATTGGGGTCCTCTGATAGGCGGACCCTAGTGGTGGTTGTGGAGGTGGCCATGGTGGCTGGGGACTTAGCGGGTGCCTTTTTAGGGCGGTTCTCCTTGTTTTTGCGTCAAGTGTTGTCTATTTTGATTGAAGCTGCAAAAATGGCCTTGAGTTCTTTGGGGATGTTGTCTTTTGTTGACAACAACTCTTTGACCTTCCAGTGGAGGCCTTGCATGAACTGCGCAATATAAGCCTCCTCATTCCAGTCCAATTCTGCCATGAGATTGCAGAACTCCATGACGTACTTGGAGGTGGTTGTTGTCCTGGACATGGTCACATGACCAGTACAAGTGGTTGCATGCTGGCCCAAGCCCAAATTTGGGGGGTAGCAGGTGTAATCATGGGTTGTCAGCAGAGGAATAATAGGGCTCTATGGCTTAGTGGTCAAGCTGGTTCAATTCCGGCTAGTTCTATTTTCCTCTGTTTATGACAGTTGTGGTCTGGGAGAGTGCCGCAATTTTTCTGGCTGTGGCCTGCTTGGCATTGGGATTGGCAAACGCCTCCTTGAATTTGGCCGTTAGGGCCGGGATGGTAGTTGGAGGGTTGCCTTCCCCTTTGATGATTGCCCCAATGAGGGGAAGCACCCAGTTGGCTGCCTTGTCTGTCATGTGGTAAAGTATCCACACAACCATCTGCTCTTCTTCATCAAATTGATCTCAATGAAGGGCAACCCACAGCAGCATTCAATCCAGCCACTGGGTTGCCTTATGCCCCCTAGAATTGCCCTTATAGGGGTCAGGAAGGTCCATCTTGGGCCGCTTCACACTGGACCCTGCGTCAAAGGGGGTGAGGGACCCAAGGTGCCTTCAAGGCGTTCCTTGAGGCTCCTTTTTGGGGTGCCTTGGCTCTTCTTCCTCCTCTGAATCAAATCCCGTTCCTCTTGATGGCCTGAATGGGGCCTTGAGCCCAGGCCTAACCGTGCCTGGAGTGTGGGTTTCTGTTGTACGCCAACTGTAAGGTTGGGTACTTGCTAGTGGGTGGGCGCTTACGGCCGTACTACTACTGACAATGTGTATCTAACTATCTAACTAGGCTATACTAATGCCACGTAAGGTGGACTTCTACTAACTACTGGGAATGGAGGGGCCTTAGGCCTGGGAGGTGTGGTGAGCGCAATGAAGGGGTTAACTTCTGTACTACTGGGGGGCCGGCTACTTAGCTGGCTGAATGTCCTCCTCAATGGTATGAGACAAGGTAAAATTGACTTGGGGTCTCCAAGCAATTTTCCTGCTGTTTATATAGATAAAGGGGAAAGTATATACATGGTCAGTGCGTGAGATAAGGAAGCGTTCATGTGAAAAGAGAAGCGTGCTGCGGGCTGCGCAGAAGCGTGGATTTCTCCTAAGCGCCCTTGGCACGGCATCTTGGCGCAGCATCTCGGCATGAATAAGCGCCGAGATCACGTGATTGAAAAACATGAGATATTGAGTCCGTAAAAAATACTAAAAATGATAGAAAATTCAGGCAATTCTAATGGAGGTTATAACAGTTTCCCCTCCTGTGTGGGTAGGAGGGGTAACAGGCCCAGTCAATGGGCCAGGCTTAGTTTGGGCTCTGCCCTGGTCTTTGTTGCCAACAAGGTTGTTGGTCTCCTTGCATATGGCAACAAGCTGGGTGATTTGCTTGCCTTGGGATTTGATTTGGTCCTGGAGAGACCAGACTGTGGCAGTGAGGGCTGTGACAGCCTCAAGGAGAGCAGTAGTGGACGGCTCTGGTTCCATCCTTGGCAAGTCTTGCGGAGCAGGAGATGTGCTGCAAGAGGGCAGTTGGGAGTGGGTTGGAATAGAACGTCAAGAGGAGCAGCTGGAGGGACAGGAGTATGGGTGTGGAGCGCCAGAGCATGTGGATGGAATGATTGGAGACGGTGTGGGGATAGGTGCCTGTGACAGGACTTATGAGCGGTTTTTCTGTAGTGTGCTGGCGCTAAACCCTTGCGTCTAGTACCTAGCATTGGACTGTCCCTACAACAAATCAACAGACCTGGTGGTTGTAATATGGGCAGGTTTTCAGCAAGCGGGTGTTTCAGCAGTCTAGGGTTGCTGACTACTGAGTTCCGGCAAAACTTGGGGTATGCAAGCAGTTAGAGCTTGTCAGCCTTATAGCAATTTGGTAATACGTGGGGGTGGGGAGCTTTTGATTATTCTGCTCTGCAAAGTGGCCCTGATCACAGTTATTTCCCTTGTGCTAGTACTGGGAGTCCTCTTGTTGTCAATCAAAGCCTACAGCAAGTTGATTTTACAATGTTGTACGCCACTGTAATGTGGGTACTTGCTAGTGGGACAGGCGCTTAAGGCTGTACTACTACAAACAAAGCTAATCTACTAACTACCAAAGGCTATACTACTGCCGCTATAAGGCAGACTTCTACTGGGTTCTGCTGACAAAGGGGGCTTAGCCCGGGAGGTGTGGTAAGCGCAAGTAAAAGGGGTCAACTTCTGAACTACTGAGGGCCAGCTACTTAGCTTGCTGGGGGGGGGTCCTCCTCAATGGAATGAGACAAGGTAAAATTGACTTGGGGTCTCCAAGTGATTTTCCTGCTGTATATATAGACAAGAACGCACTATTTACATGGTCTGTGCGCGTGAGAAAAGAAGTACATATGTCAAATGAGAAGAATGCTGCGGGCTGCGCAGAAGCGTGGATTTCTCCTAAGCGCCCTTGGCACGGCATCTCAGCGCGGCATCTTGGCATAATAAGCACTGAGATCACATGACTGAAAAACATAAGGGAAAGAGTTTGCAAAAAATAGTAAAAATAAGAGAAAAATCAGGCAAATCCAATGGTATAATTTAGGGGGTTGTAACAGTCTATGACACTGAGGCTTAAGGCTCTCAGAACCCTCCTTATATATTCAAAGGGGGAGGGAATAGTAAATACATGTACAAACATCACAACAAAGATAAGGTCACATGACCAAAGATAAGAAAGGCATGATAACATGACTCCAAGTCATGTTATTGGATTACATAATACACACTCAGCACTTAAACAGCATAGATATGCATATATCCATAAATCTTCATAAAAATAGCGCATATATTCACTATTTCTTTGACTTAGTGGATTCTAAGGTGGTCATGCCTCTAGGGCATGACATCAGTAACCTTGCCACTCTAGGGTATAAAAGGGGACTCTTGCATACCCTTGGAGGGCACCCTTCCTACCACTCCACTCACTGTTACTGTTGACTGTCACTCTTGGGTTTGGGCTTGCCTCCCTCAATTGTGTGATATATTGTGCCTCAAGATTTCAAATAACTTAAACTTGTATAAGTGGATCTCCCAAGTACCCATAGTGTGGAAAGGTTGTAGACCTGATACAGAGTTCTTAGGTTAAGTGAACAGAAGGCAATCATCCTTAAAGAAGGATATATACTAGGTAACCAGTTAGTTCCTGCAACTAGGAGTGAAACTTACATAACTATCTCTGCCAAAGGGAACCTGAGCCAGTACTCTTGCTCTTACAGAAATACTTACTAAGACACTTTACACTGAGAAAGGACATATCTGTAGTTGATTGTATTCAAGATAGCTAGACCCAGAGAACCCTAAAGAAGCTACTTCTTTACTTAGCTTGGAAATTGGGAATCTTCCAACACAGACTCTGCTCAGCACCAGAGTCTCAACCTCTTTTCCCCAATTTACAACACTGCAAGAGGGTGGTTGGGAGCAGGCTGCCAAGGAACAATGGCTGGTGTTGTACACCACTGTAAGGTGGGTACGCGCTGGTGAAGGCGGGCGCTTGTGGCCGTAACTACTACACTAGCTTATGTAATCTATCTACTCTAGGCTAACTACTATCTACTAAGTCACTTATGGTGACCAATAACTATCTACTGTCAATACAAAGGGGCCGGAGGCCTGGAGGTGTGATGAGTGAGATACAGGGGTAATGCGTCAGCAGAACTTCTGGGGGGCTGGCTACTTAGCTGGCTGATGCCTCCTCAATGGATATGAGACAAGGTAAAATTGACTTGGGGTCTCCAAGCAATTTCCCTGCTGTTTATATAGACAAAACTACTAACTACATGTGGTCTGTGCGTGTGTGAATAGAAGCCTACATGTGAAAAAGGAAGCATGCTGCGGGCTGCGCAGAAGCGTGGATTTCTGCCAAGCGTCCTTGGCACAGCATCTTGGCACGGCATCTTGGCATAATAAGCACCAAGATCCTGTGATTGAAAAACATAAGGTAACAAGTTTGCAAAAAATGGTAAAAATAAGAGAAAAATCAGGCAAATCTAATGGTATTGTTCAGGAGGTTGTAACAGCTGGTGTCCTAGACATCCTTAAGGGGTGTCAAGGCAGCAGGTGCTTGTGGCCGTATCTAACTAAGTGTAGACCACGTAAGGCAGTGGTGAAGCTACCTACAACAACTAACTACCTAAGTACGGCAACCAAGCCCTTATGGGCAATGGCAAACTATGTATCTACGGTGAGGAAGTTGCTTGTTATAACCTCCTAACATATACCACTGGATTTGCATGATTTTTCTGATATTTTTAGTATTTTTTCCAAACTCAATATCTGTTGTTTTTTAATCACGTGATCTCAGCGCTTATTATGCCAAGATGCCGCGCCAAGATGCCGCGCCAAGATGCCGCGCCAAGATGCTGCGCCAAGATGCCGTGCCAAGGGCGCTTAGGAGAAATCCATGCTTCTGCGCAGCCCACAGCATGCTTCTTATTTCCCATCATGTACTTCCTTTCTCACACGCACAGACCATGTAAATAGCACCCCATGTCTATATATACAGCAGGAAAATTGCTTGGAAACCCCAAGTCAATTTTACCTTGTCTCATACTCATTTGAGGAGGACCCATTCCAGCCAGCTAAGTAGCTGGCCCCCAGTAGTTAGAAGCACTTACCCTTTACTTGACTCACCTCACCTCCAGGCCTAAGGCCCCTCTGTTATCAGAACCCAGTAGAAGTCTGCCTTAAGCGGCAATAGTATAGCCTTAGATAGTAGTAGATTAGCTTTGTCTGTAGTAGTACGGCCTTCAGCACCTGCCCCACTAGCAAGTACCCACATTACAGTGGTGTACAACATTGCTTAAGGCAACAAGTACAGGTGTGGACTAAGTAGTTACTGGCCTAAGGCCTTGTACAGTTTTAAAGGGATGCAACAAGAGGTAATTGACCTGGGTGTTACCATGGTTGGTTGGCCTCCTTATATATTCTACTAGCAAGCTATTTACAATTACATGATATCCAATACCTAATCCAATAAGAACCCCACTCTGCAGTTGGCCTTACTCATGCATATGTCACTGATGTGTCATGATGACATCATAGGTGGAGGTGGCTACATATGCTGATTAAGCACAGATGGGGACATGGCTTGGTGCTTAGCGTATGATATAAGTGCCAATGTCACGTGATTGAAAATCTAGTCCAATTGCCTTTGTTTAAAATTGTTACAATCCCCTTATTGATACCATTGGATTTGCCTGACTTTTCTGATATTTCTACTATTTTTTACAAACTCTTTATCTTATGTTTTTTGATCACGTGATCTTGGCGCTTATTATGCCAAGATGCCGCGCCAAGATGCTGTGCCAAGGGCGCTTAGGAGAAATCCACGCTTCTGCGCAGCCTGCAACACGCTTCTTATTTCCCACCATGTACTTCTTTTCTCATGCGCACAGACCATGTAAATAGCGCACTTATGTCTATATACAGCAGGAAAATTGCTTGGAGACCCCAAGTCAATTTTACCTTGTCTCATCTCATTGAGGAGGAACCCCCAGCCAGCTAAGTAGCCAGCCCACACCAGTTCTCAGAAGTTAACCCCCTTGATAAACTTATCACACCTCCCAGGCCTCAGGCCCCCTTGTCAGTAGTTAGTAGATAACCGCCTTAAGCGGTGTTAGTATAGCCTTAGTAGTTAGATTACATAAGTGTTGCTTGTAGTAGTACAGCCTTAAGCGCCTGCCTTCACTAGCAAGTACCCACCTTACAGTGGTGTACAACAAAAATCAAGAAAATGGGAATAAATTCCCTGGGTATAAGTGTGTCTACAACAAGGGGCGTTGAGGCAGCAGGCGCTTGTGGCCATATGGAACTAAGTATGAATCCACTTAAGGCAGCAATGGTACTACCTACAACAACAAGCTAACTATCTACGGTGACAAGATGCTATAAGGTGTTGGTGAACTACCTAAGTACAGTGAGGACAATGCTTAAGGTGTGTAACTAAGTGGTTTCTGGCTTAAGGCCTTGTACAGTGGTGGGAATGTGACAAGAGGTAATTGACCTGGGTGTTACCATGGTTGGTAGGCCTCCTTATATATTATAGAGAGTGGCTAATTACAAATACAGTTGTGTGGGAAAGGAAGTACTACATATGAAATAAGAACCTTGCTCTGCAGTTGGCCTTACTCATGCATACGTGTCACTGACATGTCATAGTGATGTCATCAGGTGGAGGTGGCTTTGTGTGATGAGTAAGCACAGATGAGGACGTGGCTTGGCGCTTAGTGTATGATATAAGCACCAATGTCATGTGATCAAAAATGTTGTCCAATTGTCTTTGTTCAAAATTGAGAAAATGGGAATAATTTCCCTGGTATTGAATGTGTCTACAACAGCTGGAGCAACTGGAAGGATGGGAGTAAGGGTGTGGGATGCCAGAGCATGTGGATGGAATTGTGGAAAACAGTGTGGGGCGTAAAGGTGCCTGTGACAGGACTTATGAGCAGTTTTTTTGTAATGTGTGAATGCTAAACCCTTGCGTCAAGCACCTAGTGTTGGATGGTCCCTACACCAAATCAACAGATCTGGCAATTGTGATATGAGCAGGTTTTCCACAAGCAGGTGTTTCAGCTGGCTAGGGTTGCTAGTTACTGAGCTCTGGCAAAACTTGTGGTATGCAGGCAATTGGCACCTGTCAGCCTTATAGCAAGTTGGTACTACATGGGGGTGGTGACCTTTTGATTATTCTGGTCCCAAAGTGGCCCCAATCATGGTTATTTCCCTAGTGCTAGTACTGGAGGGCTTCTTGTTGTCAATTCAAGCCTACAAAAGTCAATTTTACAATGTTGTACACCACTGTAAGGTGGGTACACACTAGAGGCAGGTGCTTAGGGCTGTATCTAATACAAACACTGCTGACTAATCTATCTAGGCTAACTACTGAGAAAACTGCTATAAGGCAGTGCTGAACTATCTATAGGCAGTGTAGGAGGGCCTTAGGCCAGTAGAGGTGGTGATGTTGTTGTAGACACACTTATACCCAGGGATTCTATTCTGATTTTCTCAATTTTAAACAAAGTCAAATGGACTATATTTTTGATCATGTGACATTGGTGCTTATATCATATGCTAAAATGCTGAGCCATGTCCCCACTTGCACTTACTCAGCACACATAGCCACCTCCACCTATGATGCCACCATGACACATCAGTGACACATATGCATGAGTAAGACCAACTGCAGAGCAGGGTTCTTATTTGAATAGGTATTGCACATTATGTATTTGTAATTAGTAGACCCATAGAATATATAAAGAGGCCAACCAACCATGGTAACACCCAGGTCAATTACCTCTTGTTGCATCACCCCATTGTACAAGGCCACTAGGGCCGGTAACTACTTAGTTAGCTTAGACACTTAGTCACCACCTTAAGCAGCTTCCTCATTGCACTTAGATAGCTTGTTGCTGCCTTAAGCAGTCTTGTTACTGTAGTATAGTTGGATGTTGTTGCAGGTAGCTTGCACACTGCCTTAAGCGGTTTTACTTAGATACACCCAGCCACAAGCGCCCATCCCCTCAACATCCTTACAGACATCTAGGACAGATGTACTTCTGGAGAGGTGGTATCAACAAGTAAGGGGGCCTAGGGGGGCCTGGACTACTTAGCTTGGCAATAGCCTGTCTGTGATTAGAGACAAGGTAAAATCAACTTGGGGATTCCAAGCAATTTCCCTTCTGTATATATAGACAACTGAACACTATGTACATGGTCTGTGCTTGTGAGAAAACAAGAGTCTGTGTGAAAAAGGAAGCATGCTGTGGGCTGTGCAGAAGTGTGGATTTCTCCTAAGCGCCCTTGGCACAGCATCTTGGCACAGCATCTTGGCGTAATAAGCACCAAGGTCATGTGATCAAAAAACAAAAGATAAAGAGTCTGTAAAAAATACTGAAATTAATAGAAAAAGAGGCAATTCCAATGGTATAATTTGTAGGGGTGTAACATTCATCATAGACAGGTACCCAATCAGCTAAGTAGTCCAGGCCCCCATAGGCCCCCTTTACTCAGAAGTCACCTAGACTGCAGAAGTCCTCACCATCCTCACTGGCATAAGGCCCCTCCCCACCATCAGTAGTTAGCTTAGGATTGCCTTAAGTGGTTAGTAGTATAGCCTTAGATAGTCATGTGCAGTGTTTAGTACAGCCTTAAGTGCCTGCCACTAGTGTGTGACCAACCTTACAGTTGGGTCATGACAACAAGCTAAAGGGCAATCCCAATCACTCATTTTCCCTTGTGCTAGTACAGGGGGTCTCCTTGTTGTTGATAGCTGAGTGGGTTGTGCTGGTGGGCATGGTTTGCAACCAACTTAAGGTTGATTACCTAGTGTTCTAGACATCTGTAAGGACATTGAGGGGGTTGGCACTTGTGGCTGTGGTGTACAATGAGTAAGTTGCTTAAGGCAATGGTGGAGCTATCTACAGCAATGGCCAACTATACTACAATGTCAAGACTGCTTAAGGTGGCAAGGAGCTATCTAAGTACAATGACAAAGCCACTTAAGGCAGTGACTAAGTGACTAAGTAACTATTTACTGGACCTAAGGTCCTTGTACAGTGTACAGGATGCAATAAGAGGTGATTGACCTGGGTGTTACCATGGTTGGTTGGCCTCCTTACATATTACAGAGTATGTCCTAATTACAAATACATATATGCAATACCTAATCCAATAAGAACCCTGCTCCTGCTGCAGTCTTACTCATGTGTATGTGTCACTGACATGTCAAAATGATGTCATCAGGTGGAGGTGGCTATGTATGCTGACTAAGCAAGGAGGAGGACATGGCAAGGCGCTTATTGTATGATATAAGCGCCAAGATCATGTGATCAAAAACTTGTCCATTTGACTTTCTTTAAAAGTGAGAAAATAGGATTAAATTCCCTTGGTATATGTGTGTCTACAACAAGTTGTTGACACCCTTAGTCAAGATCCTCTAACAGAGGAACCCCTCAGTGATGAGCAACTCCCTCAGACAGCACATGTACAGGCTTAAATCATTTAATTTAATTTAATTATCATGCATATATGTACATTTGTTCTATGCCTCATTGTTTGTTTGGTTAGTCTTATGTGATAAAAGTCTGAAAACTCTTCATGTTGTACATGTTTTGCAAAAGCGGCTTGGCAGGGCCTAATTTGGAATAACAAATTCCCCATCAGTGTGCAAGCTGAGGGACACAACTGTACCTGACAGGTGGCTAGTATGGGGCGGACTTGGCATCTGGAATAGAATTCAATGAACTACCTCAGCAATCACACGGATGCAATTTCTGTACGTACTATCTGTGACACTCCAGACAGAATCGGTGAAGAAAGGGAATCAAACAAAAGATGACCAGATAAATTCTGGCCGACTGAGATACCTTAACCGCACCCCCTCTCTCTCTCCATTCTGGAACTCTGGAGCACCACAACACCATGGAAAGCACTCAATTAAGTCACTCAATTCTCACTATATCTCTGATCGCAATTTTCCTTTATCAATGCTGGCGCTTGGCTCGTCGGCCTAAAATTTGGCACCCACCATCCCCGGCATCAATTCCGTTTGTAGGCAACTGGTTTTCAATTCCTTCAGGCCAAGAGTGTGTTGCTTTCGCGGAAATTGGAGAAAAGCTCAAATGTATGCCGCCAAACTGGTGCAATCTCGATATTATTTATGCAAACTGATACACAACTAATTCTTAGCCGACATCGTTTATCTTGAATTATTTGGCCAGAAAATCGTCATCCTTAATTCTTTCAAGGCTGCATCCGACCTCTTGGATAAACGTTCAGCGATCTACTCAGATCGACCCTCCGTGCCAATGCTTACTGACCCATCATTGTATGTTGAAGTTGCTATTGCTGTTGATGTAACACTTGCTTGACCAACCTATCCAGAATGAACTGGGCGAAAATTGTTTCCTTTGCTAAATATGGCGAACTCACGCGTAACTATCACCGCATAATGAACAACTGGCTCAACAAGCGCGCTGTTATTCAGTTTAACCCTATGCAAGAAAGGCAGGCTCGATTGCTCTTGAAAAGCTTGTTAGATATCACAAATCATTCCCGGCCCTTCCAGGCCGTCAAAAACGAATTATTTTTGTAGGCCCTATTTATCTTCAATGATTTCTAATGCATATCACTTATGACCCCACAAAGTTCTACAGGATCGTCAATGCTTCAAGTTGCTTATGGGTATGAGCCACAAGGCCATAACGACCCATTCTTCATGATGACAAAACTCGCATTTGAACACGCTTTACATGCAGGGATGCAAACAAGTGAGTATACAATGAGATACACTGACAGTTCAACTAACTGCGCTACTGTGAGACTTTTTGGTGAACGTATTCCCAGCAATGCTACACATACCAAACTGGTTTCCTGGAACAGGATGGAAACGCGTAGGAAGAGAATGGGGCATAATGCAAGAAGACGCAAAGACGAGGCTCTACGAATGGGTAAAGGAACAGGCTGTGAGTATTCTTTTCCTCTCTCCTTAATATGTGAACATAAATCCCTCCGCTATCTCCAGACTGGAGAAACTCGTCAAATTTCGCTGCTTGGTCTTATGCTCCAGGATCATAACCATGCACTACTTCCGGGACTGAGCCCTGCAGAGACACAGGAACGATTGAAGGAGGTTGGAATAATTCTCTTTGGAGGTTAGTGAGAGAATCAGCTTCAAATGTAGTCATAGGACAAAACCAAGTCTAACATACTCGATCATTCACCAGCCGGGATGGATACTGTGAGCAATTCACCGAGTGGGTAAAATCAACTTTACTGACTTCTACTACGTTCATTTCAGAGCGCAAATTTTCTTCTAAACTTCATAGCTACAATGGTTTTGCACCCAGATATACAGTTACGAGCCCAACAGGAGCTCGACACTATCCTCGGTCAATTAACTTTACCAATGATTAAAGATCAAGAACGGCTACCATACATCAGGAATGTGGTTGAAGAGGTTCTACGGATGTACCCCGTTGTTCCGCTTGGTAAAGACTTCTCGAAGCCCCAAAGAAGCAAACGTGCTCACCCACACATCAGGATTACCCCATGTATGCTTTAAAGATGACATTTATCGAGGATACCACATTGAAAAAGAGACAATCGTGTAAGGAACGTTACTTTGTCTTCGCACATATATGGAACTGATTACTCTACTGGCTCAATCGCCTATTCCTATTTGTTGACCAGTATGGGGAATGTTTGGTGATTACTTAACCAAGAACTACAGATCACTGTGATTGATATGATAGTTTTCTTCTGCATTCGCTAGGGCTATATCGCGTGATCCCCATCTTTACAGAAACCCCGAAGAGTTCAACCCAGACAGATACCTGGACCCTAGTGTCCCGCGGCCACCTGTTTTTGGGTGGGGAAGACGGTATGCATTCTACTCGGAAATGATCCACCAACTTTGTCTCACAGACAATATCTATAAACTTTTATAGTAAATGCCCAGGCATCTATTTCGCTGAGGAGGCGGCATTTGTGGGCGCTGCCTCACTGATATCCATGTTCAGATTCTCCAAGAAGAAAAACATCAACGGGGAGGAGATAATGCCCCAAATCAAGCCAAAGCACAACGCGCTCGTAGTGTGAGTAGCTTGGCTCAGCCTACACTTCAAAGACTAATTCAGGCACTTGTTCCACGGCCTAGTGAACTAGATGATTTTGAGTTCGGATTCGAACCTCGTTCAGAGGAACATCGCCAGTTTATCCTTAGTACCAACATTGACAAGGAGCAAGTCTCAATCAGATAGAAAGCACGAGAAAAGGGCTGCGGGATTAAATGTTGATCAGGAGTTGTAAATACAAGTTTTCTATCCCTGAATCTCCTTAAATATATATGATTAACGTTCCTAGAGCTGACTCGTGTTCGCTGGCCCAAAGTTCGCCTCACACCCTCTTCGTTGCTTTTGGTGACAACCCGAACACACGCACTTGGCACTTCTTATTAAACATACCCCTGTTGCTGTTGTGGTCCTTGAAAGGTCATCTCGGATACTCCTGTTATGCCTCTGTATGAGGACACGAAACTAAAAATTGTACGCCTTTTTCCAGCTAAATGTTGTAATATCAGTATCATAACTAGATAACCTGTATACGTGTCCACGTGACGCGTTTGTATCTGTTTGTACTATTCGCATATATGCTCATGGAATTTTTCATGTAAACCTCAGTTCGCTATATCATAGTCGAAGCTGAGGTAAAGTACGGATTATTTTCTATCTTTTCATGTTATCTCACAAGTACCTGTAGTATACATTATATCTAGGTACATTGAATTTGAGTTCGCTATATCATAGTCGAAGCTGAGTATACATTATATCTAGCATTGACACACCTGCGCTTCAACAGGTTATGAGCCCCGCCGCACTGGCAAATTAACCAAGAAGACAAAATACACGCACGTTAGCCGCACAACATGTCAACAAGTGAGAATAAGAACACGAAAATCTACGAACTCCCGAAGTTGAAGGACGATGGGTCCAACTACAACGCGTGGAAGTTTCGTCAAACGACAGTTTTGAAACTGCGTGGATTATTCAGCGTAGCGAACGGAACCAATAACTTGCCCAACTCACCCACCGAAGCCAAACTAAAAGACGACGCAAAAGTCTTGAACTATAAAGAGTCGATTGCTAAGTGGACAAAACGGGATGAGGACGCGTTTGCGCAAATCACGCTGAACATGGAAGATGGAGCTATGGCGGACGTAATGGACACAACTACGGCTAAGCAAGCATGGACTCGAATAGTTGAACGCTGGGAAGGAAAAGGCGTCCAATCGCTATCTTTCTTATATCAGCAGCTTACCTCAACGAAAATTTTGGAAGATGACGACATCGCTACCGGTTTAAACAACCTATTGTCAATTGCTTCCAAGATGAAAACACTTGGGGAGCCTGTCAGCAACCTAATGATGGCACAAATCATGATGAATGCGTTGCCACCCACCTATGCAATCGTTAACACCGTCATCCAAACCACAAACCAGGCGAGCGCTGTTACACCTCTGATGGTCAAGGAAGCCGCTCTAAAGGAGGAAGAACGTTGTAAAAACGGCACTGGTCTCACGGCGATGTTCTCGCACTTACCGAACAAGTCCAAAACATCGAACGCAAAATCGTCGAGCTTGAACTCGAAAAACCGGCGAAAGAAAAACAAAGGACCCGCATGTCTTAACTGCGGTAAACCTGGTCATTCAAAGCAAGAATGTTGGGCAGCGGGAGGCGGCGCCAAAGGAACGGGACCAAGGCAGAAGAACGGTGCCGACAAGCAACCAAAGGACAAGGGCAAAGAGACGTCAACGAAAACTGAATCAGCAAAGGTCGCAGTTACAACAAACGACTTACCCGCGGTCCTATATGCGTTACCGGCAGTCAACAGCGAACCGGCCAATAACTCATGGCTACTTGATTCGGGTGCATCGAAGCACATGACGCCCAATCAACACTGGTTTGCCACATATTGTCCACTTACATTGCCCGTCCACGTTCAAGTTGGAAACAGGAAGCAAATCCCGGCTGCAGGCATCGGTCGCGTTTTTATCGTGATGCAAAACCGTCAAGGAACTGAGCACAAAGCGGTAATAAAAGAAGTCCTACACGTACCCAAGCTACAAGCAAACCTCATGTCGGTCCAAGAACTTGTAAACAACGGGACAGAGGTCGCATTCGGAAAGGACTACGGCGCGGTCCTTGTCGCAAATAAGGGACAAGGTCCCGAGATTGGTTATGCTCGTCAAACTGATCAACTCTACAAACTAAATGCACAAGTGAAACGTACCAAAGAAACCGCACACATTGGATTGGTCGAACCAGACAATCAGAACGAACGCAATGACGCCAAGGCACACAATTTTGTTGCCTATGCTGCAACTGCTATCGCGAGAGCCGATTTGACCACTTGGCATTGACAATTAGGCCATATCAACTACGAATACGTCCTAGAAATGGTCAGAAAAGGCGCAGTTAAAGGCATGGATATAATAGGAAGTCGCTCACCTCCCGAATTGATCTGCGGCCCATGTATACAAGGCAAACAAACCCGCGCGCCGTTCTCTAAGTCCCAAAACCACGCCTTGGAGCTACTTGAGCTCATGCACAGTGATCTATGCGGTCCGTTACCCATCAAAGCCATCGGCGGATTCCGATATTTTTCAGTTACAATTGACAATAAATTGCGAATGATGTTCGTGAATATCCTGAAGAGTAAGGACGAATACCCATTGCGATTCAAGGAATTAAAAGCGTCAGTCGAAAACTTAATCGGGAATAAAATCAAGATACTACGTACCAATGGCGGCGGCAAATACCAATCCAAAGAATTCGAGAGCTGGATGCGTACGAATGGGATACAGCATCAAGTGACCAAACCTGACTCATCGGAGAGTAACGGTGTGGCTGAAAGAGCCATTCGTACCATAAACGATTGTCAGCAAACGATTCGAATCGACATGAACATGGCAGATCGATTCTGGGGATATGCGGTCATTTATGCAGCGTACCTATGGAATATTACTCCAAAACGATTCCTAAATGGGCGGACCCCTCAAGAAATCTTCACCGGAAAGGTCCCCGACGTATCGCAAATCCGCATATTTGGTTGCAAGGCATGGGCACGCGTACCCGACAATAAACAAACCAAGCTACAAGCAAGGTCAATCAAATGCCAATATTTAGGGTTTGCGCCAAATCAAAAGGCACACATACTGGTAGAGCGGTCAAGCGGGAAGATCCTCACCTCACAAGATGTCGTATTTGACAAGGGCGGTGAATCACGTCAACAAATTATCATCGAGGATTTTGAAAAGCCCAAATGGAACGCCGAGCAAGTGGGCGACGAGAAAGAATCAAAAACACATACCAGGGAAGTTGAAATTTCAGTCTCGAAAACAGATGAGAAAATTCAAAGAGACGGACCTATGGTCAAAATTGATTCGGAGTCCAAAGCATCTACTACATCGCCTCACCAATCGCGCGCACAGTCCCCGGAGACTTGCAAGCCAACGCCTGAACCTCCTGCTTGACCTCGTCGTTCGACTTGACACATTCGCCCGCCGGAACGGTACGGTGCAAGGACAAACAAACACGCCAAGTACGCCTATATGTCAGTAATCGACGAACCACCCAAGACGTTCAAAGAAGCAATGGAAAGGCCAGATTTTCACCTCTGGTTAGCTGCGATGATCGACAAAATCAACTCAATTACCAAACACGGAGTCTGGAAACAAGCAAATTGTCCAACAGATAAGAATGTTGTGGAATGTCGATGGGTTCTCACATATAAACGTGGACCCAATGGCAAAATCGTTTGATACAAAGCCCGACTGGTTGCAAAAGGATACTCTCAGCGCCTGGGCGTTGATTTCAACAAAGTTTCCTCACCTGTAGCTGCGTCCAACTCATATTGAGTGCTCCTAAGCGAAGTTGCTAACCAAAACCTTGAGCTCCTTCAACTCAACATCAAGACTGCGTTCTTACATGGCGATTTAGACGAGGAGATATATATGGAGCAGCCTGAGGGGTTTCGCGACAATGATAAGTCAGTATGGCAACTCGTGAAGGCATTATACGGGTTGAAACAAGCGGCAAGAGCGTTTTACCTACGTTTGCGCGAGGTACTCACGAGAATTGGATTCACCCAATGCGAGACCGACCACGCCGTTTTTTGGCAAAGGGAAGACAATAAACTAGCAATAATATTAGCGCACGTCGACGATATGTTGCTTGCAGGCACACCAAGATCATACCTTGAAGACATAAAGGTCGATTTGGCTAAATCTTTCGACATAGTGGATCTAGGGGAGGCACAAATGTTTGTCGGAGTCAAGATAACGAGGGATTGAAAGGCGGGAACGCTAAAAATTTCCCAACGTCAATACATCGACAACGTTCTTAAACGTTTTGGGATGGAAGACTGCAAACCATGCGTTACCCCAATGGCGGAATCGTTAAGCCTTCCGAAATACAACTCACCAAGCGTGGACCGCACTCTCTACCAACAAGGTGTTGGCTCACTTATGTACGGAATGATCTCAACTTGGCCCAACATCGCATACGCAACAGGACTGCTTGCTCAACATGCCGCAAATCCTGGGAAGGAGCATTGGTCAGCATTGCTACAAGTTCTACGGTACTTACAAGCCACAAAAGATCTTGGAATTGTGTACGACAGCTCTAAGAATTCAGAGCTCATCGGGTTCGTCGACGCAGATTACGCCGGAGATCCGCATACAAGTCGGTCCACGACTGGTTGGACATTCATTCTGGCAGGAGGTGCTATTGCATGGTCATTGAGAAAACAGCCGACGATATCTTTATCAAGTACTGAGGCCAAATACGTTGCGGCCGCAAGCGCGGCACGAGAAATTCTTTGGATTCGAAGTTTCCTATCCGAATTAGGTTTTCTTACGAACGGACCAACAGCTCTGTTAACCAACAATCAATCGTCTATTGCACTTGCAAAAAATCCGAGCAATCATCAAAATACAAAACATATACGAGTGAAGTATCATTTCATTCGCGAATTGATTGCATTCAAGGAGATAGAACTTAAATTTATCCCTACCAATGAACAAGTTGCCAACGTGCTTACAAAGCCCCTTGGACGACTTAAATTTCCAAAGTTCATTACAGATATGGGTATGGCATAGTTCTCTCTATTTTTTTCTCTTTTATTCCGTCATGATTCTGAGTGGGCGTGTTGTAATATCAGTATCATAACTAGATAACCTGTATACGTGTCCACGTGACGCGTTTGTATCTGTTTGTACTATTCGCATATATGCTCATGGAATTTTTCATGTAAACCTCAGTTCGCTATATCATAGTCGAAGCTGAGGTAAAGTACGGATTATTTTCTATCTTTTCATGTTATCTCACAAGTACCTGTAGTATACATTATATCTAGGTACATTGAATTTGAGTTCGCTATATCATAGTCGAAGCTGAGTATACATTATATCTAGCATCGACACACCTGCGCTTCAACACTAAATTCCGTCTAAAGGGTAACACAACTTACAACGAACTTTGGCACACACACTTAAAACTACGCACTCATTAGCCCACTCACAGTTCAAATAGTGTTGATAGTGATGATTTCTCAAGTATCTTACCAAATTTTATTATCTTACGTAGGTGAGAGGAACACAGACAGTGCGAAAAGAGAAAGTAAAGATCTGGCCTTATAAACGAATGAAAATGCAGGTCGTATATTCTCAGGGTATTCTTCCGCTCAAGTGAATGAACCAAACTAACCTTCAGTATTAGACTCTACTCCAGGACTGCAATAAGTTAGGAATCGGATTAATACCAGCATACTTATACTGGTCTTAGGGTCTCTGGTTTCTGAGATCGGTCCATGTATGCCAGTATGCCTACATGGATGGGCCTGCCGCCACGATGTCGAGTGCAACTGGCGAGTGAGGGACGCCCGGGCCGAGGACCCCGAGGCGTGAGTACGACTCACGGATTGGGTGGGTCATCGGCGCTTGAAATCGTGGTAATAGGGAAGGAGGGCGGGAAGAAAACACAGTGAGCGCGTTGCTCGGCGAGGCTGCCACTGATCTCGTGAAGGCCGGCTTCCTAGGCTCGGTATTGGTCCTTGGGTTAGTATAAACGTGTTTTGAAGTATTACCGGCATTGTCGGCTATGGTAGATCCTCGTATTTATATATGTACATTTGATCAAGCCTATGCCCCAATTGGAAGAGCATCATCACCTCATTCTTAGCGCGGTGGTACTATAAATAATGACCAGCGATTTTTATGAGTTTAATCAAGAAATTTGCTAAAGATAGCTTCTTTGTAAATTGCCAACAATCGGTACTCATAGATCAATTGATAAATGGCATAGAGTACACAGGCACCGCCAGGTTTTTTTATGTATACAGACCTCAACTACAGCTTTACGCAAATCTCTCAAGATATAAGCATTCATCACAATACAGCCCCTTCCAGGAGCAAACTGGCTGCGAATTAGGTTAGTTTGTTTAATAGATCCTTTGAGCCATTGCCAGAACTCAAGGTCCTAATTTTAGTGATAAAAACCATAATATGACAAAACCGGACCGATTTTTGAGAGTCATAAACGCACTTGAGGCCAGAGCAGGTTGGGTTTATCAATATATTTGTGTATGAGTCCTTGAACGTGTTGACTTTCATTCCTAAAACGACAATTACATACATGGGCACAAGATCTGATCTTGAATACGTGCCATAAGTCCAGGTCATGATAAATACCAAGTAAAATAGTCTGAGAACCCCCCAAAAGGTGTACCAGTACAAGCACTAGGAATTTTAGCTTTGTATCGACCTTTGGGCCCCACTACATTTAATAATAGATAGAGCATCACAGAGTTGAGGCACAGTAGGTCGTTGGTCAGGATCGTCAAGCCAACATTTTTGAACCAGCACCCATAACTCTTTATTCCCTACTAGGCAGTTGCATTTGTGGTGAGATTGACATGATTTAGTTTGACACACTGGTCGACTTGGTCTTTGACCCCGCGCGGCAACTTTGAGTATAACTGCGCTATCTTGCTGAACTTCGGGCCACGGAATAGATCCGGTCATTAACTATTGGTATCAAAGTTGTCAACGGTGCTTGATATATTGAGGAACCAACCCACTTCGAGTGAGAGCATTCCCCACGAGAAGATATCCGCAGGAAGGGATACTATCATTGTTTCGGCACGAAGCTGTTCGGGTGCCATCCACCTACGATGCGGTCATAACTCGGTCCAAGGCAGTCCGGAGTATAGTCGGGGAGCTTACCGGATAGTGCCGCCAAAAGTCGTATCAATCGACATGAAGTCCTTCATGAATCGTGATAGACCAAAGTCACAGATGCACGCACGACCTCCTTGGTCGACCAGCACGTTCGCCTGTGGATGTAGCGACCGCGTCAACTATAGCAGTATGCGGAATCAGAAGGAGTTGCTTACTCCTTTTAGGTCCCCATGCGCAATTGGTGGTTTCTGCCCCGCAAGATGGCTCATTCCTTCCGCCACATCATGCAGCTGCTCCGAATAGTGAAGCTCGCGCTTACGCACAGGCGAGACAACTCACAATTTGAAGCACGTCGGCATCCGGGTTTTCGCTGATATATTTGGGTGCAGACCCATTTGGCATGTAGGGCGACACCATTCCCAAGTACATCTTATCTACCACCACCACCCCAAGGAATGGTAGGATATTAGGATGCGCAAGCTTTCTCCAGGCACTAAGCTCTCGACGAAATGACTACGGTGATAAGTCGGTATTAGACGAACCCAAGTCGAGTATTGAACACATGCACCTTTTTTCCTCTAGTCGCGCCGGAAACTGTCTGAGAACTCTTTAGGAACTTTACAGCGACATCTTGTTTATTCCATGAAGCCTTCTCAACGTAGCCGAACCCGCCTCGCAACCCTTCACCGTTGCTATTTGGCTGCCAGACTGCATTCTCCAAAAGCGGCACGTTCAAGTCCTGTATACTGCTGAGTAACTCTGGGTCATTGTCGAACCGCGCAAAGGGTAGGAATGGGCGGGGCCGGTCGTTGCCCACGGGATAAAACGGTTGTTCAATCGTACTGTTTATGGCAGTGCCGCAGGATTCGGAAGCCGAGCTCGTTACCCTAGTACCTGAGTCTGCCTCGCCACGAGATGGGTACTTTGGACTGATTAATAATATACGATAGACCCACATTGTGCTCCAGAAGCCTTCTTCTTTGCTGCGTCCCGTATTCGAGTCGATCTACGGGCCGGCAACGACGAGCTTGAAGGTTCAGGCGGATGCCTTGAGCGTCGTTTTCGTTGTCTAGGTATAAACTCGGCGTGAGAAACATAGATCGTCGTATCTTCAACTTCTTGTATGCTCGACAGGCTGGATTCATCTTGAGCAGCGGTTGATTTGCACTTAGCCTTACTTGCTGGACCCCCTGCTATTGGAGTTTTTATTTGTTTCCGCGATGCTTTCCCACCGGTCGATACTCTGGCGGTCTGCAAGGTCCGCGCCATGCATAGGGTATTAAATTGGTCCGTGGTGAATTTCGAGTCAAATTCTGGGCTCAAGGAGTTACACAACCGGTGGTCGTTGTTATGACCTTTAGGCGGTACCGAACATACGCACATCGCCGTTGGACCCAAGAGAGTGGCTAAAGCTTTGTCAGCAGTAGCTTAGCTCAGCGGGTCCTATATACCAGCGAAAGGGTAGAAAAGGGTCTTGCTCAGGGCTCACGGCAAGTGTCTCATCGGACTTTACAGCACCTCAAGTGGCTTGTTACATGCGCGCTTATCGGCTTTTTGTTGCCCCTTCTCCCTCAGGCACGTTTGATGTTCGCGTAGCACAGCCTAGCCAGCCACACGCATCATTCGTAAGGGAGAGAGAGAAAGAGAAAAAAAGGTCGCTGCTGCCTCGAGTCGCAAACCTCCGTCTCAAGCCCCTGGGCCTCGCGATGAGCCGAAGGGACGTGTGGGCGCAGAAGACAGGACAGATCGGCGATGTGGTTATTCCATCGATGGGAGATGGGGCGGCCACACAATGCGCCATCGCCGATGAGATTCCCAGTTATTGTAATTGATTTACGTCGAGAGATAAGATTATTTTTTTTTAATTACTTGCGGGCTCTGGACTTGAACTTTACGGATACGTCATAACCCGAACCAGCGGCTTACAAATGGGACAACGTGCGCTTTCCACCATCGTTCGGGGCTTTGATACGAGGCTCGTCGGCCGTAACGGACGTCCTTCCTGGGGAGGCCCAATACAACGGCGTATTGAAGCCTAAAGTAAAATGATATTACGCCGACCTGACAGTCATTTCTGTTCAGAATCCTGCATGCAAAGTGTCGAATTTTATGTCGCACGTTGGGTAACTACCCTGTTTGGGCGAGGCGCAGGAGTGGACACGTGTGCAGGTTCGGATCTTTGTTATACGAAGGGACATAGCGGTGGGGCAATACTGTACGCATATATGCGCATGTGAGTTCTGTCCTCCACCCCCCCCTCTTTGATGTTACAGCCGATGGATATTCACATGGAAGGTACAAGTTGATTACGACTAGAAACGGTGTTGCATATATCCTTCTTCTGTTGCACCTCCCGACGAGCAAACGCCCCCCTATCCCTGTCGATTCAAACTCAGCTTATAAAGTTCTTAAAACACTCAAAACACCCAATTGCTAAACGTCAACAACGTCGCGCGTTGATCGTCTGCAACTCGAACTGGAATTAATTTAAGCCTAATATTATACTGCGTGGTGTAGTACGTGGAATGCCGAGGTCCAACGGATGGAAGGAAAAACAAAGAAAGACGTACAATGCAGCCCATGGTTTCCGGGACGATCTTGCGATCCCTCCCTCCCCTCCCCCACACACGCCCACACACATGCGTTCGTCCCTCGATTCAAATTGCATGCCCCTCCCCCCTTGCCGGCTGCGAAATGAAAACAAGGGCTGCCCCCCTGTACGGGGACGTAAAATGAGAACAAGTCGAGACCAGTGAGGTAAAAGGATCTTCGTTGGGGCGCAGAAGGGTAATGAAGATCCGTACTGGGGGCAAAATGTGCGCTGAGAACTGTACCGCGTATGGAAAACATGACTGGGCCGGGTGGTTATCCCATTACCTCCCCTCGCTCCAGTGGAGCTTGCCGAAAACGGTGGATGGGTTATGCGAGTGTACCTTGTTTCCTTTGTTGGTGAGCTCTGGGCTGGCAGTGAAACAAGGCTATAATGAATTGGGTACGGAATCAGACAAACATAGGCTTGTAGCAAAGTCGAAGTGGTTGAACGTGTGAGCACACTGAACACGTTTCCCGTCATATTACATACAAACTTCTTTTACGAAGAAATGGGTGCTCCGTCTGCCGAGAAGGACTAGTTTAGCACCAGGGTGTTTGAGAGGCCATTCAGCCTGTAACACGCGTGCATATAGCCTAGTTCCTGGCGTCTGTTGACCGGAATCGGTTCGCGCCGCGGCTCCACTATTCATAGTTGACAGATCATTTAGAGACTTTGATGGGCAACCTTAAGAATTTCCTTCAGTATTTAATGCGCTATTGTTTATTAAGAGTCAAGTGAATACGACGTGTAGTGTCTAGGAGATCGGAGTACCATATATCGGTATAGGGATGGCTATATTTGGTTAGATCGGGCGGGTGGGGCGCGGTGTGATCCGTGTTGGTAGCTAAAGTTGGCCCTGGAGTGTCGCAATGAGTGTTTGGACCGGGGGAAGATAGTATAATGAGACTCCCTGAGGCGGGTGGCGTGGTGCATTATCAAGGGGCAGGCTATTGAGAAGTGTAGGTGATGTCTGCACTAGTATTTGCAAGTGGCTCGGTCTAGCCACGGGGGAAGCGTGCAATGTATTGTATATGTACAATGGGAGTGTAGCCCCGGATTGTCTAGACAAGGGGTGACATCGGGCAACAGGGATATCATGCGAGTTACGGCGCAAATAGGACTTCGTGGAGCCAGAAGACACAGAACAAGATTCAACGGAGGCACAGCCCGATGGAATATTATGTGTCGGGTAGCAAACACGTGGGTCCGTCGGGGTGGGCAGAGGGGAAAGGGAGAACGCAGCACGTGGAAGAGGAGGCGGGGATGGGGGAGAGGCAAGCCAAGTGATGACTCGGGTGGGGGGGATTCGGACCCAGGAGATCTGGTCCGGCCGAAATGGGAGGGGTGAGGAAATAGTCCAGTACGAGGATGGCAGGTACGAGCCCATCGGGTGAGCTGCCACGGGTCTTCCCGATTCGGATGCGGACCGAGGGGCCGGATCAGGAAGCGCTGGGCGCTTGATATGGCGATGTCGGGGGGAATACAGACGATGGGGAGGGGTGTTTGAGCGGCGGCGGGGTGGGCGGGAGCAGCGGGACGGAGGGAGGCGGGGGGAGGAGGCGGAAGGGACCGGATAAATGGTGGATGAATGCGGCCGGATGCAATGTCACGTTATTTCGTGCAGAAGGAGGATTAGGTCCGTATAGTCTCCAGGAACCAGCAACGCCCGCAGTCTACAGCTACACACTCTCGCTCGCACTCTGAGTACTGGGCAGAATGGCCCCGTTTGTGCTGAAATTCAAGGTAAGTGGTTCGGAGCGAGCCAGACAGTTGCTGACTGTGTCTAGGGAAACAAATCGTTCTCCCCCTTCTCCAATCTGACCGACGGCGACGCCCTGACCCGCACCTGGAAGGGTATGTAGCGCCCACTATGCGTTGACCGGGGCTTATAGGCCACAGTATGCACCAAGGTTGCCGCCCACCTCGAACAGGGACAGCGTCTGGAGAACCTCAGCTGGCGTCTCTGGCACTTGCACAATCTCATGGTCGACTCGGATGCCGACAACAATGCCAAGTCTCGTCGCGAGTTCAAGCGCCTATCTCGTCATACTGGTGAACGTGTAAGTCTAGTTTCTTTGGGTGGCTATCGCACGACTACTGTGCATATGTCTATGGCCATGTCCATGTCCGTGTCCATGTCTGCGTGCGCAGACCACACACATACATCCACTCGACCCCCGTCGCAGCCTCCAAATTTCCCCAAATTTCCGTCTGCACATCCCTCGTATTACAAATCACATGTCACACAAGACAACTGACTGACAAGACAAATTATACTCGACCGCTCCCCTCCATTCATCATGCCACATCACATCCTTCGCTTCCCCCGCTCCTTTATATATCCCGACAGCTCGATCGCGACAAAAACCGAGACATTAGTGACCTCCAGGCCCCCAAGTTCACCGCCGAGCGCCTCCGCCAGCGGGCCGAAGAAAAGGAGCGCTGCCGCCTTGCGAGCGAGAAGACTGCCCGTGCTATGCGTGGTCGCGGCATACGAGGAATGCAGTACACATTCGCCTTGAAGCCCGCCGCCGCTACTTCCACCACTACCACCGTCATCAAGTCCAAGAATAACACTCCTACCCCCGGGCTCCGCCCTCGCCGAGCGACCGACGCGACCAAGTTCGACGCACCGGACACACCACACTCCGGCCGTCCCCGGAGCGCTACTACTACCGCGACTGCTGCGGTCGCCTCGGACATCGACATCCCACCCCACGATCCCAACGACGCAGACGTCGATACCGAGCACGACGAGGACCTTGATATGGAAGCACCCACTCTTGGTCTCATTACCGCACCTGGTACCAACGATTCGACTCCCGCTCAGGGGCTCGTCAGTGAAGCCGATATGCTCAACCTCATGGAAGACGGCGAGGCAAGCCTACTCCGATTCGAAACACTCTTTGGCGGGTTTGGGCCCAACCACCTGCTCGTCAATCCCCACGCGCCTTCTTTTACCCAGCCGGCTCTCTCTTATGGAGAAGCTGCCGGGTCTGTCACCGATTCAGGCGACGTGAGCGTTGGCCGTCCTACTTTTGAGCTCCAACTTGACGAGCTGCTCAGCGACGACGCCAAGAACAAGTCTGACCAGGCCCATTCCGACGGAGCATCTAAACCTCGCATGTCTCGTAGCAATACTAACTCTAGCGGGTACAATACCATGGGAGTCATGGGGGTCAAGCCTGACGCAGATAGTGTCCCTCTCACTCAAGCCTATGCCCATACATCCGGCTTTGACAGTTCCGCCAGCACCAACGGACCAACGACTCCTACTACCATGAACGCCACCAGCTTCAATTGGGGTGGAGAGGGCTCTCCGCCTCTCATGCCGGCCCAGTCCGCCCCCACCAGTCCTGCGTTTGCGCTTCGTCCCGTCAAGTATGGCCAGCAATCCCAAGACTCGCAATTCGCAGAAGCGGCTGCGACGTTTAGTGCTGGGTCTTATGACTTTGCGCCCAATCTTTCAGGCGGCGTTCCTCCGCTCAGCCTCCCCGTCTCGTCGTATACCACTTCGCCCACAACCACATCCCCCACGCATAATTCCGCCTCCATGAACTCGCGCCGCAACTCGAATACTGGCGGACACTCGCGCGCGCATAGCACCGGGAACTTGACTAACACCGGAGGCACATACAAGCACCCAGCGACCATTAACATCAACACCTCCAACGCTGGCAACTCAAAAACATCGACTCCCACATCCTCCCCCACGAGTCGAACCCATTCTACGCCCAGCGGAAGCACCAATGCCAATGGCGCACCGAGCGCAACGCCTCCACCCACTCGCGGTCGGAGCGGGAGCAACGCTCTACCTCTACATGGAAACACCGCACCTGGAGGCGTCAAGAGTGAATGCGCCAACTGTGGTGCAAATTCGACGCCGCTTTGGAGGCGAGGCCTAAATGATGAGTTGAATTGTGAGTGCCTGGTATAGAAAAAAAAAGGTTCAAAGGTGGAGCTCATTTCCGAAAAAAGGTAATGCGTGCGGATTGTATTGCAAACTTCACAAGCGTCCCAGGCCCAAGACGCTGCGCAACAGCGGTGGCGAGGGTGGCTCTAGGAACCCTGGCTGGCATGCTCCAAGAGGCGGGAACGCTGATGGAGACAATATGGGCGAGCCTGGTATGTGTTTATTCCCTGTTACTTTTTTTTTTTTTGGATGATATGCTTTTCGCGACCGCAAACTCTTTACCGCGGCACCGGTTGGTGGCCATCCTTATTCTTTCTTTGCGTCTATCCTTTTATGGAACGAACACGTTCCTTTGGAACATGTGCACCAGCGCGCTCGAAAGATCTCTTCTGTTCATCTTTTCGTCATGGTCTCTGTTTCTTCCCGCGGGTCATTCCGAAGATCTTTTCCTTTTCTTTTTGAAGCCGAGCCATATCTCGCTTGGTTTAGCCATCTTTTGTGGCAGGATTTTTTTCTCTCGTATGCACGGCCGAGCTCAGCTCACCCGTTCATCCTATTGTACACGTTTTCTCTGGTTCGGGTAGTTGGGTTGCCCGGAGGCGCTCAGCGTAGTTGGTTGTGTTTGTCCCGGGGGTGACCTGATGGCTTGTCTCGGCTAACCATCATCTCATTTCGCCCGCTTGGGATGATCGCCTTGTGCCTTGAGGATTTACCATTCGTTTGATCATCCTCACTTGAACCGCTGTCTAATCTACGTTTGCTGACCGCCAAGGTCATACAGTCTCGTGTTACAACTGCCACACAACCGCAACCCCGCTCTGGCGAAAAGATGAAGAAGGCCGAACGCTTTGTAATGCGTGAGTTTTTTCTTTCTTGTTCCGGTTCTTCACAAGTGTTCGGACCGGTCCGAATATTCCGCTTTGCGACGTAACGAATATTGACGTTTTGTCCCGTTTTGTGCACTTTGGGCTCTCTTCTTTCCTACGACACCATTGGTCCAATTTTGCCACCTATCTTTTTTCGACACGAATCACCCAATCGACTTGCCTCTTCTTTCTCCGGGTTTGCTCCGCAGATGTGGTCTCTAGTAAGCGTGTATCTTCATTAGCGAGCACGACGGGTTCTGACCAGACTCCAGTTTGAAGCTCCATGGCGAACGGCGCCCTTCGTCGATGAAATCCGACGTCATTCGTAAGCGCTCGCGGCACGACGCGCGACGGCCCGGGAACGGGAACGGTTCGTCCTCGGCTACGCCATCGGCCAGTCCGGGTGCGAGCAGACGCGCCTCTCCAACAGCAACGTCCCCGACCGTGAACCAAGACCCGGCGACGTTTTCGCCGAGCGCAACAAGCGAGCAACACATGCCGTACTATGGCTCATACGACTATTCGCATAGCAGTTCAGGGATGATGGGTGCCGACGAACAAATGTATCCGTCCTACGCACCTTCGCCTTCGCTTATGTTTGGCTCTTCGGTCAACTTTGGTGGCCAGGTGGGATACAACACCCAGCCATACTTTGGTCCATTCTTGCCCAACATGATGGACACATCGGGCGAATCCCCCAACGAAACTGGGCCACCAATGACGGGCAGTCCAACGCATACGAATTCCAATGGCGGAATGGGCATGAGTTCACACACGAGCAGTGGGGCCGGACGTCCGCCGGCGCACAAGAAGCGCAGGATGTCAACAGCCGATACGCTCGCTTCGTCCACGTCTGGATCTGAGCGCTCCGACGGCACGCCTTCGTTCTTGGATGATCTCGCGAACCCAAACGTCCCAGACCCGTCTCGTGCGTCACCGTCGGCGACATTTATCCCGAACAACTACCAGTACACTTCGTTTTCGCCTTCGCTGACGTATCCCAACCTACCTGGGAACGATCCGAGCGGGAATAATCTGTCCTACTTTCATCCGCCAATGGTCCTCCCGTGGCTACACAATGACGTATTGACCAACGTCGGAGCCAAGCCCGAGCCAATCGACGAGCCCATGAACTCTGGAGAACTCTCGATAAATTAAACGCCTCCCCCCAACAAAACGGTTTAGCAATGTTTGGGGGCACACAAGCACCATGTCCGACAGCGGTGCGGAGCAAATCACAAATCTTTTGTCTTTTTTCTTCTTGCTAGATTTCTTCCTCTCCGTTTGCGGACATGTGTGTGTGTTGCCCCTATGTTGATCTTATTGTACTTGCCAACGCTGGTGTTTCTTCCTTGATCCGCCCGTCTTATTCTGGGGTTTGTCCTTTTATTCCGCTCGACCATTTTTCACTCCGCTCTCGACTCTAAACCATACTCCTCGGCTCGGCTCGACCTCGTTTTGGTGTACAAACTTCTGCGTTCAACACGTTTCCCCCCTCGCGCAGCCCAGCACAAACAAACTGATTTGTCTTATTTATGTATTCCGACCCGATTTCTGCCTTGGCGGAGTGGTCTTCGAATTGTGAATGTTTTAGGATTTATTGAAATGAAAATAGTTGAATTTTGTTGTAACAATGCAATCTACTAGCGTATCATGTCCGTGGGATCAAGTGAGCTTACTGTACGTCGCCGGCCGTACTCGACTTCGGACAGTTTTGATGAGCCACAGCGGAACCGAACTGACGCATACAATCAGGGCCACTTTCCAGGCAAACCGTAGTGACACCACAAATGACAAGTCTACCCGATTAAATTAGAGTTTAATTCGTGCCAATTATTACGACCAATGGTAGCACTTACCAAAATACTCGGGCAGGAACGCCATGCTAATTGCATAGAATATCAGAGTGACAATCTCGGCGATCACCATGTACAGATGCCTAGGATACCGTAATGAGAGGTGAAACGTGCCATAATCTAGATGATGAGCGTACCAAGTCGTAATCTCTAGCGCCACCATGATAAGTTCATTCAAAACGAGAGCCGTAAATGAGATGGCGACGATGTTAAGGAACTCGTTTTCGAAGAGCAGAAGAGACATGATCATAATCGCTCCCCCTGGCCCGAGAAAGAGACACATCAGGCTTGACCGGATCAACGGATTGGTTCACGAGAGCGAGCTATACCTTGGTACACACTTATCACACACCACGTAAAGAATGTCTTGAATGACAAGGATCGGCCCTGTAGGATCGTGAGTACGTACAAACTTGCTCTAGTTTCTAGTATACACACCTTGGTCAATTCCTTGTACAGTTCGGGATACAAGAGCGCGAGATCTTCGTTGACATCTCGGTCAAGGACCAGCGAGAACACAGGCGCCATAGTATAGACCGTCGCATAGCCTACCATTAACCACCCTTGGTAGAGTGCGATTGGCGCAAAATAGAATATCGCCGAGAATACCGCCTGCATGACCGAGATGATAAGACCTCGGTGAATGACAAACTGCGCGAGCTTCGCTGAGCGCTTGTATGAATTACGACCGTGCCATACCAGTAGTTTAGTCAGGTAACTAAACTGCGTCACCGAAAAGTCGGCAGCAAGTGATGCTTGCTTTCCCTCTTTGCCAACAATACCAACGCCTGTATGATGATCGGGTCAGACGTGTCAGTATTCCGTATCAAGTTCCGGAGGTCGATCCGTGGTCAATAAGATTGATCAATGACAGAGTATTAGAAGTGTGGGGTCAAGCACAAATGTGGGGTCAAACGTAGAATGCGATAGAGACATCGAATAAAAGGGTTATCCATATAGAGCGAGCAGGGTCAGTGTTCGTACCGGTATCCAAAGAAACATTTGGCGTCCATCGATAACAGTTTCAGTCCAGGCCAATAACTCGTGGTCAGTGTCCAAAACGGGGGCAAGGTCCGGGATTGAAACTTACCAACGTCCGAGGCCTGAATCATGCTCACATCGTTTCCGCCATCGCCAATGCAGCAGACACGCTTACGAGTATAGCGTCGAATAAGCCGCGCTACGTCAGCCTTTTGAGTAGGCGAGCAGCGGCAAGCGACCACCGCAGTCAGCTTGGTTGCTATTTCGATGAACTCGTTCTCAAAGTGGCTCAAACAAAGCTAAAATGGATCATTAACCTCTTAAGATTAGGACCGGATGGAGCGACCACACCTGAAGGGATTCGCCGTCAATTACTAGGCAGCAATCTAACTTTGACTGTAAAAAGTCTAGCTGGTCCCTTGCTTGATCTGGACTTTTTACTTTGGAGATAAAGGTTAATTTGGTTATGCACAAGATCGACTGGACGTACGTTTGGCTATTTGATGAATGTACTGGTTCCGTGCCACTAGTTTTGTAGAGATCGCAATACACGTCGCAGTCTCGACCTTGTCACCTGTGAGCATCCATATTCGAATCCCGGCGTTCCGCAAGAGTTCGATCGTCGCCCTTACGTCCTCTTGGAGTTTATCTTCTACCCCAGTTAGGCCCAGCAACTCCAGCCCACGTTCCAGATGTTCCCCTACCACAGCAGCCATGGCTTCCGCACGGCCTTCTAGGCGTACGCTGGCGGCCTTATGCGCCGTTTCAAACGCAGCCCATTCTTCAGATGTGAGTCTTCTCCGACCACAGACAAGAGTTCGGAGCCCTTCCCGAGCCATGTTGGCGGTTTCTTCTTCGAGCCAGTCCGATCGCTGTACGAGCCGAGCCATGACCGTGTCAGCACCTTTCTGGACGAACATGATTTCGTGAGTTTCCATGCTTTGGACGACGATGCCCATGCGTTTGGATTCAGACGTAAAGGGAAATAGGGCAAGAACACTGTAGACGAGCGTTGTTCCGTCAGGTGTTTGGAGCTCAATCTGCGTTCGAGTCCGAGAGGTAAGAGTGAGCCCAACAGACTCGGTCCATTTGACGATGGCAACTTCGTCGGGCGAAGAAGCTTGATAAGTTACTGTACCATCGTCATTGGTAACAGGAGTGACCTAACTCAGGGTGTCAGCACGGGTTCGTTTAGGCCAAGGCACCTACATTATGGCATAATGCTAATGCTAGGACTACATCGCGCACACGAGAAGATATGTCTCTTCGTCCACGAGAGGCAAGTTGTACACCAGTAACTAGCGAACCCTGGCGCTTCGAAGTGCGCCCCGTGGAATGCTCCGAGCCAAAGGCCACGACTAATTGATGTGCGACTTCGTCCATAGCGTCGGCACCATAAGAAATAGTACCCAGATGAAGTTTTCGCATCTCCATTTCTAAGGGTTATTAGCGAGTGGGTACTTGTAAAGACTATGACTTACCGTTCTGCGTAAGAGTACCCGTTTTATCGCTCAAAAGATATTCAATTCGACCAAGTTCTTCTGGTAGTGTGCTAGTTCTAACTATAGTTCCAGGTATTTCGGAGTCTGATTCGATTTGATGGGCGTAGACAGTCTTTCCCATGTCCAGATTGACCCGCAAGCTTTGCGATATTAGACGACGAGATAGGGCAAAATGTGAAAGCCTACCTGATCGGTATTATACTAGAGAAGAGGATTAAGAACCGGAAAACGTAGATGTACCATTGTCCTCGGAAACCGTTGAGGGCGACTAAAAGGACAGAAAGGGCAAACGTGACGGCGCAAAGGATCTATAGTGTGGTTAGAAAATGAGTATTAATGACATGAACAACTTGCCTTGGCCACCCGATTTATTTCTAGATCCAGCAATCCGACCTTGGTTTCGGGATGCGAGGTATTCATTACAGCACGGGTTTCTTTTCCAGTATATACGACCATTCCAATCGCACTTCCTGCTGCAAGCACGGTATTCGACCAAAGCATATTTTCTGCAGTAAGCGGTGTGACTTGAGGAACTTGCTGCTCAGTATCAGGCTCAGAGGATGTTGAATGAAGCGTAAAAGTTCCAATAAATGTATGTATGTCCTTGATTGGGGCATCGGCTAACGGAACAAAAGTTACATCGCATCGAAACGCATCCGCAGACACATACCGTATACTTCCGCGGACACACCCAACAGCGACCAGTCATCGTGCAATGATTGGCAAGCAGGTACAGCAACTCTTAGTTTCCAGTCGGTTTCACCATCTAGTTGATCTGTTCGAACAAAGCAAGTCCCAGAAGGATCAGAAGTACGCAAGAGTATCATGTCAGCAGGAACTCGTTGGTTCTGGGTGAGTTGAACAAGATCTCCAACTTGGAGTTGAGAAGATGGTGTGGCGCGGGTAGGGGGGAACCCAGTGGATGAGTTGGAGGCCAGCGGGGTCGAATCAGGCTCAAGAATTAAGTAGCGTTGTGCATTAGCTTCTCTGTCTCGCCTATTGCGAAGAATGTCATCCCATGCCTCTTTTCCCATGGTCACAGATAGAACAAAAGCAAGTGGTGCAATATATGTCGCGATGAATCCAATCTTCAGAGCGGGCACAAATTGGGAAAGTGCAACCAAAAGGAAATATAAGTTGAAGAAAAATTTGAACTGCGCATAGATAACGAGGGGGAGGAAGGTTATAACCGTATATTTCTGGTTGCGCACTACATTCGGAGGGTACTTGGATCGGAGAGATTCTACAGGAGCTATTAGTATAGATCATAACAATGAATCGGTTTACCTACGGCTAGGTCGGAACGGGATAGTTCGACTTTTATCTTTAGACATCTTGTTCGTTGGTTGCTCCGCCTGATAGCTGATTAGTAGCCAGCGTCATAACCGTGCACACACTCACTTGTATACCAGATCCACTGGGCAAATTGTCCTCCTCGGCTAACAGCGCGACTTCGTCTTCTGGAACATTGGGCCGGCGGTTCTTGCCTTTGCGTGACATTGGATTTCGAGCGGAACGACCGTGGGGGAACAAGTTGAGAGCAATCTCTCGTTCCCCAGAAGTCATTACTGATCTAAGGAGGTGGCTACCCACGTGACTTATCGTGCACTATCCACGTTGGGTGTTGCACGCGTGGTGTCGAACTCAGAGATGCCTTATTTCAATGTATTTAAAGTCCAGAGGCGGAACACACGTTAAAGGTGACACAGAGGATGACAACGGTGGTTAAGCGCTGGGCTCAACAGCAGTTGATAATGTTAATTAGCACAGCCACGATGGGGGTATGAACAACCTGTGCAAAAAAAAGGCAACAGTGCTTCAAAGAGCATCATAGTTATAGATTGGACGAAATGTCTAGCAGAACAACAAAGAAGACTAGTAACTACTCTAATGTTAATTACACCATCTGCGAAGAGCATGCTTGGTTGAGGGAGAAGAATCAATTGAACAGGAACAGATGGCTTGGCTCTTTTGAGGATATTTTATTACTTTGCTAATACTCTAGACCTGGATGGTAGGGAACCGAAGCAATGTACCAAGGTAAATTCTGTGACTTAGGCTTCGGTGGCTCCGCGTATCCGATATGAAACCATATATAAAGCTACTAACAAATATATAAAGTACGCATACATAATCATCGTTAGGAACCAGTAGGAGTGGAGGATCCGGCACGGAGCGGACGGATGAAAGCTGGGGCACCGAGACGCGAGCAGAACTCGCGGGTGGGTGGTCAAACCTAACAATCAGAGCGGAGCGTGAGAACATCCAAGCGAAAGATAAAGATTCTCGAGGAGTGAAAACGGTGCGAGCGGATGGGTTGGTGGGCGGGAAATATGAAAATCAAGTTGCGATGATGAATCGAATGCGCTGTGGGAGTATGGTCGAACGAGCGAGACTAATGATCACGTGACAAAATACACTCCTCCCTGCGCGACCTTACGCATAAGTCTGAGCTCGTGCGTCTCCACAGGCTCCGATCCGCAGCCCCCAGTAACTGATTTTGTGCATACGCAATAGTGCTCAACATGCCAACCATTATTCTGCGTATACTTATACAAGGGATAGATATAGTGTTCTACCGTAGGGTCGGGACTCTTATAAATTAAAGGAATAGTTTACTGAAGAAACGAATCGGCACTACAGTTCATTCCCGGCTCGAAAGTTAGATTAAACTTGTAAGAGTCAAATGCAGCTTAAATTTATCCAAAACCCCGAGTGGTGGGAGGGAGGGAGGAGGCTCGAACGATGCCCGAGGCAGGTCAGTGAGACGAATTAACTGCATAGTCTTTATATGCATACATCGTGATATCGATCTACCGAATACCTCTTTGACTTGATACTATTGGCCAATCATTGGCAGCGAATAAACTACTGCCAGAGTGGTAACTCCATTACCAGATGGTCTAACGGTATCATTCTCAGGGAACGCTAAAGCTGCATGTGTTATTTATGTCGCATTATGTTTGCTGTGTCTGGGGCGTTATCATAAATAAAGCGCATCGCGTCCCCAAATCCATCCAAAACGTTCGCCATGTTGAACACTCTTCAGAAGCAGAGCGAGAAGCGCAAGAGTGAACCATCTCTTCGTCTCACCAAGAAGGCTAAAATTACCACTGGGGTCAAAGTCCATGATATTGGTGACTTGATGCGTTCTATGGTACACGCGTTGCTAATTATGGTCTTAGATGAGTCTGCCGATGAAGATTACTTCCCACGCCCGACACAACCATGCAAAGTAAGATTGCTACGCCGTTCAATCACCTCGTGTTGACCAGCTCTCAGGTGGCGAGGAAGACGCGGACGAAGATGGCTATGAGGGCAAGGACGATACTACTCCATTTGGTACGCACGTATATTTCGTCGCTGCGTCTCTGGCGCTAACACTTGAAAGGTAGGATTCACCTTGAAGGAAAAGCCATGAGCTCAAGGCAAAAACGTTACGTTTTGGAGCTCGAGACGAACACATCTAATATACAATATAAGACAAAGCCTACCAAGGGAAAGGGAAAGACTCAGGACAAGAACGGTCAGTCAAACACAGTATTCATCCCCTTTTAGTTGCCCTAACTCTCTTCCTAGGTATTGCCGAGAGTTACAGAACTCGTAAAAAGGTATTTCGCTAGTGGCTTTACGCCCTGTGCAAGGCGATCCAGTCCTTCGGGGAGCTGGAACATGTCCGAATCCTGCACGCTCACAGTGAGCATGCAAAGGAGAACGCCCACCGAAAGCCACAAGAAGCCGGGCAGGAAAATCTTCAGCTCGAGATCTGGCTCACCTAGGAGATTGTTAAAACTTTCGGTCTCTTTTCACCAGAGCACTGGGCTAGGGAATACCAAATGATTGTGGAACGGTATGAGCTGGAGATCCGCCATACTCAAATCCGGGAGCCAGGAGCGAAATTGAAACCAATCGCATGCAAGAGGACCTTGGTCCACATTGAAACTGATTAAGGGATTCTAAAACGACAGAATGAAAGAAAGTTCGAGTTCACAACACAAAAGTAAGTAGCATATAAATTATCTACCACCCTTACACTGGCTTTAATTAACTCTTGTTGCCTTGCTTCTGTAAGGTCTCTCTCAGGGCCCGAAGTCAACGCTCAAACCTGCAGTACAGTAAGTCAAGTGTCGGATGCACTATATCAATACACTTTTTAGTGAACATTACGGCACTAGTCCACCATGGTCCGTTTCAGCTTACTCAGGTGAGTTATTTTCTTATTCATTTTTTCATGTTTTTCTCATGCATCTATAGTCTTGTGTCCTTTTCTGCGTTTAGTGCAAACCTTCGTTCCCACTTGGTATACTACCCGGCATTTTATATGCACTGCAAATGGTTACATACATCAGCATACATACAAATCAGACCAAAGTATAGGTTGATTTCTAAGTCGGACAAGCATCTTCATGCACACTTGAGTTGTAATATCAAGTGGAATACCTACTTGGGGGTACAAGTTTGAGAAGCGATGGAAATTATGCAGGTAATATTGCAATTCTGAGCCTGTTCTGGGCCTAAATGGGCTGCCTACAAAGGATGTATTCCAAATAGCCAGAATCCTGACACAGTCACTGAGGTTTGTATATTAACTTTTCACACTAATCAGGTGACTTATTGAGTCGCTGGTGGTAACATCTCATTTCAGACCCCAAGAGTGACCTTGCAGAAGCAAGGCTACCACTCCCAGTTATGCTAGAATTTCTCTATGTCAATAGGCCTAAATAGTAGATTAGATATTTACAATTCTAATTGTACGTAGGAGATGGATACCCCCTATTTACCTGAGCTTCCAACAAGAATCGTAGTGTTCAAGGAGTGCAAATAAACACAAACTTGCTGAGGCTTGTCAAAGTCAAATTTAGTTACCTGATTTTCATGATTTACGACTTTCTTGAGCTTTCCTAGTATGTATGTTAGGTACAAGCTAAGAAATGGCATGAATGTAGTGCTATGTAGCTCGAATATAGCGGAAAATAACGATTTTGTACCACGACTGAAGGAGGAGAGCCCCACTACCTGGTGAATTGCCATCTATATAGGATATATTTAGCAATTATGGAACTACACCAAGCCCGGATGGTCTAGTGGTATGATTCGCCCTTAGGGAGCTCGTTTCTCTACTTGGGCGAGGTCCCCGGTTCAATCCCGGGTTCGGGCCGTTACCTTTTAAGGTTTTTCTGTTGCTCAAAATGCCTTTTTTGCTCAGGAGAGGAGACTGAAAGGCAGCGTACCCCGCAGTATATATATCTCAAGTCGCACCGACCGTATATTCTGCTATAAAACAAGAGAATGTCCTCGGAGAGAGCACATATTTGAGACGATATAAAGGTAACAAAGAGTATACTTAAAATAATTTTCTCTTCAAGATCTTCGGAACCCAATCGTTGGCTTCTACTTCATAATTTGTAGGCTTGACTTACACAATAAAACTTCGACTTGAATTTCGTGGCAAATGTATCAATCTGTCTGCACGGCACGTGATATAGAGTGGGCACTCACAATTTGATACTTGTCTATTTTCGCCCACCATGATCACGCGAGCCATTCGCCCCTTGTGCAGCTCTTGCCGGATACGTTTTGATCACACTTCTACATTCATAGGGGCCCAATGTATTACTTGCCCAAGACGTTCTGTTCGTTATCGCACTCATCCTTGAATTGAACTAACCCTTTGAGTAGACTCGTTGGTCGGGCTTTGCCGCTCTCCAGCGAAGATCGACTGTCCCTACACAAGTACCACAAGACGAGAGCCTACATTATTCAGAACGACAACTTAAGTCGATCTACAATGACTTGTTCTCTTCTCTCCCTTCAGCAGCACAACCACTTGGGACGAGCCCAAGGAAGACTCTGCACAAACGTTGCAAACGCTTCAAGAACGGTTTGGCCTTCGAGATAGCTCACATCGAACTATCATCAACCACATGCAAGTGGCCACAGAGCTTGCTCCCGGAATTGACCTCCAACTGGGATTGGTATTGGATACGGAATGGGAGCACATCATCATAGGCGCGGTGTGTAATACTATGCCAGTATAATGCGCCCTACTTATCTACGCCGGTTAGCTTGATGTCGGTGACCTGGACTATGCATTAAAGGCGTTGGATTTGCTCAAAGTACATTCGCATAGTCGTGCTATACAACAACTAACATGCGTTTAGGAACACCATGCCGGTCAAGTCGAAAATTTGGATCTTCGCCTACTCAACCACCCCTATCCTATGCAGGATGTCGCTGTTTTTTCTGAACTTAGCGACAAGCTGCAAAAAGGTGGGTCGGGCATTTGACGGATTACATGGTCTAACATTACACAGCGGGCTATCCCATTGGCCCAGACCGCCTGTCGTACCTCATCGATTCGCATCTGCATTCACATACGCATGAGCGACTGATGATGGACACTATCAAAACCACACAGGATCTTATACATAAACTAGAAGCCCAAGGAACCCCGCCGTCTCAAAAAGCCTATGTATCCATTATGCGTGCTTATCTTGACGTATCACGAGACTCCAACCTCTTGTCCGAACCTTCTGGTGCCTCACAAACCAATCCTTCTGCTTCCATCGCAGCAATACATGACCTCTTTACTCACATGCGATATGCTGCACACCCGAACCCGTCCTTGGAAACGTATAGCGTAGTTATTGCGGCATGCGCGCGTGGGCACCAGGTCAACCCACTTCGTGCACTTGAGCTCCTTCAAGAAATCAAACAAGGATTAATAAGTGGTCGATCGGAATTGACTCAGCCGCAACTCGATACTAGATCTCTGGTCGATTGCTACAATGGCGCGATCCGGGCTTGTGCACGTGCCGGGACCAGATTTGCTGGCGATGCCTTTCGTCTTGCCAAGGAACTTATTCAACCAGACGGCATCCCGGTTTCTGGGCGACAGTTGGTGGTATCGGTCCTGATAGAAATACTATGGCCGCCTTGATGCACTCTGTTAAACGAACAGGTGATCTCGCTAGGGCGCGCTGGATTTTGACCGAGGCTATGAGGGCACAATCAAGGCAATTTGAAAACGGCTCCGAGGTTATTTTGGATGAAGAGATCATGGTCTGCGCATTTCAAGCGTACTCGGCGTTTCGCCCTGCCTTTAAGCGGGGGATGACCCGAAAGCGAACCGAGAAACCGGAAGACACGCCGTTGCGGGATAATATGGATGATGTGCAGAATCCAATTCTCTCAGAGATACCTGCTCCAGTATACACTATTCCCCAATCCGCCCCTGAGGTTCTCAGGGAGGCCGACATACTGTTTTCTAGGATTCTCTCTCGACGCACTGCATCTCCCGACCGTTTGTTCTCTCACGTTCCAATCAGCGCGCGGGTTGCGAACGCATATCTTGGGATATACTATTCTCATGCATCACTGCAGCAAGCCATTACCAAATTTGAGGAGTGTTGTTCACATGTCGCTCCAAACGCATATACTTTGTCAATATTTTGGAACTTCTTGCCCGCGCTGCTGAATCGGACCGGTCAATCGCACTCGCGTATGCAGAAAAGACATGGATAGACTGGAAAAAATGGATACAACGCCTTCATGATGGCCAGGTAGACCCAGTTCTTGCGGAAGCAACGCCACGAGCCACCGAACGAGCTTGGGCGGCAATCATACGGGCTTATAGTCTGTGAGTATCATTTGTATTTTCCACTCATCTTGATTGATTAATATCTTGTACCACATAACAGGTGCGACAATGTGGAAACTGCACTCGCGCTCCTACGCGAATTCGTAACAAAATATCCTCCCGCATCCCTCAATGACCAAAGTCCACCCTCGTCACCTGTTCAACGGTCGCGTCTAGAATACGCCATCCCGGCTAATTCAGAGAAGTCGCTTACCAGTCTCCTGGCCACACCCACACCACGTGTTGGGTTGCTGGTACGCTTTACCAGACCTGAACAAATACCGAACCGGGAATCGGACCCCACCTTCTGTTTTCGGATTTGACACTTTTGCATCAGCGGCTGGTCTCAAGGCATTCACATCGCAAGGCCGATATTGCCTTCGTGACCTGGGCTTGCAAGTCATATGAATTACAGCTGAAACGGCGAAGAGAGCGAGTACTAGGAGTGGCGAAACCTCCTAGATCCAAGGCCAGATTCCCAGAAAAGAAATATCCGGAGGGCTCATCCCATCCCTAACAAGCGTGTTACCTACACTAAACGTTTTGCAACCAGGGAAGGTAGATGTCGATATTGTGTACTTTAGTTGATTTGACATATGTCTGTCGTGTGTTTGCTGCATCCAAACACGAGGACCAGGGTGCCTTGCCATAGACAAATCCAGTTTACTTATCCTTGTGGTATAAATGCGGCATAGAACAAGTAACTCCACGAATAACCAGCTTTTGATGGACAAATACTTGGACCAATCGGTACGAATTCGATCGATCGTAAACACACCAGTCTGGCGAATCCAGGACTAAGGAACCACAAACCAGTAGGGCCTAGATGTTCCAAAAGGGGAGTCATGTAGATGCAGTAGAGAAAGATGTCTCAAACTCATTTCCAAGGCCAAACGCAGTCATGCATCGAAGCAGATTGAACTAATGTATAGATTCCCAAAATACTGTAGACCGGAGGGTAGCTTATTTCATGCGCCAACGGAACGCTCATGTGGTTCTCTCCAAGGCTGTTACCGAAAGACGAATAAACGAATTAAATGAGCAAAGGGGTGATCGATGAGAGAAGTAAATACAAGAAAAAACACATACCACCCCTAGTCGATCGAAGATTTCCCGTTCAGTACGAGATGCGATCAATATGCCTGAAGGACCAGTCAACCAGGTGGCTGCAAAACTAATGCGACCACCCACCGTTATTGTTTTTCTTTGGGTTTTAGGGTCACGAACGACGCCCTGAAATAGCCCTCGCTGGTTAAGTGACATGCCACTTTTTCGAGCTAGTAGCCGCATGCTCCTATTGAACTAAGGAACACATTTAAGCTTTATCGGGAACAAGTAAGAAATGAAACTATACCAAATCGTCTCCGGTCTAAGCGGATGTCCATATGGAGCCAGGGGAAGGGAAAGGTTAGGAGCAGCTCGGCGATGCAGCGCCTAGAACGCACGAAATAAAGCAGGGCAGAGCCCCACTGTTCGCATGGAATCGTCAAGATGTCTGAAGACACACGTTAACTTCTGGGCCTGCAAACATAGTGGCGTAGACACCAAGCATACCAATTCGCCGCATGAGTGTATCGCTATGCAACTGACATAGTCCCATGTACTTGGCCTCTAGGTCGTTTTCGTCGTCTGGGACTGCAAGGTCATGGGACAAGAGCTGTTGACTGTGAAGCACGGGGAGTAGTTTGTTCAACAGCCTAATTGCGGCGGTCACGTCAGAGGGAAATGACCGGAATGTTGCTACATGCCTCGATGGGATTTCCCGTCGTTAGTGGGTCGGGTCATCAAGATGTCAACGTCACCGCAAGTCTGTTTCCCCTGTACCCTCTCCAATATCAGCTCTGATTAGTTAGCCGCGATAATCTTACCGCCGAAAGCTACCCATAATCTCGATGTCGAGCATGGGGTCGAGTTGAGGGCTAGACAAGGTCGTGGCTAAGTAAAGGCTACTCATGAACGGCGCGGAGAAATACGTACCTACGGCCTTGATGCGTTGAAAGATCTCGGCAGCCTCGCTTCGGGGCATGCGTCGCTGCAATCAGCATAATACTGAAGGCCAAGCTCCTGTGCTGGCGAGAGAACGATACCATCCACTCGGTTGCGAATATCAGCCAACGTTCTCAACCCACGCACATACCAGCTATGAGCTATTTGGGGCCCAACACCATAGATGCCTTGGAATATTCGAGTAACGGCTAGATCTTCGTTGTTTGGGCAGCAATTTTGGCTACTCGCCCTGTGGCAATGAACTCATGATCTTCAAAGACACAAGGCAAGTCGGTGACATGGACGATAGGGGTAGAAGCAATTAGATAGAGTTGCTAATCATCCAATGATTTCCCCGGCAACAGCTCGCACCTTTTCCGCGATCCCTGCACCCACGCCAGTAAGATGCGAGACTTGATCGACCGAGGTTATTCTCTTAGGATGTTTGTTATGCTCCTAATTGCTGTGGGGACGCACGCACGCAATCACAGCCAAAAGGAATGTTCAGAGCTCTACGTCAGCCCCAGGACGTCCAAAAGAACGCACCTTTGGTATAGTTCAAGACTCTGAATTGGTTTGATGGATCCTCATGCTTCTTTGCCTCGTAGATATCTCTGAGCCGTGAAAGCTGGAAGTTCCCGTAGGCCAAAGCTAAATGGCAGCGCCGTCTCGTAAGTTCAACGGAGCGTACCTCATCCACCAGCATCTGGTTTACGCATGGCGCAGCAGGGGTAATATTCCGGTCATACACGCGAATCCATTCCCATGAGGACGAGGACATGGGTTGGAACGAGTGCTATTGGTGCCATTCTTTTGTCGAGGAAGCCGCTCTGGCTCTGGAATTTCGGGAGAGCTACTCCGTTCCGAACTGAAATCTCCATGAGTCTGAAAATCGGATAAAGATAACGTTCGTTGAGAATAGATATGGTTGCGGAGCCTTACCATCTCACGAGCAAGCGCAACTATACTTCCCAAAGGATCTGGAGGGGCCTCAACATAAATTGCGGAGCTCACGCGAATCGAAAGTCCGCTAGACGCAGGCGCCGAATGTTCACCGCCTTGAGACTCAAACCCCTCACGAAATGACGCTTCGCTACTGTAAGCCAGGCACATTCTGCATGTTGGTAGATTAGACGGATATGTAGAGCATCTAGACTCACCCCGTTTCAGTAACATCATCTATCCCAGCAGACATGCTCCTACGATTATCTCTGGGTCCATGAGATAGCCGATTATCTAGAACTAGCCTCTTGTGAAATCTTTCATATGACGTTTCCTCGAGGCGACGTGAAGACTGGAATCAATTAGTTTAGTGTAAGAATCACGACCGGAAGAGACAACTGAACAGTACATTCATAGACTTTGTGACCCAAGTCCAACCGACAACCCAAACTGACGGAGGTATCGAGTCCACAGAACTCAGGCCGATGACTTCGAGAAGAGGTTTCTCGGGCAAGTCCGAGACGATGTGTGTGACGGAGGAATCAAAGTTACCGACTACCTTGGCCAAAAGTCCTGAAAGCTTGAAGACCGCGAGGGTCAGTGGACAAATTACCACGCCACGGGTAACATACAATTTCCATTCGTCTTTTCGTACTATATGATATCTTTTTGCCGGGAATTTCGGCTGCATAATACACAATCAAGTCGCAAAAGATGGGTTTTTGCTTCTTGTTAGTATCCTCTGCATCTCTGGATCGGGTTTGCAGATATGTAGCAAATTCCGAGATCGTAGTACATTGGTCCTTTACGTCTTTGGGACCGCGAGCTCGTGCCGATTGAGCTGGGTGGCGCGATTTCCGGGACACAAGCGTGATCTGCGCCCCAAATAACCCGCTAGCGCCTTGAGCCACGTGGTTATCTTGACGCGACGCCACCAAGTCGGGATCACGAAATGAATTCGACGGTTTAATCGGCCTTGACTCCTTTTTGGTCCTCGGTCGCGCGAGATTGGTCTGTGGCTTGTATGCCGCCTGCGAAACTAGTTTCGGAATATTGGGTTGTGATAGATCCGCGTTGGAACACGTCGCAATTGGAGCAGATTCTGCAACTGAGGCTTTGGCGGGCACGAAGTGAATATTAACCATTGAAAAGGTCAGTCGTGGTACGCGAATAATAGTATTACCTTGGCCGCTCTCTGCCCTGGACCGAGGCATTCTATTTGATGGTATTGGCTTTGTCTTTTCATGAAGCGCGGCTCTATTTTTCGTTTGATGGGCCGGGGTTGGCGTCGTGTCCAAGGAGTAACTGGCGTCAGTGATACATGCATTTCCGCTGTTAGCCCACTTACGATTTTTGATCGTTTTCAGAAGGTACCGGTTCAAAGGCTAGTTCACCGTTGGAGCTAGAGTTGGAAGGCGATGAAGTTGGGGGAGACTCCACAGTTTGAATGCCGAAATGCTCCTCAATACGATCAGATTCAGCCAGTACTTTGACTGAGGTTGAGGAGGAAATTTGAGCAGTCGGGTAGGTCTCTCTGTTAGCGCAATTTTGGATTGGGACTATACTTTCGGTTTCACCGAGCGGTGCCCCTGTCCCACCATGTCGTGGCTGGAGCGTGGAAGAAGCGTGCGTAGGTACTAATATTTTTGCACGCTTGGCCTCTGCATTTTCCTCTACATCGATGTACATGTGTGTTCTTTTTCGCAGATGAGAACTGTAAAGATTGATATTAATGAATAATACAAGTAATTGATTGGCGTTTCGAATTCACCTCGAATGTGGAGTGTCACTCGCCGATCCAGGGGGATAGAGGCCAGAAAAATCCTCTTCGTCGTCGTCGGTTTCATCGAGGCGGTCCAAGGAATCAAACAAGGAAGAAAGAGTCATTATACCAGTGAGAAAACGCGTGGTTTGTTCCTAAGTGTTGAGGTAGACGCGCCACGTCGTATAATCGTGATGGATCGTGATCCCTAAGCGGATCCGGGTCGGAGTATGAAACTAGGAGGGGAACAATATACGGATTTGTCTCTGTGAATCCAACTTTCCACCATAAGTCCAGCTCACCTTGAGGTCCAAGAACTTCAGGTTTTCCGCCACAGTCAATAAATCCCGAGATCACCTGCACAGGCAGAGATTATCGTAACCAGAGCGCCAGCCTCCCGCCCTGGCCAAAACTGGAGAGGTCCAGCACGTTTGTTTACCCACGCCTAGTCGAAGCTCTGTCCTCGTCCCCCTCTGTTTGTTTGATAAAAACGCTCTCTATGTGGTGCTATTTCGTCAGTCGATACACTCTGAAGCATATTTTTTCTCCGCGTACCAGAGATCATCTCGCTTGCGAACGCGCTTCCGTCGAATCGGCAGCCAAATGCTTCTGCAACAATCGAACCCCTGTCCCCCTAGCTCCAGATGCCTAGACTACTGTGCCTATATGTTGGTTGATTCTAACGTCTTGATATCTATTCCCTTGCTGCTGAGTGCGAATATCGCAGCGTCTCTTCGGTCTTCGGTATATGGCGGGGGTCGAATTTCGGAGTGAAGGATGAGTACGAAGGAAAACAGAGCAGGAAAGGCAGGTAAGTTCGGGTATTCAGTCTCCGATTACAAACACAACTAGGCAACAAAGCGATTGTATCCCAGTATAATTGGAGAACAAGCAATGGCTGAAATTGAGAGCAGAGAAATGCTTTTTGGAGTGGACATCAAATCCCTAGCGGCAACAAACGCACCCTTGCTTTGGGAGTCATGCGCTTAGCGTCCGAGGAAATCTCATTGAATCCACCGCTAGATCCTGAGAGCTTAAAGCCTTGCTCGCGTGCACTTGGACCTGCCGTCTGGCGCGCAAATTCTTCCAACAGAGATCGATAGGACGTATCACGAGCTCTTCCACTTCCATCATCTGTGCGCCGTTGGACTCGATTTTTGTTGACAGATTACATCTGACAGCCAATACCAATCTACCCGATCCAGGAAAACGGACACATGCGCTTTTCGGGCCCTCTGCCTGTCCGTGATCGTTAGCTGATGGCGAGAACACGCTCTGGTCAAGCTTGAACGACCATCATATCTTCCTCCACTTATAAAATATGAGTCTCCTTACCCGTACCCTCTCCAGAAAAATGAGATAACGGAGCTACCGCCTCACCTTCGCCTCTCATTTAGACTCTAAATTTTTACATAGATCTTTATCTGTCAAAACATATCTATCCCCGATCATATGGCCGATCCCAATGACCCTGCCAACCCTGGGCTCTTTCCACCGTCGCCAGAGCTCGTTCCTATCAGACGGGATGAATATTCGAATTATTACTTTCATTACCATGGACGACGTTTTCCTCGCTATCTACTTGAACCCGCCCTACAAAACGCTTCCGATGTACCACAACTCCCAAGTGTTCTACCTATCGATCACCAAGAAATGACAGTACGTGACCTCGACGATCGCCCCCTTGGCCCTGATTTACGATGCATATCTGCCTCTAGCGTCGTACAATGCTGCACAATTTGGTACATCTTTGCCTCGAATCTCACTATTTCGGGCCATTTCAAGCACATCTTGACCCGCCTGAGGGGAAGGTGGTTGTTGACCTGGGAAGCGTGAGTAATTTATCTCTTGTAGCGTCCTCCTTGGCGTTCGGGCTAAAAGCTACTCTAGGACGATGGAAAATGGTGATTACTCTTGCACTTTGAGTACAACGGACGTCTTATTTTTTTTGCAGGATCGAAGATGTAGCGGAGACGCTCTCCCACAGTATACATTTACACGGAGTTGAGATTTGTAGGTATTTATTCTCGTGCACGAGGGTTCCAATCTCACCATGCCCTAGTCCCTTCGTCACCAACCGAAGCCGCAAACAACGTAGGCAGCCATTTCATCTTGCAACACCCTGGCTAATTTGATCACAGCACGTTCGGTTTGAAGTATACGACTTCCAGCGCGACGGGATCAGGAACGCTGAGGGATCAGTAGACATTATTCACGCCCGTTTTCAGAATTTTCATGTGAGTAGACTCTAACCCGTTATTTTCTGCTTTTTTTAAACTTGCGTTTGCACTTGCAGATAAAGGACTGGGCGTACGTGTCTCAAATAAACCACGGGTATGTTCAACTCACTCCCACTTAGGAAACTCCTCCGAGATGTCGCCAAGCGCTTGAAACCTGGAGGATTGTTTATGAGGTGCGTGACCATGCACACGCCTTAACGTCATTCTAACCCTTAGATTAATCAGTGGGGAGCTCGACATATATCTCGAATTTCCTAATGGGCAACCTCCAGATGTGTATGCGACCAATCAGTTCTATAGCCAAGTTCAAGGGATCATGCGTGAACGGGGTTATAATCCCAACATTGGCGTTGAATTAGAGGGAATGTTGCGGACGATCAGCGATTCCGATGGACCGCTCTTCACCAACATTGGCTCAGATGTACACAAAATTCCAGTGGGTATCGATGCCGATAACCCCATTGCCGTAGTGCGCGAGATTTCAGCCTTGTCGATGGATTGCATGATCAGCTTGGGCGATTCTCTGCGGCCATTTTTGTTGTCACAGGGCTCAGCAGCTATCGAAATAGACGGGCTTTTGGATACCTACAAGCACCAACTACGTAGAAACCGCGCGCAGGTCAGCTACCGATGCACATGGGCAGAGCGACGTGCCTAATATCATGGCGAGAAGGAGCAGGTTTGGATTTATCGTTGTGGATTATATAACTATTCGACTCGACGCTAATTTATTCACTGGCTTTTGGCTGCTGTGCAGACGCTCTCATTAATATGTATTAAAGCAGTAGTATTATATTCCTTGAAATCTAGTGCGTTGAGTCATGGGTCGTGTGTGGTAGTTTCTGGAGAGTTAGGCCCAGTATTACGGATTTATTCCAAGCACCTGGGAGTTTTGCCCGATCTTGCACTGATATATCGGGACTACATGATGTCCATCGATCAGGTAAGCCAACCTAAATGTGAATTCCTTCCACCCATACCGAAGCCATTCACCCATTGCAAGCTTAATGATGAACAATTTAGACTTCCCGTCTGACCAACTCGACCTGATGGGATTTAACGTTACGTCAATTCTGAACGCACGCAACCTTTCGTGATCATGAACATTTGGGCACCTTGACGGTTGTTAGGAACAATTGCCATCTGAGACACATGTACACTCAGTACTGTTTATCTTCTTAGCAACCCACTTTTGGTTCCGGAATTGCAACAAACTTATTTGTTACCGATTAAGCAATGGGCCTGTTTCTACACCGATGGTTGCAACGCACTGCTACACGTACGCTCTACACTAGCACTAGCCTTGTCCCTGGCTGGCACATACTCTACATCACTAGTGCCCGCTCAGGCCGAACCTGACATGATCTGATACTGGAACAAGTCTCTAGCTCCGGAGTAATAAAATATCAATAAATTTATGGATAAGAATGTACCTTGCGATCCAGTAACAACTGCGCGTAAATGATCTCCCAATGCTTCTAGCGTGTGATCTTCCCCTCAACCCCTATCTCTTTAGTTTTGCCGGTGTGCTATATAAAACTCAGTACTTGTGTTCGTTCGCTTGAAATCGCGTTTCAACCACTCGTTGTAATATCCACACTCTTTTTATTTCATCTACGATCTCACCACACAATCAATGCGTACATCATCGCTCTTTCTCTTACTAGCCGCAGCTAGTAGGGCCATTCCCTCTCTGGCAGAGGAAGCGAGTGCCGAAGCAACTGAGGTTTCCGCAGCTGGCGGTTGTCGTAATCCGGAGGTAAGCGACGGTGCAATGAGTGATTTGTAGGTCCCTTAATTCGACCTCTTGCGTTCCTAGATTCGGCGAGAGTGGCGTACCTTCTCATCCGTCGAGAAAGCAGCATACATCACCGCCGTCAACGTATGTTTCATAGCATTCCTCAACATTCGAGGTCAACTAACCTGTAGCTATAGTGCTTGGCTCGGAAGCCTCATACTTCTGCTTTAAAACCAACATACCCTCGCTCAAACATCCCGAGTGTGACAACAAACTCGTCTTATTATGATGATATGACATATGTTCACATGGATCTGACCGACCAGATTCATTACACTGGGCTATTCTTACCTTGGCATCGGTAGGTGAACATTAACGCATCCATGGTATATGCGCTTACAACTCGTCTCAGGTGGTTTGTTAATGCGCATATCCAACAACTCAAGGCACAATGCGGTTACAGAGGGGTCATGCCTTATTGGGGTGAGTATCCAAAAATATTGACGCATTTATAGACAAATAACCCTGTTTGTCAAAGACTGGAGCCAAGACTCTCTATCCCTAAATACCTCTGGAATATTCAGTACTAATTCCGTTACGGGCCTTGGTGGATTTGGAGACCCACTGAATGACTACCAAATCACCACAGGGGGTTTCTCAAACATGACCGTAGCATACCCGGTGTACGTAGACATGCGCAAAAGAGTCCAGCCCCTTTCCTGATTACGCCCACTGCGCAACCTAACCTCTTACAGCAAGCACCGTATTCGTCGCCAATTCACACCCTTCCCGTACCTCGACTGGTACTGGCTGCAGCGCCCCAACGAAGCCGCCAATGCGACTATTACGAAAGCCTACATTGATGCAGCAATCAACGGATACGTTGGAGACTTTGTCGGTTTCCAAAACGCGACTGAAAAGGCCCAGGCATTTCATCCCAACATCCACATGATTTTAGGTGGTGACATGGCCGGAACGTGTCCAACAGCTGCTGGGCCTTCGTGCACTGGGGGCTCGACGTGGACTTCAAATGACGTATGTGAAATCGAATTTTGTACGTCAGAGCGAGACTGATCATTTTGGTCATTCTTGTTTGGTAGCCGATCTTTTTCCTTCATCATGCCAATATTGACCGTATCTGGTACATGTGGCAGCTCAAGAACCCGGCCAACGCCAAGGCCTTCAAGGGGGGCTCTGTGAGTACATACACGGACCCTGCGTACCCGAATGGGTATCCTCCCTGGTTGAGCACCACGACTGTCATCCCAACGGATGGCATGTTCCCATCCAAGACTATCCAAAATATGCTGAGCACTGTTGGTGGGGATTTGTGCTATATTTATCAGTAGTGGGCTCTGGGGTTGAGGTTGCCGAATCGGAGCTATTTGATTTCAGACGTATTTCCAAGTATATAATGACTGGTTAATTATTGGGTCTATTCGATGGATACTTTATTACATTATCTAGAATTGGGACAAGAAGTGTTTTGAAAGCTCCGGAATTGACCATATGCGAGGTGTTATCATAATTACCTGGATAGTACCAGGCTTCCCTCGTGACGCAAGAGCCGTTGAGTCCAGCACAAGCGCGCCGGCGGGATCGTGTTTGCCAACGTTGGGGATTGGAAAAGTTTGCCTCAAAGGACGCAGCCCGCCAAGTCATCCCCTCCGCCCTCCCCCAAGTGTTTTCCGCCGAGCAAAACCCTCTCTAATTTATTCAGACAATTTTCAGCATGCTCCCAAGCGCCATTGCCTCGCAAAGTGTAACACGTGCTTCTCTGAGGCACCAACGGTAACGGACCCCTTCGTATTTGTAGTGAGCATACGGAGCTTAATCCCCACCACACAGGACCAACCCGAGCGCCGTTATACCTCGCAATACCCAGTGCCGACAGCCTCACAACTTTCCATTTATACTCCCACGTCCAAGCGCGAGTTCGGAGCAAAAACAGAACAGGTCTTCCGAAGAATCCCGATATAAAAACCAGGGCCTTTTCTCACCCGCCGCTGCACCCCGGCACCCACCTGCTTTCCGCGACTCTACCTTGAACCCTCGGTCATCGATCCAAACTACATCTACTGGCGTATCATTCCCCCATACTTCCCCACATCCCTTCGGCCTTCCGTTTTACAATCCTCCAGAGCAAATGTCTGACGTCGCCCTTGCTCCTCTCATTGCTGGCAACGCCAAATGGGCTGCAGAAGTCCGTGAACAATATCCCACATTTTTTGCAGATGCTGCAAAGGGCCAGAGCCCCAAGGTCCTCTGGATTGGCTGTGCTGACTCCCGAGTTCCGGAGAGCACTGTCTTGGGCTGCAAGCCTGGCGAGATATTTGTACACCGCAACATTGCCAAGTAAGTTTCCTCTCTCCACGCACTTTCAGCTCATTTTTAACACTGAAACAGCCAATTCCACCCCGAAGATGATTCGGCCCTTGCTGTTCTCACCTATGCAGTAGAGAACTTGGGCGTCGAACACAGTGAGTACGCCTTATCGCATCATTGTCACCATCTCACTAATTTCAACTATTCTCGCAGTTGTTATTGCTGTAAGCTTGGATGCGCTTGGTTTCAGCCCGTTCATCAGTACTAACTTCTCTCTAGGGTCACACGCAATGTGGTGGAGCAGCTGCTTGCCACGCCGCTGCGCAGAACATCAGCGGGGCAGCCTCCCCTGCAACAACGCCTCTGGCGCGCTGGTTGAACCCTCTTACGCAGCTTGCAGCATCCCTTGCATCCGGAAAGACGGACTCGCATGATACCTCGACCGAACTTTCGACCCTTGTCGAGGCCAACGTGCGCAAACAAGTTGACAATGTTGTGGATACCGATGTAGTCCAGCGTGCCTGGGCATCTGGCAAGCAAGGTGCGTCGTCCGTAATGCGTGCTAGTAACGTGTTTTCTCACTCGGCCCTTAGTCTATGTCCACGGCTGGGTTTACATGATTGAGACTGGCACTATCAAGGACCTCAAGGTCACTGCCAACCCGCCAGCCTACTAAGAGAGAAGTCCTTGGCGGTTCTACTTGGCTGGAATGAAGTGACAGCCTACCCGAATATTCCCGTTTTTGTATTTCATTGTGTAGAATTACCGAAATATCTAGAAATAGTTGACTGTAAACCTTATGATCCGTGAACGGCTGGGGCGTTTGACCGAGTATCGCCTATTTGGTCTTCTCATTACGTCATGCAATGACCTTGGTAATCTCCCGTCCGTCATCCTCTGACTTCCACTGAAGGCGTACCAAGACATACCAAGGTTGGGGGAGAACTCGACAAGAGTTGTTACATTTGTAATTCTCCCCAGGCTTACATTGGTCCATGAACCGCCATTTTCGTCGTGTGGATGGTACGATCCCTATCTCAGCACTGCTTTACGAGGACGAAGGGTTGGTGGCTAGTCAGGGTGCAGTTGGGCTCTACGATGGGTATGTTTCCCACTAATTAAGTCTATTTTAGCACCATTCTCACACTGCACGCCATACCTGCACATGTTTATTCACATATACTTCCACACGGCATCTTTATCTATCAACATGTACATGCGTATACAGCAAGGAGAAAGCCCCTGATCACCAAAACGGCACTATCCATGTTACATCGCACCGATTGATCTATATCGACAACCTCAACCCCCGCAAATTCTCTACCTCATGTAATCTATCCCGGATAAAACAGACGGATGTGTATGCAGGGTTCCTCAAGTCGTCAGCCAAGGTGATATTGTATCTGTCTTCACACGAGGACAAAGACAGCTCGAACCCCGAAGTTGTTGTAACTTCAATCAACGGCGAGGACGAGGAACTCGAGTTGGAGGGGGGCGGAAAGGAAGGATGGCTATGTCCAATATGCAGCTACAACAACCCTCCGAGTGCGAGCGACTCTTCTGCTCCTGTGTGCGTGTTATGCGGTGTTCCCAAGAATGATGACATTCCTATGCCGCAACAATTCCGGTCCGTTAGAAGTAACAAGACCGTTCGGCCTGCACTCGAAATCCCTACATCGAGTTCTCTGCCCTCGAGTGCTGCTGTATCGGCGCCTACTTCGCCCGTTGCCCCGAACGGCGAGATTGCTTGTCCAGCATGCACGTTTTTTAACCATCCCTCCATGACTCACTGCGAGATTTGTTCGACCCCTCTCGGAAATGTGACTCTACGATCGCCAAAGCCCACGATGGGAACAAGCTCGTCACCAGCTAGTCCATCAAGGTCACTTTCTGCGACACCCGTAACTACGCCTTCCAAAACGCCTACGACTCCTGATCCCAACGCCCGCGATATGATCAAGATCAGTTTTAGAAAGGGTGGAGATAAAGTGTGGTATGCGGCTTTGAAACGGACGTTGTTGGCCAAAGCTTGGGCTCGGGTGGTGAGTACCAAGTTGTGTTGGCGAGGTTAATTCAACTTACAGGCGCGTAGCCAACAAATAAAGTTGCACCGCAGGCTAGGGGTATTCGTAAGTGTTTGATTCGCTTAGTGCGAGACACTCTATTGATGTTATCGAGGTGGCCAGATGGCATTTTACAATCCGTTGAAATTAATGCTCAGGCTACGCATGATGATATGGAAGATGCATTGAAAGATCTCGAAGCTTTGATGTCCAAGGCTAAAGAGATGGCAAGTTGATTTACGCACTAAGTTTAACCAGCTGACTGAATACTATACATTTTTACCTAGGCTGATTATGCCAAACTCTTGAACCAAAAGCTTACCCAACAAGAAGAAGCAGACCGTCGAAGGGGAGACGAGTCAGGCCTGTTGTCCGGTAGTGATTCGGCTCCGTCCGATTCCGAAACTACTTTTATCCGCAGCTCGCTTGCACGACTTGGTTTGCCAACCGACGCGGTTACCCAAGATATGGTCGCAGATGAGAAGGCTTATCACTTGGAGTTAGCAAAAGAGCTTGGCGGACTGCTATTAGGTGGATACGGCGGAAAAGGAGGCAAGGCACGGGAGTCCGATAGAAGGGGATCCGGAATTTTGAAAGACTCAAGGGGGATCGTGGGTCTGGACGAAGTGTGGGGTGCATGGAATCGGGCGAGAGGCGTGGGCGAGTAATAGCTCTTTCCTTGGTTGTATGTACTAACGCTCTAGGTTTGTCAGTTCTTCTCCCTCCTTCCACATTGCTATCAGTGGTGCCCCTCCTCCCCACCTACACCACGCCACCAATTCATATGCGTACTCTTCGATCAGGCCTGCGCGTACTGCATACACCCGACTATACGCGAGAAGCGTTTGCCAGACGTATGGATTTACTTCTCAAGGAATGTTTTCCGGTCGGCAAAACTACTTTCCAGATTGCGGTAGCTGAAAATGAAGGCGCCCCGGGATCTCAGTCTAGGGGTGCGGGGATTCAAAGTACAGGGGGAGAAATTCGGAATGAAAGTGCCGGTGTAAGCTTAGTGATGGTCCAGGAAATGATAGAATGTGCGGAAGAGGATGGTGCTGTCGTACGGGATCTAGGACTTGGGGAAGCCGGAGAGCTCAGATGGTTGCCGAATTTGTTTGTGGGATACATTTGGGACGGGGACTGATGGGATTGATAGTCGGGGTATTAGAATCGAAGGGGCGGGCTGAGTATCAAAGTGTATTCCATTTATGGAATGTACTAATAAAGTAATTTTTCGATAAATGTGCCCTTGTAGCCATATAGCATACTGTTTGTTAACCTACTATATAACGGTGTGTATTTGTTTATATTTAAGCAAGTGGCGCATATAGTCATGCCTCGCCTGCTGTTCATCAGAACATGTTTTCTTGCTCGAGCTATTGATGGGGTGGCGTGGACGACCGGACGACTAATGTCTATCACTCGGTCAAATTCCTTACTTCCGTATAGGTGCGAGTCGAATTGCTATTTTCAGTCGCCATATCGCCAGAGATCGCGGCATGGCAATTTTGTGATTTCGACTCCGACGATTACCACACCTCCTCGACCGCGTTTATGTTCGAAATAGGATGTGAAGAACACACCGGCGCAAAGAAGGCGATGTGGCCGGATTTGACTTTGGGGTGACTTCGGAAGCTGGAATTTAGGCTCATAGTCATCTTGGCTTGAATCGCTATCGGAAGGCAAATAGAATATGATGGCTTCGGGAGCGTGGTGCTACCATCAATGATCCGCTTCATGGTGGGTTTTCGCAGTGCCTAGCGCCTCCGCGTCATAGGATACCGGGCTTTTGTGATTGAATAGGATCGCCTTCGTGTGGGCTGTAATGGATGTTGAAAAGCCATCTGATTCTATTTCTTCGATCAAGCCTTGTTTCCCCAGTCGATCCTTTTACTTTTCAGTGCCTTCTCTTTGTGCTGGTTCTACTGACAAATTGAGCATTGTTCGAGCTCTGCCCATGTTTTTATTGATATAGATATCGCGAACGTTATCATCGTTTCTGTGTTTCTGGCATCGACCAGAAAATATTTCTGTTGGATATGAAGGAAACACAATTCGTAGGGTGGCGGGTGCGTGGGTGGACAAAGGCATTTTCATCTCACAATTCTTTATACCAGGTAGTTGCAGGTTAGCGTCTAGACCGATCACCCATTATGGAAGTAATTAGTGACTTCGATTGCACTCACAGGTCGGTAATGTGGCTTCCGTCGGTGCCAGACTCATGGGCATGCTCTCATATAAAGCGAATTTAAATTTCCTTCCGGAAACTTGTGTCGCTATAAATGGGATTGTACGTCATTAGGCTGTGAGCCATTCAAAGCAACATGTTTCAACCTACTCTAAGAGGTGTTTGCCAACATGAAGCTGATCACGGTCTTCAGGGCAAGAGCCGATGTGTTATACCTGGGACAAAATCCACTGGATTGCCCACGTGACTATAGACATAACACACACCTAAAGTGTTATATTCGTATGTGCCACTGTATGCTTCCTTATTGTTAGCACAAAGACATAGTCACCTTGATCGTCGTACAATAGTAGATTCTGGCAATATCCTCTCATAAGTTCTAGACCCTGGTACTAGCGGGACAATAATTATTCTACTAGTACTTCTACTTGTGGACATGTGAGCCGCAGCGCGCGGAGGCATTACATGCGATACTTGACCGAGGGCGGAGGTCGCGATCACGTGAGTCGGTCGGCACCATTCCATACTGCGATCTTGGAATGGTGTATCGCGCGCGAGGACTCAGACTGTACTCGCGTTTTTCAGCACCTGCCCACCATCCCTTTATGTTCTGCCGCGTGTTTCACGGTTTTTCTTCATGTTTTTGTTTGTTTGTTTATTACTCATATTATCACACATCTATTTGTAACATACTCGTCCATGTGCGGTTCTCTGCCACCCCAAGCCTTCGATCCGGACGGTCGCAGTCTTGGGTGACCCGGCCAACGCCCCCTAGGCCGCCTGCGGGCGGTCACGGGCTTCCCCTCTTGTACCGCGTACAGAACCCGCACATCACCCACAGCGACCGAAGCATAGGTTAAGCAATGACTTGTACCAGGAAGATCATGGAAAGTACATAGATTCGACATTCAACCATCATGCACAGAAAGTGATATCGAGGTTAACCTATCACCAAGTTTAATGTCTATTTTCTTGCTTTGCCTTACGATCACTCACATCATTAGCCTGGCACTGGCGTTGAGACTGGTAGTCGTCGGTCTTGCAGAAGGCACCATTGGGGCAGCAAGAAGCCGACTTGCCTAAATCACCCATATGGGGTTAGTTATAAATGAATACAGTGATATTACTGACAATTATTTCCGACCCATCGCACCCTCCGTAATATCCGAACCCAGTGGTAACATGGAACTTATGAGGAGGGATGAGAGTAACATCCATGCTGGAGCCACACCAAGCGCAGGTCGGGTTTCTAAGAGTGGTCTCGATCATGGAAGAATTTTCTCCATTGAATCCTCATTGGCCAGTTTGGAGATAAGCAATGGCAGCTACGAGCGGACCATTGCTCACATAGTCAGCGCCGGTCGAGAGAACACAACCGCCTTGAATCAAAGTAGGCTAGCAAAAAATTCATAAATAGGGGGCTGGAGAAGCCTGAATGTGGTACTTATGGTACCGCGCCCGCAGCGATTGTCAAAATGGACTATGTGCCTCTCGGCTTGAACACTGAATGCAGCGACGAGAGCGATGGCCAGAGTAGAAGCGAAGCGAATATGAATATTCAGACGGATGAATAGGTAGCGAATGCTGGTGACAATGAGAAAGTGCCCGTCATTTATAGGCGTTGGTAGGACTAAATATCTGACTTGAGCTATAATCTATCCATTCTCTTGTGTGAGGAGCACCGACAATGTCTTGAGGATGTGGCAGAAATCTATGCTTCTGTTAGTGAGATTTTGATGATCAAGATGGTACGTTTTTAATTGGGCGGCTTACCTTCACAGAGCATACATCCATAGTGGGCTTCTCGGAACCGAGCCGCCAGTATTCGAGTAACGTTAAGCTTGGTGATGAGTTCGGTCCACAGTGCACGTACAGAAATTTATGGTTACGGGGAAGCTTAGGTCTTGATTTATACCTTTCACTTGGCAGAAATATAGAGCTATCCGACCTGAGTTGAGAGGTTCGTTTGTGCCTGAGGCGATATGACCTCCCGGCGCTTAAATACCAAGATCAATGATCCATGATAAAACACTGAAGCTTATGCTACCACTGGCGGTTCAGGCAGGAGCAATATGGCTAGCCAAATAGTGCTCAATGCTTAATTAATTCAACTGTGTTATCTAACCTTCAAACTCGTTGTACAAGAGCTATTTTCGTTCTTCTCGGAGTTTTCGAATGGCTTCAATGACTTTTGGGTGCAGTTCTTTGCCAGCGGCTACAATCCCATTGTTTTCGCCTAGAGTGCGACCTGATCCAAAATGGAGTGGCTGCCCGAGAGAATCAGTGATTGTTCCCCCAGCTTCTTCGATTAGCAGGGAGCCAGGCGCATGATCCTTTAAAACTTATGTTAATAGCGTATATTCGCAATATAGACCAGGCTACTTACCCATATTTTCTCAACGTATCCAGTTCCAACTGGCATTCTCAAATATATCCCTCCGGAACGTGCCAATTCGCAGTACTTCGCTTGACTATCCATACGGACTGGTGGGGCCGTGATACCGAGCGCAGACGAGACTCTAGCGGAAAAACTATGCGAACTATGCGCAGCTTCAACCGATTCTAGAAGGTGAGGAGACGAAGTTTGGTCCAAGATAGGGATGGATATCTTGTAAGATTTGGAAAATGGCGTTGATAGAGGTCGCTGAACGATACGAGATTAGCTAGCTAAAGCCGATATCCATCGAGCTCACCTGCTCGGCGCCTTGGCCTCTAACTGCAACAAACAGGCATCCCTTCTCTCCTTGACCATCTCCATGGGTGGCAGGTAGATTCGGACATCCCATGACGCCCAGTTGAACAACGCTGTCCACAATAAATGCGAGACAAACTGCGTATTGCCCTCCTCTCAGGAAGCCTTTGGTACCGTCGATTGGATCAAGCGTCCACATCCCTATATTAGAGAATTATGAGACTGAACAAGAAATAACAACCGAAAAACGAGGCTTACGGCCTTTCTCGCCTCCTGCATGTGTCCCCCTATCAATTGCATCTAGTAGTTCAGCTTCGGTTCGGGGAGCACCTAGTCCCCAGTCGCCAACATTTTGACCTGTTTTCAGCTCTTCTAGAGTTGGAGGCGGGCTAAGAGTGCCGTTTGCCAACTGTATTACCCTTTCCCTTAATGACCGAGCCTTGTCTGTATTATCCCGCAGATCGCCCGCGTCCTCTTCGCCTACAATTGGGTCATCGGGAAATGCCTTCGAAAGTATTGTATTAACGACCGCCTGGGCTCCAATGTCACCAACTAAAACGCAATTTTGTACGTTTGTTTAACGGGCCGTGTGAGAAAGTCTCTTACCAGTCACGGGCGACTTGTCGCCTTTGATAAGCGTCTCGGCAGTAACCAGTTTTTGGAATACTGATGTAGTAAGACCACATGCACGGGACACAGCTGCAATCGCTACCTGCTTTTCTAGTGCATACTTCGCTGCCGCCATTTTCGAGGACTGAACAAATTTAAATGGTTGAAGTATCGTCGGCCTTGTCTGGCGTTTGGACCGAATTATTTGATCGAATCGCACCCTGGTGGCTGTGTAGGGGATGGACGTACGGGGGTATCCTCACAAAAACCAATGCACATATGTGAATTAATTATGGACGAGATGTTAATAAGGAAATTTTGCAACCAACGGCTTGAAAGAATTCCCAAAGCAGTGTTCTTATTTATAGTTTCTGATATCTAAAACAGGGCGACTTCGGTGTAGCCATGCATATGTATACTGAGGGGTTTTAACTTAATGTATATAAATATACGTAATTAGACCGCAGTACCCAGCTGGTGCTATGAGAAGGGTATAAGGAAGCTGGATGTTTCTCATTTAGTGGTGGGATGGTGCTGCACGGAGCAGCTGAGCCACTAGGTCGTAATCGTAGCCCTAGGATGAGAGCACTCATTCTCCCACAAAGAGCTCCTCAACTATTTGCTCCGTTAACGTGTACTTGACGGCAGATTTAGTGATAACACTGGCAGGAGTCGAACGAACTTTTGCGCTTGAGCCAATAATACGATTTATTATTTTCTAAGTCTTGCCATGCTTAAGAAAGCATTCCAGAGTAAACAATGAGCATATGGATGTGCTGAATTAGCTAACGGGTCTGGGCGTATATATAGCTTCTGAATGCCCAGTTACATGACCAGTGGATAGCTATGGTGATAAATAATATTTCGTACATATGCAAGAGTAGAGGCGTGTATATGCCATAAATAGTGGAAGGGCATTAACAAACAAGGTATGTGCAAATTCACATAGATACCTATAGCTTTGCTTTGAAGGGACTCTGAGTGTTCCGAAAATTATTGACAACAACCTTGTACCAGCATCGAAGTTTTTCGGCTTCTCTATGGGCTAATGACTCTATACCAGATAAGATGGTCTGAGGTTCCTCTTGAGGTGTTTTGTCCTTTGATACGGTCCTGCGTATAATTGGGCCGACCTCATCAGAAGGAGACTTGTAACTATCCGAATATCCCCGTGAACCAGGATTAATGCGCTCATCTTGAATGCCCCCTCTATCAGTTTCATTGACCAACCGTGTCGTTTCGGATGCGTTACACGCGGTAGCCAGGGACTCTGTCTCGGGGATGGCTGCATCTGGGGTCTCGCCTTGTTTGTGTTTGTTCAGGAGTTTGGCTGTATTTATGGCTCCTGAAACAGCTGTGCCAACAACCATGCCAGGAATGGACGTGGCACCAAGGGATTGCAAGACAGTAAGCACGGTGGCAATAGAGGTAGGTCTACCGGAAGTTGTTTCTTCGATTGCTTGCAGGACACGGCCTAGTGATATTGTATTGTTTTCATTTCAAAAGATTGGATTTGCGATTAAGAGTATGTCGTAGAATAAAATGGCTACAACTTACCAGCCTGGGTTTGTCCGACAAGCGGCAGGACGGCAAATACAACAGGCTTAGACTCTGCCCCAGAGCCTACTACAACTGCTAAGAAGGGCCCATCCGATACAAAGTTTCTGATCTTGTTGACCACATCGCTTATGCCTAAAAGCAGAGTCAAGTTGACCCGTCCCGATGGTAGAGAGATATGGCTACATATGAAACTTACGAGAGTCATTGTATATCTTTTTCCAAGTTGCTTCGATATCTTGGAGATGTCCGAAGACTTCACGTTCTCCAATCTGAACGGACATTTACGACGTGTCAGGTTGTAGTTAGGAACAAATGGCATATATAAATAGTATAATCACGTGGAGTGCATCGATCATTTACTGTATACGAATTGACTGATACCAGTACAAATGGTAACCTTGCCCTTAAGTCGTATGTGGTGTTAACGTAAATGCGAGTTTTAATGGCAATTCAAAGCTTTTGAACCTTAACATTTGTTGTGTGAGCCCTTCTTGGCCAGATTAAATCCCTTCACTATACCCATCGATGATCTGCATATATAACTATAGTTACATGTATGCACTAGTGCATGCACATTTATCCACGCAAATCAATGTGATACTACCCTACACTCAGTCAGCAATGGTAAACTGATACATAGTACAAAGAGTACTTGTACCATTCATAAACTACAGAACTGACCTTCGCCTAATCTCATTTGTTTCAGAGACTAATGCTCCAAAGTCCGTATGTAAAGACCACTTAGTTTATTCGAGGTTGATGTTGACATTAATTTCTATATTGGTTAATGGTGCCAGAGTGCAATCAAGACGTGGATAGCTCCAGGACCGAATATGGAATCCAGCGGGCCTTGCTCAACAGCCCTTCTTGCGTGATTAGTTTCATCTATGCCATGAGTTAGGATTAATATTAGTGAAAATTGAGATGCCCCAAAATCGTACTTGATCTCCTACGCTAGCCGCGCTTGGCCGATCCCGGGGGCTAATTGCCCAACAGGTCGTCAAAAGCGCCCATAGGAAGTCGGCCTGTGGGTTTCCGGACGGGATGTGTTGCTCTGGTCGCGTAGGCTGGATATTCTGCATAACTTTGGCAAAGACTGTAACGTCGCTAATGCCAGCGTAAGGTACTGCCCCAGTAATCACCTCCTGATACGATATAAGTACGGCGGATACAGGCTTCCTCCATTATTTGCTTTACCAGAATAGTCTATTGAAGTGTTTCAATTCGTGAAAATTAATACCCGGAAAGTGACTTACCATGCCCAGCGCGTAAACGTCAGCCTCGACGCTGTGGCCGGTGTCGCCAAATACAACCTCTGGTGCCTACACCTTATCCCCATCCAAAGACCTGAAGTATTATTAGGCTGAAATAGACGCACCGTCCAACGGGGTGAAATATTCAACGCATTTGCCGTAGTAGTGAATTGTAGAGAATACTCCTTTAAACTTGCGTTGCCAAAATCGGCGAGCTTGAGGGTATAATCATGCGCTACTAGTACATTCACCTACAATATTAAATCTAAGAATCAGGGATAACTAATAGCCCATTACCAGGCGATAGGCTCACCCCTTTGATATCACCGTGCGCCTATGATCAGGTAGATAATTGGTTCAAAGGAATACATTATAATAAAAATTGACATATGCACTTACAATACCTTGACTATGTAAGTATGCAGCACCATCGGCAATTTGTATGCACTAGCTCATCCAGGCGAATAAGCTAGAGGAAGCAATTCATATAATAAAGCCACCTACCAAAGCACATCGATCCACTTGAGGCCGCCGAGACAAAAATTGGCTAAGGTTCCCGTTCTCCATCCACGGCGAAATCATAGCAATCTGATTTCGATATCGGGCAACTCCGTAGACTTCCAAAACATTCGGATGGTTACACTTTGACCACACGTACAGCTCGTGTGCGGCTCGCTGGTTCAAAAAACTTAAACCTTGTCCTCATACTCGATACGTTCCGTCTGACCTTGACATGTTTCCTTCCTGTGGTCCCCGAGTCGAGCATGAGTCTTAGGCATTTGATGCTAACTTGAGTGCCGTCGTAAAGCATGCCGCGGTATATGTCGCCAAATCCACCAGCAACGACTGGGTAATCTATGGACTTGGATGCATCGATATCGTTGGTTACCTCGATGCAGCCATGTTTCCCAAGATGTGCCAGGATTTCGGCATTTGACTAGAGTTAGCTCAATCTTCAGGGGATCATTGTCAAATTATTGCTTCGAAAGCATACCATTGCACCACTGATTATCACGTTTGGAACGTCTGCCCTGATAGTTTGTTCAGACCTTACCAACTCGTCCACACCACCTGGGGAATCCGGTGTGATGATCCTTTCCAAGGGTTTACCATTTCCACCATTTCCGGTTTCAGCAGAAGGTATTACTTGGCTACGAAGCAACAGCGCATCTTCATCTAAACTCAAACGCTCTCGGGAAGGACGGTAGCAGGTCCGAGAACCACGTAACTGACTGGGCAGCCATAGATCGCTCTCATTGTTAGATTCCTAAGTAGGTTTATACCCGCTCTTTGAGGATAGTTTAAGGACGTCAACCCCAGAGCAGACGGCGTAGAAGACAGAGAGCCACCCCCACCACTATTACTTTGAATAGAATGATTAAAATATGTCGATTGAAATGAAGAGATGGTGGAAGAAGATTGCTGAGCACTACGTCGACGAATTCGAGTATATCCAGAAGAAACCCCACTGCTTGTATTACTGGGCCTTGAATGTGCAAGTAGCGGAAATGGGGGATTGCTATCAGCTGTGAGTAACTCAGATGTAACAGAGGGCTCAGGTTCCACGGTCAAAGGCATGGCAGTGTGATGATGTCCATAGATCAGGCCATAGCAACGATCACATACGCGAGAGTCTACCAGTGAGTCCAGAGTATTGTTTACAGACGATAGTTCCATAGGCAAGGTCTCAGGAGCCGTTGTCCGGTTGCTAGTATGAAGCGGTATGTATCTGGAAGAGCAAGTATGGCAAAAGACGCCCCCGCACACCCGGCAATGCTGCGCGATGGGGTTTGGATTCGATAGTGAGCAAGCGACATTTGAGTAACAAAGACAGCGAAGCTTACATGCTTTCGTTCCACTATGGAGAATTTGACACTGCAAGTCAAGGAGTCGCACACGGTAGCCATATGATCCGGTTTCCATCGGTTCCTGCAAAGAATGACAGCAATCTGCTCACCGGGGCGAGCCAGATTGGTCCCAGAACTCCTTGAGGACTGCTTTTGTGCAAAGAAGAAGAGGGATCGCATCGATTAGGAGATACGTCTACTTGATAAACGGGGGGCGCAGTCGTGATATAGAACGGCAGGGAGAGGTACAGAGATTCGTATCCCAAATGGCCAGTTCATCGCCCATCATTTTGCCCGTGGAGATCGAATGAGCTATGTCACTACACCATTCACGCTAGTGTCCAAGAGGCATGTGACATCTTGGTAAGCAAGCTTGAGCTCCAATATTTAGCCTTGGACAACGAGCACCGGTGACAACAACAAAGAGCGACATTCCCGCCAAAATCTCTCGAAATTAGTCCACTGAGAACCCGAAAATGTAAAGTCAGTTAAACGAGCTCTCTTTTCCTTTTTCGGTCACACGCTTACCAGCCTTCTAACCCGCCCGGTATCATGCTTCTTTTTGGGAATCGTTGGCTCGGAGACCCCCAAGTTCTATCCCAACCAGTGCAAGTCTTCTCGGAATGCTTGATGCCTAACAAATGATAGAACACAAGGGTGGTTGCTCCACAGCCACATCGCCACCCCAATACTTCCTTGACAAATCAAGAACTTCCCCACACTGTCGCGGCTCAGTCTCGATTTTGCGGGGGACACCATGACGATGACGCATGGTCGAGGAATCCGTCGTACGATATTTTTGTCATTCTTCTCGTCGGCGATGTTTCTTTTTTTTTTTTCAAGGCCAACTGGCTTATCTCCAGCCAATCACTTGCTCACCGTGTGTATATGTATCTATTCCTCCGTGTCTTGTAGTTGGTCCGTCGCCTGCCCGGCACTACTCGCCCCAGCATCTGCGCGGTGCCTTTAGCTGAGATATTCGGATCGACCCTACCCCGATGTACTACAGGCCAACCAACAGCGAGTTTCCCAAGCTCAACGCACGTGCATAAAGTAAATAACAGACGTTCCATTCGTTTAATTATCGTACAAAATCAATCAGCGTCGCGAATCATGAGGTATCTCAAGTCCTAACATTCTCCAAGGTCATCATACTTCGGCTTCAGAGCCTTTAAAAGAATAGAGCCCGAGCCTAAAGCTTGCGAGGCATTTACTGGGCCTCCTTGTATACCTCCTGTAGCAAGAATTAATACCAGATCCAAACTAGTAACAATAATACTAACCTTAATCTCCTTGTCGTACTTCTGTGCAATCTTCTTCCTCTGAATCTTCTGCGCAGCAGTAACGAGCTCGTTCTCGGGTGTCCATTCTTCAGGCGTGAGGACAACGGCCTCCAAGATCTCCAAAGGCTTGAAACCGGCCTTCTTTCCGACTACGTTGCACTGCTTGAGCACGGCCTCGGCGACTGCCTTGTTGTGACAGAGAGTTGTGAGGTCGGCAGAGGAGTCAACATTAGGGAGGTTGGCCGACTGGAGGAAGTGGCGGAGATTAGATTCGTGTGGGTAGATCAGGGCCATGGGCTGCTTCGCGTCCGGAACGGCATGAACGCAGATATTGGCTACGAGGTCGCAAGACTTGTAGGTCGACTCGAGGCGCTCCAGTGCAATGTACTATAGAACCGGTGGCGTCAGCGCTCCAATCTTCCGAAAAACAATATATTCACATACCTCTCCACCCTGCAGCTTGACCAAGTTCTTGATACGATCAATGATGCTTAGTGTGCCATCCTTGTTCCATTGGCCGACATCGCCGGTCCTGAACCAACCGTCGCCAGCAAAGATCTCCTTGTCGTTATTGAGATCATCACGTTTGAAGTAACCCTTGGTCACCGAAGGGCCACGAATAAGGATCTCACCCTGCGGGAGATCATTGGTCGAGAGATATCCGGCTTCGGGATGATCGAGTAACTTAATTTCAATCGATGGGACGGGAACACCAACGGGGCCGTAGGACATGTACTCGGGAGGAAGGATAGCACACATTCCACACGACTCGGTCATTCCGTATCCTACACAGTATTGTCAGTACAACGAGCTCGCCACGGGTTACACATGACGTACCTTGAAGGACAGTAACGAGAGCCAAGGACAAGAACTCTTGAGTCTCGCGAGAGAGCGCGGCACCACCACTGAGCGTCAGGCGGAGACGACCTCCAGTCTGTTGCTTGACTTGGTTGAATACGAGCGAGTCGACGGCTTGGGTAAGGCCAGGAACGCCAGCCTTCTTGATGGACATACTGCCCATGAACACACTCTTCTTGAGTCCTCCTGAAGCATTGACCTTGCCCATGATACCCTTGCGAATAGTCTCCCAAACGGCAGGAACACCAACCATGATCGTCGGACGGAAGGCGCGAATGTCGCCCAGGCAGTTTCGAACAGACGCGTCAGTCAAGGTCTTGACGCGCCCGTATCCGGTGGTCATTCCAACAAAGAACAGAGCGAGTTCGACAATGTATTCGAGAATGTGAGCGAGCGGAAGGTATGCGAGGAAAGCATCATCGGGCTTGAGGTGGTGTCCAAGGAGCGTCTTGATGGCTCCGAGGGACGCGATGAGATTTCCGTGGCTCAAGACGACACCCTTGGGCGCGCCAGTCGATCCAGAGGTGTACATGATGCATGCGGTGTCTTCCGAGGTGGGTAGACGGGACTTGGTATCCACATCCGGGTTCTCGCGACCCTTGGCGCGGACGTCATCCAAGTGGAGGACGGTCAAGCCCTCGCGAACTGCCTTGATGTCTTCGAGAACCTTGTCGCTGGGTTTGCCGTCATAGACAACCAATTTCACGGTGGGCGTCTTGGGCAAAACACCTAGGAGCGTAGGGAGCAAGTCGGCGTTGGTGAATACACCCTGGCATTCAGGCTCATCGAGCGAGTGCTGTAGGCCTGATTCACCAAGGGTGTCATAAGCTGTAGCGATAGGCGTGCCAATCGCCGCGCATGCATGACCCATCATTTGCCAATTCACCCTAAGATCACCCCCACCCCACTTGTCAGTTGCCTGTCCGCCACCAGACTAAATCCATAACGCCACTTACGAAGTCTGCGCGTAAATATTGAACACCTTGCCCTTTTCGACTCCCAACACGACGAGACCACGAGCAGCCTCCATGCAGTAGTCGCGGAACTCGACAAAGGACCAGTACTGGTAATCTGAAAGCTGGAAATACTTCCATACTTTCTTCTCGGTGACCTGCTTGCCGCCAACGTTCTTGGTAACTTCCTTCTCTTCCTCGACAATCTTCTCAATGTTGCGCCATCCGATGGCCTGTTTCGAGCCGTGGGTGCGCGCAGCGTATTGGAGGACATCGTGGATGATATTAATGCCCTCGGCCGGTCGGTCCACAAGGCTGTCGGGATGGATCCACGAACGGCGGACGGCGGACTCGCCATTGGTGGCAGCGCCGACCTCAACGGAACCGGGCTTGCTATTCGGCATACTGGAACAGGTAGTGGGGTGGTTGTGGTTGGGGGGTGGGGGGATACGCCTCGACGTAATGGTCTTGCCTCTTTTATAATCATGACCAAGCAAACAACAATATATTACTATATAAAGAAGTTGGGGCCCTCGGCCTAGACGCGTGACCACTTGCCCAAGGCCTTGGCCAGGTCCCCAGACAGCGTCCGAGGCCAGGGGGACATTGAGCACGTCTGATAAGGTGCCTTGCACATCATGCTGTACCCCCAATGTATTAAGGCTGGCCCCCAATACATTGATAAGTGCAGGGCTGGAGTAATGAGTTCCGGATCTTGCAGGCTATGCATTACACCTTAGCGCCCCAAGTCGTGCGCCCAATGAGCTCAACCCATGCCCCAATGAGCTCAACTATGCCCTAATGAGCCAAGGCTCCGCCCCAAACGAACGTCAGTACGCGTTAAAGTGAAATCATACAACACCCCAATATATTAGTCACAGTAAATACAAAACACCGCCGATCACAACTCAGAGCTACGCACACCAGCGCGAGTCCGAACACCCCAACTCGAGGCTTCAGCCAAACAAGCATCTACGCTCAGAAGTGTGCGTAGAGTACCATCCCAACGGCCGGCTTGAATCTACAACCGGTAACCGGACATCCCAGTATTCCCCCCCCCCCCCCCAATGAGCCTTTCGGGCGCACTACGGTACTACGCCTTTGCTCTCCTCAGCCCACTCTCATAATCCTTGGCAGTCCAATCCCACGTAGGAACCAGTCTGGCCTCGGGCAGTCCCTCTCCAGTTCCGTTCAATGGGCCTCCACCATCCGCCTCGGGCACGGGCAAACACCATGGTGCAATCGTCGATCTTTCCGTATGATAAAACATGGGCTGAGCTTTGTCCGCATCTGCCGAGTCCCGGAGCGGTTGTGGTGGAACAATGCGCGTTATTTTGTGGAGAGCCGAGGGCGCAAGGAATGTATGGGCTAGTGGAAGGATTGCAGAGTTTAGGTAACCTGTTACCGAAAAATTTGGGATGGGAGAAGGTCAGTACTTGCATGTGAATCCATAGATAGACATACCCATAACACTTCCTATATCCTGTTCTCTTGGAATAACTCGGCCTCCTACACCACTAGTTGCCAACGACCCCACTCTATCGAACCCTTTCTTCCCGAGCACGAGTTCGCCTTGTTGGTCGAGTAGCACAGGTACACCGAATCCATGACCATGCGGTTGGCCAGTTTCCACTCCACCCCAGGCGCCAAACATTGAGTCTGACGCGTCGAAGGCCTGATTGAGTGCATTGGCGAGCACACGCGCTGCCTTGGACCGAGCTGGGTTTGTTCCAGGTGTTGACTGGGGAAATGGAAACGGGGGTGTAGGATCGGTAGAGTGTTGGGATAAAGCTTCCCGTAGTGCGACCGAGGGAATAGTAATGGTGCTTATTTCCTTTGGTGGAACGGACCGGACCGGGGCCTCCAATGGTGGTAATGAGGCATTTGCGAGTGCCGAGCGGACGTAAGGTATCGCTCCTGTTGAGGATATCGACGGGACTGACTTGTGCCTCGACAATTTGGTACTGGGCATTGGAGCAGGAGCCGTGGACGGGCTGGTTGTTGGAAAGGGCGGGAGAAAATCGGGAATATGGTCTGGTGGAGAAGTTGTCCATTCGTTGGGTCGCGTTCGTTTAGATGCTGGAGAGGGTGAGCGGGAGATTGGAGATGGCGGGAGTGCAACGGGTTTAGAGTCTGGTGTATATACTTGATACGGACTATCCTCGTCCTCATCCTCATTATCCGATTGGACAGGTGAGGGTAATTGAGCGTAAACAAGGTGGATTCCTGGTTCACCCCGCACTACACCCTCTGATAAATGCTCTAAAAGACAATGAGCCCTAGAACAGATAAAACGAAAGAAATGGTAATACTTGCCATCTAACGAAATCAACTCCTTCTTCCTAGCGTCCTCGACACCCACACCAACACTTACACCCACCCCATTGGCATGCCAGGAACTCACTCCCAGTACCCCCTTTCTTCCCGCATCTGGACCTCGTCCCGCAACGACGTATTTTTGCCCACTTCCCCAGCTTCAGTCCCCAGCCACGTGGACAACTCATCCACATCAACCCCGACTTCTGACAAGGCATTGACGGCATCCGGCCATGACGGATTTGTTCGTCCACCGTGGTGAGAATGGGCAGCAAACGACCGTGCTAGCAGATCCAAGTATTCTGCATAGAGTGCTGTAAGTGTGTGAGATGCAAGGGACGATGACGATGAGAAGTTGTGGGAATGGAGAACTCGGAGTGTTGCTCGGTGAAGGTGTTGGTGTGCTGTTCCATCCATCAAGTTTATTAGCCGATGATATCAATATAGTCTTTGTACTTTTCGATCTGCCTCGTGTGGGTACCAAGTGAGTCGACTTGATATTATCCCTACTAAAATCCTGTGAGCCGTGGTTGTGCAAGTGGTCGTGATTACATCCATTGGTAAAGCCCGTGTCATTGGATCCGCCCCTGAAGTGGCGCTTAACACCTATTATTTGTTAACTGTGTGGGCTTAATTCCTCTTCCAAAGCAAGGCCCCATTTGCACCAATTGCAGCGTTAGCGCAAACAAATCTTGAAGAGCCGTAAACATATTGATGCCAGTGCTGTGTGTATCAGAAAAAAACCCATATTTCTTGAAAAGAATGTCAAGGACCAACCGTCCGCCTGAATTGGCCACTTTTATTGGACTGGTACACACTATCACGGTCATGCCCACAGTTAACACAGTTCTGAACGTTCGAATTCGAATATCCGTTTTATATCATTAACTACTAAGCGCATTTATCTGCAATCCACCAAATTCGAAATGTCTACTGTATCCTGCCACACATTCTACTGGTATCAGTCTCTAAGAGTCGACTAATCTCGAATCGGTAAGTCTATAACCAACGCACAGTCCACACGGTATTTAAAAGGGATAGTATCGCACCCAAGGCCGTATATATCCGATCCAAGAACATCTCGTGTTCATGGATGCCTTTATTTATCCAATATGTATCGACTACACCTAAATCGGATGGCCGTAATGCATCAGATTATCGCATAAAAGACGCGATTGTACCCGCATTTTCGATGTGATCCACCTTGCACTGTACAACCCCCGTGAATTATTCCAGGCACAATCGTAGCATGATAGATACCCAAGCCACTCTGTACGCGGCACTCACAGCCGCTGTGGTTTGCTACTCCTGGAACCGGATTCGGCGCCCAAAAATCCGCCACCCACCTTCTCCCTGGTCTCTTCCGTTTCTCGGCAACCTGTTCTCGATCCCTCCTGGCTACGAGTACATCTCGTTCGCGAAACTTGGACAACAACTGAAATGTATACATTCTATGGACGATTCACAAGGCGTAGATGTATACTGACTCACTTTTAATCGTTAGCGGACATTATTTACTTAGAAATACTCGGCCATAAGCATATCATAGTCAATTCTGCGGAAGCTGCGTCCGAGCTTCTTGACAAGCATGCTGTATTCCACTCGTCCCGACCACCTGTCCCCATGGTCAAGGATCCCTCACTGTAAGCCAATAGCCAAACGCTGACTTATCCGAGTTCGCATCCAATCGGCTCCGCAGAATGAACTGGCCCGAAATATTTGCGCTGATGGAGTATACCGATACCTGGAGGCACTATCGTCGCATGATGAACAATTGGCTCAACGTGCGCGCCGTGACCCAGTTCAACGACCTGCAAGAGCGGCAAGCTCGTTCACTCTTGAAACGGATAATGCGCGTTGCGGGCCATCAGGAGCCATTTGATCAGCTCAAGGAGGAAATCTACTTGTAAGTCCTACTTTTGTAAACCACACTTTTTTTTTTCTTTGCAGATTATTGAAATGAAGATGGTTTAAAGTGCTTTGGGGTCGACTATGTTTCAACTCGCTTATGGGTACCGGCCCAAAACTCCACAGGATAGGTTTTAAAGGCGTTTCAACTGACGTTGCATAATTTATCGTGCGCAGTCATGCAAACAAGTAAGTAGTAAGCTTTAACATATTGTTGATGGACACTGGGCCGATCATGACTATCCAGATTTTCTCGTCAATGTCTTCCCGATAATGGTATACATTCCAAACTGGTTTCCCGGAGCTGGCTGGAGAGCCACAGCCAGGAAATATGCCGCACAAAAGGAAGAATCTAAAAGCGAGCCATATGAATGGGCGAAATCTCAGGTCGTGAGTGTTTGGTTTCTTACAGCTTGTCCTTCCTTTCTCTGTATTTGATACACATATATAATACTGCAGGGCAAGGAACACATCAAGTCTCTATTTTGGGCTCTTTACTTCAGGATCACCAACTGTTATCAGGACTGAGTCCCGCGAAGCAGGAAGAAATGTTGAAAGAAATCGGAATCACTATAGTCGGAGGTCAGTGTATCTAGATATCATGTCCAGGAACAATACTAAACCTGAAGTTTCTGCACAGCTGGGACAGACACGGTAAGCGACTCTTCAAACAAAACTCGGGCTCTCTGTGAACAACCAATATATTCCGACGACAGACCACCTTTTCCTTGTCAATTTTGTATTCGCGATGGTCGTGAATCCCGACGTTCAAGCCAAGGCCCAGCAAGAACTCGACTCTGTTCTCGGTCACGCCACTTTACCGAAGATGTCAGATAAGAATCGACTACCGTACATCAGGAACGTGATAGACGAAGTGTTTCGGTTGTATCCCGTTTTGCCGATGGGTGAGGTTGGCTTCAATGTGAAAGAGGTCGGACTGATCAACTTGCACGCGTCTTTCTTGGCTTGATCTCTACTCTAGCGTTGCCCCATGGATGCCACCAAGACGATACGTACAGGGGCTATAACATCCAAAAGGGAACGACCATGTAAGGAATGTTCGTTATCGCACGGGCTACTATACTGACCTTGATCAAATTCATCACGAACTCGACTCGCTGAGCAGAATCGGGAATTTGTGGTAAGACCTGACTGGCGACGTCGTTCAGCCATAGCTCATAGTGGGCTATTGTTAGGGCCATTGGTCGGGACCCTTGCCAGTACAAGGATCCTGAAACCTTCGATCCTGATAGGTTTCTTGACCCACAGGTCCTGCGACCATCAATGTTTGGGTGGGGTAGACGGTAGGCACATTCTTCAGTTGGCCGAGTAGAAATATTGATGACGTCCCACTAATAACTCTGTTTATGTCATCAGCAAATGTCCTGGCTTGCATTTCGGTGAAGACTCGGCATTCATCATGGCTACTTCATTATTGTCAGTTTTTACTTTCTCACAGAAAACAGATAGCAGCGGTCATCCTATCGTACCACGAGCTGAAACGGAACGTAACTGCACCGTATTGTGAGTTCGCACTCAGGGTAATTGTTTGTCAAATGCTGAGAAATAAGTTGATTTTTCTACTGGTAGCGAGTTAAAGCCGTTTGATTTGAGTTCAAGATGAGGTCGGAAGAGCATCACCAGCTCTTACTCAGCATTGATGCTGACGGAGAATGAACCCAAGAGAGCTTGCCTTTAGGTGGAAGGTTGACCGAGACCTGGCAACTCTGGGGGACTTCAGGACTAGGGTCGGCACCATCACCAATGTTTCGGTGTAATTATTTTCAAACAAATCTCACGTTATTGCAACCGAACAAGCCGCCAAGCCGGCGGGCAAGTATGTTTTCTCAAAAATAATGCCAGTAGCCAACCGCCTGCCCACATTTGTTCACTAGATTGTGGAATGATACCACTATGTCGATACCTATGCTGTGGACTAAGAGCCACCACAGACAGTCACTATTATTTCACAAGCTAACCAAATTAATACTAACACATTCGGGTACTCGAACCTGGCTCTCCGTATGATACTGCCGAATCCTAAGTGCATACATCTGATTGTAACTGCGGTAACTTGCCGCGCGGTCTGCCAAGCTCGGCGTGTCTGCGTATACTTTATCATAGAACCATGACCATAAAGGGATTTTATGAATTCCGGGAAACCAACTGTGAACTATGCATATATACATTAGATTGTATTTGCATGTCTATATTGTATCTCATTCGTTTTGCTAGTATAGGAGAGGGGAGCACATCAATATCTGAAGCAATATATAGCTGTACGGTGTGGTTCCGAGAGTTCGATGAGTCGTAGTTCAGATTTATTCAGCGCAGCCGAGCCTGCGAGGGCGGCATCACTCATTCGGCGCCCAGATTTTGTTGTGTATAAGGGCTCAAACCTACCTGGGGCCCCCGTAACCAATCACTACGCTGGAGCTCAGTGGCCCTTTTAGAGAAGTAGGTGATTTCGTTAAGTGCCTACCATTACTAGAGACACTCTCAGTGTTCTCTTTTTGTCCAGTCCACCACTCTGCAGCTAAACAGGATCAAACCACCCGACCCGTGAGCATTCATTGTGTCTAGGTAGTCCCTATTCCTTGTACCAATTCCTTCATAGAGCGCCTTATTTGTGCTTACGACGCATTGACGTATTTATCTCGTTATCATCACGCACTGCCATCATGCACTGCCATCACGCACAATATATGCGAGTCGATGACTCCCGGAACAAATTCACCATGTGCCCAAGGGGCTGGTAACATTCGGGGCCGGATATCTCGGTCACTTAAACATATTGGGACTTGCTTTATCTGCGTCATACCTCCATAAATCAGATGAAGTGGAACTTCCATATAAAGGGTACACATATATCCGTACGTTCGATATCACTTACCTACCCCCCATCTCTGCCGAAGTAGAACAGTCCTCACAAACCTTCTAGCAACTACAATTGAGAATGTTAGATTTTCAAGTCAGCTTATACGTGGCTCAGCCATTCTTGCTCTTTACCACTGTACAAGGTTTAATACTGAAAAATTAGTGCGTGTGTTTAAGTGGAATTGAGCTGAAATCAAGATCAATACATACTGATCTTAGGTATCAATTCTTCCATAGTTCTGGTTATGCTGAGGGAGGCATACTAACATTGTAATTTTCAGGCCATATCCTACTGAAAAAAGGAATCTTTTACTGATGTACTGATTTATATTATTCTTAACTCTGCAGAAGCTATATCCGATGTTCTTGAGAAACGCACAGCGTCTTACTCATCCCGACCACCCGTACCCATGGTCAAAGATCCTTCATTGTATGTAAGCACCCTTGTTTATTGGTCCACACCTTATTGACCATTCAGGATGAACTGGCCGGGAAACCTCCCGCTGATGGAATATGGGGATGCCTGGAGGCACTATCGTCGAATAATGAACAATTGGCTTAGCATACGCGCTGTTGCCCAGTTCAATGACTTCCAGGAGCAGCAAGCCCGTTTCCTTCTCAGACGCCTGTTGAGTGCTACAAATCATGTGCAACCGTTTGAGCACATAAAAGACGAAATCAACTTGTAAGTCCTACTAATTTAGGCCTTGAATTAGTAGCTCGTGGTGTTGACAACATCAAAGTGCTTTGGGATCTATGATGCTCCAGCTTGCCTACGGGTATAAACCCAAGACCCCCCAGGACCCATTTATGAAAGAACTGCAGCTGACTGTACATAACGTAACATCTGCGAGCATGCAAACAAGTAGGTGGCGGACCGCGAACCGTGACGATTTGACACACAGCTGAATGTGATGCTTAAAGATTTCCTTGTTAACCTGTTCCCAGCTATGGCATACATTCCAGACTGGTTTCCTGGGACTGGCTGGAAGGTCACAGCGAGAGAATATGGAGCACAGAAAGAAAAAGCAAGAAAGGAGCCATATGAATGGGTCAAATCTCGGGTGGTGAGTTTCAATTTCGTAACAGCTACTCTCTTTACTTGGTAGTGATGATATATGCAAATGAAGGCCACAGGAACACATCAAACCTCTATTATCGGCTCTTTACTTCAAGATCACGAGCTATTATCTGGATCGAGTGCTGCCGAACGGGAAGAGTGGTTAAAGGAAATCGGAGTCACAACATTTGGAGGTTGGTTTACTTGAAGTGTATAATTAAGGATAGTGCTAAATATCTCCAACAGCCGGAGCAGACACTGTGAGTGATTCCTGCAGTAGATCTACCGTGTATGATCAGAGACTCATCCCTGTGGTAGTCTACCACTCTTCTCATCAATTTTATATTCGCAATGGTCGTAAATCCCGATGCACAGGCGAGGGCGCAGAGAGAGCTCACCTCTCTTCTCGGTCATGCCGTTTTACCGAAAATGTCCGACAAGAAGCGACTACCATACATCAGGAACCTAATCGACGAAGTGCTCCGATTGTATCCCGTTATGCCGTTTGGTGAGATTGGCTCCAGCGTGCAAGATGTCTGCCAACTTAACTAGTATAACCCATTGTTTGCTTTGCTCGAACCCTAGCATTACCCCATGCATGCGATCAGGATGATATTTACAGAGGTTATAACATTCAAAAGGGAACAACAATGTAGGAGATGTCCATTGTGGCATATACTGTGCTAATTTCGCTTTGACTTTATTGGCTCGAACCACCGAATAGAATAGGAAACCTATGGTAAAACTTTTGCTAGCGAAAATACTTCGTGATAATTGACCGTGTCATATGATTAGGGCTGTGGGTCGTGATCCCCGTCATTACAAAGATCCTGAAGTGTTTGATCCCGATAGGTTTCTGGACCCCGAGGTTCCACGTCCATCAGCCTTTGGATGGGGTAGACGGTGAGTACATCCTCCAAACAATTGATCTCAAGTACGAGCGGCATCCCACCAACCAATCGCTGTGTATGGCTACCAGCAAATGTCCCGGCTTTCATTTTGCAGAAGACTCGGCGTTCATTATCGCTGCATCGATGCTTTCGATCTTTACTTTCTTACAGAAGAAAGACATTAACGGTGATGTTATTGTACCTCAAGCCGAACCGGAGCGTAACTCTATGATATTGTGAGTGAATTCACACCAGTATTTACGAAGGGACAGGCGATGGCTCACCTTTTCTAATAATATTAGTGAGTTAAAGCCATTCGAATTTGAGCTTAGGTTGAGGTCAGAAGAGCACCGGCAGCTCGTGCTCAGTACCAGTGCCGATGGAATATGAGATTGAAGGTTATTACATCTGGGTGAAAGGTTGATTAATGGCTAGGAAGTTGTGATTAACGTATGAATACGACTATATTGAAACAATCGTGGAGTTATTGCAACCGCCATGTCAGTCGGCCACATCCCCGCGCAAATCTCTTGGTTTTCGAGATTCCGCAATTCATCCATGCATATTGAACTTCGAATGGATAGCTATACTATGAATGATTTCTTAAGTAAATGTGTATAATCAAAGGCCAAAAGCTCGGTAGAAGGCGGCGAACCACAATCAATATGTACGGACAATACAGCAATTTGATACAAGGTCATCGATAAACAATTGAAAGTTTAATACTAAACGGTCGCCAAGTTTAATTCACGAGAAGACCGCCCTTTAGAGCATACATTGCTTTCTGATAACCTCCAGCACCTCATCTTCCGATGGGTCCTCCATGCTCCAAAGCTCCTCTGTGCAGGGTAGCGAGTGTGCGTACCAATCATCCTTGATTTGCTCGATCGCCTTGTCTAAGCTCCTCCCGGTATCTGTATTCAGACCCATGTCGTATGGAGATAGCGTTTCATGCACAAAAGTAAAGTGGTCAGCATACGGCATTAAAGCTCTTGACAACGTCAGAGGTAAGGTGACCCACCCTTCTGTCCTGGCAGCTCGATGCTTTGCTCAAAGCGGAAGAAGTTATCAGGGTCCCAGTCTTTTTTGACCTGCTGGAGACGAGGGTAGTTGTCTCCATAGTACGCATCTTGCCAGTTAGGAATAGTTGGGTCGGTAAAGTTTACATAAGCCGCTTTGCCTTGTAATGTGTACGGGAGTAACTTCTGCTTGACCTTTCGCACGTAGTCGATCATTGCGTTTGTCGCGTGACGATTGTACCACTGGAGCTTTAAGTAGCTGACGTACGAAGCATCGCGCCAATAGAACGCTGTGTCCTTTGCGCCAACCTCTGCAGCCTTTCCCCCGACATGAACCCAAGTTAGATATGCCTTCCCGTTTGGGTCGTATCTACTTAGTACTCCACGTAGCTCTTCCATGATCGTGTCTACTTTCGAAATGAAGTCTGAGCTCAAAGCACGATGACCGTAGATGAAGGGGGTGTGATGATGGAATGCCGGGCTCCCTGGGCCCCATCCTTGTTCTTGAATAGCAATATTTGACCACTTGCATAGCTTGAAATTTGACTCTCCTCCAAAGCCTGTCAAGGGTTCGATGTGTCTGTGGAGATTCTCCTCAGTTCCATCGTATACTACCGTCAACTGCCCTCGGTCCCCCCGCCAAAGTACATTCATGGTGAGTTCGTTAGGCCATGGTTGATCATGCGAATTAAGCTTGTCGATCATTTCTTTGAACTTGGACTGGCCCTCGGGGAACTTCCAGGAAAAACCTCCGCCAATTACCATCCCATCATTGTTACCAAGGTCGTGGAGTTGGGTAGTGAACTCGACAAGGACCCCAAAGTTACCCCCGCCTCCACCCCGTAAAGCCCAAAACAGGTTCTTCTTCCTTTCGCAAGTATCTTTCCGACCAACGGTGATGTCGTCCCCATCGGCAGTGATGAGCCTGAAGCTAAGAACGCTATCTATCCCTAGACCATACTGACGAGAAAACGGGCTAACGCCCCCGCCCATAGTAAAACCTGAAACGCCGACTGAAGCACATCGCCCTCCCAGAACCATTTCGCTACGACCTGCTTCCTCCAAGCATCTATAGACATCGCCCCATCGGCATCCTGCCGGAATAGTTGCGGTTTTGGGCGTACTATCAAGATCGAAGGTAATTCCCTTGGGGCCAAAGCTCTTCATGTTTATCAAGATCCCGTCATGATTGAGAGAATAACCAGCGAAAGAGTGCCCCCCATTTTTAACGGTAAGTTTGATACGGTGTCCGGGCAAACCTGACTATATCTTGAATCTCCTTGACAGTGGTCGGAACAACAACCACATGGGGTAGTTTCAAAGCGTGAAGTAAGTTGCCATTAAATGCGGCTGCTTGATATAGGCTTCCGGCAGCAATAGTCAAGGCCTGACCCGAGCAAACTAGTGCGCGCAATTCTTGGACTTGTTCGGAAGTAAGCACGAAGCCTTCTGACCCCCTTCGTGGAAACGCTGATAGAGAATCATGCTCCTTCGCCCCTGGACGCTCTCCCGTACCGGTGAGTTTGCTTCCTAACGACTGCATCTAGGAGTCATTATTAGCGTTCATACTACTAGCTGAAATACATACAGCTACAGTGCCAACAGCTACACCTCTAGCTTGATGAGGTTGTCCGTTGCTTTCATTGCATCCCTGTAGGTGAGATTTAAAACCACGAATCGTAATTATGTCACCAACAAGTTTGGTTCATCACTCACCGATGCTGTTGGACGATCTACCCCCCTATTGAACTCGGCATCAAAAGGGGTTAGAATACCTGGTGTCTTGGATAGTGTGTCGAGAAACATGAGGCTATAATAACAGGGTTGTTAAGTCAGTATATGCCGGCCAAAACATATGCATATAGCCGAAAACCATATAGTAACATTGAATAACAAGATAATCTCACTTTTAGAAAGATGATTGTTATATCTTACGGTACAGAATCAGAGTAGAAAGTGATTTCTGTGTGACTGGGATAACTCGCGCTTGCTGGTATTTATGGGCCTCACGCTCACAATTTTGGTGCTAACCAACTAATCACGGCTTGACAGTATAATAAATACCTCAACACAAACTCCTGGACTGAAATGTATTATGTCATAACATTTTGTTCTAAGGGCTACTAAGACGAGCAGATTAATGACAAGTGCATCATCTGACACCATGTATCTCATCTTAGTACCGCGGAGAAATGGTAAAGGTCCGGAGTCTTTTGCATGCAGCACAGAGCTACTTGCGCCTACGATCAAACTCTGCAGTCAGCTGGTTGTTCTTTTTGATCGCTCGAGCGACTATATTCTGCAAAACACCCTTGGGCAACAATTCAAGCAATTGACATGTGTTCACGGGTAACTATAACAAGCGGTGGAGCTCAAACTCATGCAATATTACTGATCTCGTATTAACGTTAACATTGGAGAGACCTGTCGAGAGTCTTTGGGGTTTGTATAGCACATAAGACATGTACAGACGGGGAAGAGCGCCTTCGGCAAAAGTTGCCACGAACAAAAATGGCTATTGGGGCTTTCAAATGAACATGAACAATAAAGGAGAAACCTTTCCCTTTGGCGAATATTCCAAAATTCTTGTGAGCTAATAATGTGAGCTTCCAAGCAAAAATGAGCAAGACTCCTGAGCTCCTTCGGTCGTCCCGCCCGGGAAATCGATCGGATATCCCGTTAGCCTCACGCTTTCTTTAAAGACCACTAAAATACCAAATCGTATGTTGATCCGAACCGCATGGTAACTCAAGGGCCCAAACTCCAAAACCACGTACCGCAATGCTCACAACGTGAGCTTAGCTACTAATATTGTCGTGTGGTTTGGGAGGCCCTGATGGCCAAGAGTGTTTTTGGTAAAACCTGGTTTTGCTCCTGAGCCCTCTGGGGCGGCATGGGCTCATGTCCGTATAATGGTATCATATCCACCAACTTCCTTTTGATATCACCACCCTGCTTTGGTACCAATATTTTACATTAAGGTTTGCGCTCTTCCCGGGGCCCCGGCTGAAATGTACTTGTGTCGACACTATCCAAGTTAGGCAATGTGACCAAGTGCTGATGAAGGGATGTACCAACGTCAGCATTCAGGTGGGTTGATGATGAGTCACTACATAGTAATTCCCGCAAAACGAACTAGGCAAAATCAAGATTCCTCTCCAGCAAGGAAATACCCACACATACTCACGTGATTGCTGGGCGTCTCGAGCCACCAACTATCCCTATACTGTATGTGCATTATATTCGTGCACTGTCTTTTGTCCTAGCTACCTTCGCTTCTAAAACTTTCTTTGGCTCGGATGCAAGTTTTACCTTTAATATATTAATGACCTTTGCTCCATTTCATGAATATTTGATACATTTACTAAATGGATGGATTCGCCAGAACAGTCACTTCGAAATCTAAGCTATGGGCGTAGAAGAGATGACGCATATATGAATAAAAGTCAAAGTATCTTGCTTGGTCTCGGGCTGTTTCAGTGGGAAAGGGATAGTAGAAGTAGAAGTAGAAGTAGGAAAATACAAACGACCAGTGCTGGAGGACGGAGGAATGGGGGAAGGAGAGGCGAGACGCTGAGTCGGGGTGCCACCAGGGTCGCACCACCGAGCTGGCTGGGGTGAATACGAGGAACGGTAACTAGCATAACTTTATCTGTGTGTGCAGACCCTACGGACTAGCGAGTTGGCAAAGGCCAAACCAGGCCATGTGTGTAGCAGTGGTGCGCATGGGGAAGACTTGCGGAGAACGCAAGGTGAGGCAAACCTGCAGCAAACAAATCGAGCTCGGACCACGTTGTATGGAATGAAAGGACAAGGCGCGCACTGGCAAGTCCCGCATCGTGGTACTATGATTGATATGACGACACAGCACAATTGCAGCGGTAAATAATCTGCCTAACATGTACCATTCCAGACTATTCCTCTCTGAAGTAAAACCCGAAATCTAGAGCTTGAGAGCGCAATATGGTACTCGCCATATTCCTTGAGCCCCTGAAGATCTACATGCATTTCGGTCAGCCGTTGCTTGTCCTGTTGTGGCGGGATTTATGCACGAGCGCCGATCATTACTCTGGATCGGAGTCAATAGACAGTTTTGAGCTTGATCAGAAATTTGAAACTGTGTTTGTGTCGATTGCTTTGTATCACGAACAGCTTTGTGGTGAACTGAAGCCTTTGATGAGATTGGAATGAAAGAGATGGATACATTGTCGCATTTTAGACTCTTGAGCTCTGGAACTCGTTAGAATGCAATGGTATGACTATAGGCGCAATTTTAAATTCTCGCTTATGCTCAAATTGCCAATCACAACCGTTTCTGGTCTAGCGTGGTGGCCGTAGTCGGACTGAGGTGTAGAAACAACCCCACACACAAATTATCTCCGTTGGTCCATAACCAGTTGATCCCAGGTAGACTATGCGGAATGGGATTTTTGGGCTCTAATCACCTGGCTTACACCTGCGACGCCAGAAAACGCCAGGTGGGTAGGTGCAACCTAGCGCTTCCTTTAGTGATAAGTGAGTCAGCTAAACCGATCGATTACCTATGGGCCTGGTGGACCAGTCTCTCGAAGATGACGAGTTTTCTATCGCGCTCACATCGCGCTTCCGAGTTTTTCCGAGTTTGGTCAAGCACTCTTCCTGATCGACATGTGCGATAAAGTATCGATATATATGTGCACAGCTGATCAATTTAAACGGCTTTCCTCCACTTGACTAGCCTTGCAATACCATGTCAGTCGACCGGGTTGGCTTGTACACAACTTCAATTGGTTTGTCTTTGCTTCTTTTCCGTTACTTGTGGAGACGGTCCAGAAGCCGCTGTCCGCCTTCTCCCACATCACTTCCTTTCATTGGGAATCTATTTTCAATCCCCCCTGGTCATGAACATCTTGCATTTGCGAAACTCGGAGAACAACTCAAGTGTACACATCAGATTTCCTAATGGTAAATATACACGCTAACCAACTTCGATTGGATAGCCGACATAGTGTATCTTGAAATCCTCGGACACAAAATTTGCGTACTCAATTCAGCAGAGGCTACGTCAGATGTACTCGATAAACGTTCGGCAGTTTACTCAGATCGACCTAACATACCAATGGTTATGGATCCAGCACTGTATGTTGTGTTCTTCACTAGTTAAACTGTGTCTCACATTACTGTACCCAGGATGATTGGTCAGAAAACGTTGCCGCAGCTCGATATGGCGACCTTTGGCGGTCATACCGCCGAATATTAAATCATTGGCTTAATGCGCGGGAAGTCACTCGGTTTTATAGTCAACAAGAGCAACAGGCCCGGTTACTTCTGCAAAAACTCTTGAGCGCTACGAATAAACCCCAACCATTTGAATATCTTAAAAATGAAATTTTCTTGTAGGTCCGATTTAACTTATCGATGGTGATTACATACGATACTCATGTACATAAAGTACTATAGGGTCATTAATGCTTCAACTCGCTTATGGATACAAGCCTCGAGATCCTCAAGACAGATTCTACACGGAAGTAAAATTGGCAACACGTAATATCGTAGAAGCAGCCATGCAAACAAGTGAGTAGCCTTATCATCTTTCAGACCATTGCTTAGTCAGTACGCCTAAGACTTCCTTGTAAACGTGTTCCCGGTCCTGTCATATATTCCAGACTGGTTTCCTGGGACAGGCTGGAAGTGCATAGCAAGAGAGTGGAAGATGCAACAAGAGAGAGCAAAAAATGAGCCTTACGAATGGCTCAAAGCCCACGTTGTAAGTTGCAGGCTTAGAATTGGAGCCTTGTGGGGTCGTTTGTTTCTCAACAATTGATACGATATATAGGCCAGTGGAACTTACCAGCCTTCTATCGTTAGCTCTTTACTTCAAGATCATAAATTGTTATCTGGGTTCAGCTCTCTGGAACAAGATAAACGACTAAAGGAAATTGGTATCGTGTTGTTTGGAGGTTAGTGGTACGCAACAACTATAACAGTATAGAACGCTCAATAATGTCATAGCCGGAACTGATACCGTAAGAAAATTCGCTCTACCGTAGGTAAAGCATGATGATTAAGTACATTTGGCCCACTTCAGACAGGAACATTTCTCATCAATTTCGTGTTTTATGATTACAAACCCGGAAGTGCAGACAAAAGCTCAGGAAGAACTTGACTGCGTTCTTGGTCGTGGTGTTTTGCCAAAGGTCTTGGACCAGGAACGACTACCATACATCAGATGCCTGATTAGCGAAGTATTCAGGCTATATCCCCCTCTCCCACTTGGTAAACATGACGTTCTTTCCCGTAGAGAGAATTCTCATTCAAATTTCTTTCGGTCATGCATTAGGAATACCCCATGCAAATTATCAAGACGACAACTACCGAAACTATGACATCAAAAAAGGGACGGCTATGTAAGAGCTTTATTCTCGAGTTGGTATGTAGCCGCGAGCTGATACCATATCCCCCCAAAAAAAATCGTATCAAATTACGAATAGTTTAGGAAATATTTGGTGATTTTTCCTCCCTAGATGTTGTCTGATGTAACTAAAATAGGGCACTCGTGCTACAATTAGGGCTATCGGTCGGGATGTTCGTCACTACGAAAATCCTGAAGTGTTTAATCCAGATAGATTTATGAATCCCGAAGTTCAACGACCACCAGTGTTTGGGTGGGGAAGACGGTGCGTGCTCCCGTAGCCAGTCAAACACCATATCCAAGCATATTCTTACCAGACGTACGATTTGCGTTTATTAGTAAATGTCCTGGTGTTTATTTTGCCGAAGTTTCGGTCTTCATCATAGTTGCTTCGATGCTCGCTACATTCACCTTCTCAAAGAAAAGGGACGCTGGGGGCCATGAAATTGTACCGCAAGTAGAGCTAGAACGTAACTCACTTATCACGTGAGTGTATTGTTGCGTCTATTTTATAGTAGTCTTGCGTTGACTTGTACTGGATGGCAGTGAGCTCAAGCCGTTCGAGTTTGAGTTGAAGTTGAGATCAGAAGACCACATGCAGCTCATAATTGAAGCCAATCCTGACACGGAGTGACATAGGCGTATTGTGCCTGGGGTGCGAATGGTCTCCCTATGACAGTAAGCTCTATAAACATCATTTAAAGTACAGGTGGAGATTTTGTGGCTATTGAACACATATGCAGTAGATGCTTACACAGCCTCCAAGGTTAAAATTTATATATAAACTAGATTCAATGCTTCAGCTATGAAGAACAAACAGGAGCTACATCACGCTACTTGGTTGGGTTCGCTTCGCTCTAAATCACGGAACACCTTGGCCATTTTCCGATGAATTGCCATGGACTCAACAAAACCAGGTGTAAGCGTAACAAATGCCCGCCTGAGGCTTGTGCCTTGATCGCGCAAAGCTCTGACCATGCAACCGCAAAGCAAAAATTGAGCTTGCCACAGAAGCAATTCCTATACGCGCATGCCGCAGCAATCTTCCTAACTTCAGAATCAGTGAACATGAGTAATCCCGTGGGCATGGTGCGCGAATAGGCTTCTGAAACAGCACGGATTTCCTTGCCCTTCGGCAATACTGCGTCCTTGCTTGGAATGCTTTTCCCGGTAACTGAGTCGAATACTTGTCCCTATTACCATACGACTCTGTATAACGTGTTCGGAAGCTCCTGACGTGATCCACAATAATCTGGAGCTCATGTTGGAACTGTTGGAACTGTGGATGGCGGACCCGCGCTTCAGCTCTTTCAGTGGCTTGATAAGGTCTTGGTCAAGTCGATAAGATATTTCGCATTTGTCGCGCATTTCCCCAGCTTCTTCTCATAACTTTCAACCTCATTCTTTGCAACATCTTGAAGAACTTCGAGAATGAACCTATTGCTGCTTCCGCGTCGGGGAAGAGTAGTAGACTTCCATAGGTGCCATCCTCCTCAGTTTTCGAAGGAAAGCAATCGGGTTGTCTTTTATTCCAAATTTGCTTATCAGCTCTGAGCACTTCGGGCTTCGGTTTCAAGCCCGATTTGACCGAGTCAAGGCATTGTGTGAACCTACATGTACCTCAGTGAATGAAATGCAGTCTGATACATTTAGTTCCCACTTACATGTGTCCTAGGCGCGCAGTCGTTGGATGGTCCAGTCCGTACAGATAGACAGAGTTGCGATAAAATATGTTATACATTCCGAGCTGACTCGGCGCGATGTCTTCTAGTAACGCCGAGATGAGTTCTTTTGTTATATCTTGCCCCTCAGAATCGGCCCGCGTTTTGATATCTTTCAGTAATTTTTTGGATTTAATGAGATTGCGGCTTTCGAAACCCGGGCCCGGGTCCGCAAACCTCTTATGTGCATTCCGGAACTGGGAGGTGATTTGCTCATCCCATATTAGAACAACAGTGTCTCTGATGAATCGCATAAGACCCAAGTACAGATAGACAGAGTTGCGATAAATATGTTATACATTCCGAGCTGACTCGGCGCGATGTCTTCTAGTAACGCCGAGATGAGTTCTTTGTTATATCTTGCCCCTCAGAATCGGCCCGCGTTTTGATATCTTTCAGTAATTTTTTGGATTTAATGAGATTGCGGCTTTCGAAACCCGGGCCCGGGTCCGCAAACCTCTTATGTGCATTCCGGAACTGGGAGGTGATTTGCTCATCCCATATTAGAACAACAGTGTCTCTGATGAATCGCATAAGACCCAATCTCAGGGACGCTTTCGCCTACTTACCCATCGTAGTCACCTCCGCTCAGGAGGCTTGCTAGGCTTCGGCTTCCCTTGACAGAGAATATAATCAAAGTAGCCCCGAGACCAGAGCTCGTAGTTATTGACGGCCATAACCTGGGTAGTGAGTTTAGAGTGGCTCAGTTCTTTCTCGGAGTACGTGCGTACCTTTCTTGTATCGGATATTTGAATACATGGGTTTCGTGATACCTGTACCATATTATAGCATTAGTATTAGGACCTTATTTTTGATTATAAGCGTACCAAAACGGGACCAGTTATGCATTGGGTGAGGCCAGAACTACTAGCTTCGATAGGCTGACTTGACGCAAAAAAGACCTCGTCTTCATTCAGCACACCCAACGGGTCTATTGTGGACTTAAGTCATGACCGAACATTTGCGCCTTGGATTAAGAAGATGACACCCCCGGGAACAATGAACGCCCGCACACTGTGTGGCACTACAATACGATATTTCTGTTGATACGCGGCCAATCAAATGTGAGCCGCGATCAACATCAAGATGCATACACTCACTTTCACGAGGCCTTCCATTGTTTTCTTCTGGAGTAAACTAACTTCTCCATGACGAACTTGTCAGTTGGTAAAAATCCTGCTTGTAGCCACCCGAGAACCTGCTCTTGAGCACTCGCCGGTTGCCCACTGAAGGGATCAGGCCCTGCATCCCATTTTGCCAACGCGGTTCCTTCCTCCTCTCCATCTTCGTCGTCAAAGTCCAAAAGACCATAGGCTCTTTGTGCATCAGGTGATACAACTCGACGAAGTCTGCTCTGAAGTACCCGTTGAGTAGTGTAGATGGAATCATAAAGAACTTCAGACCCATGGGGTCTCAAAGATGGTTCCAAGGACCGTGCTTCTTCTCCAATAGTATCCCGAAGCATCTTGACAAGCAATTCTTCCCGGACGCGTTTTCAGATAGGCTCATGATCATTTCATAACTTATTGAGGCCGATTCCAGTACAAATGGTCCTGATAAGACATCTAGGATGCGGTGGATGGGAGACCACTTTGTTTTGTTGGAGTCGAGCTGAATTTTAATCTGACTTTCTCTAAATAAGCGCATAAAATATCTATTTAAATCAAAGACCCTAGGAATGAATCTATGCTCACCTTATCCATATTTGAGGCTGCTCAGATAAGTCACGATGCCTTGGGTGTAACATAAATAATCCTTTCGAACCCGCAATCCGTGCCTGAATGCAAGTCGGAAATCGTCCCCAGGCCATCTTCTGTTCTATGACCTTGAGGGCGGTATAGTTCAAGAATCCGCACCCATCAGTCAATATCTCGTGAGTTGCAGCTGTTGACTTGCTTTTGCCTGTGGTATCTTGGAGTCAAGTTAGATAAAGCCCCCCCCCCTTCCGGGGAATATTGATAATTCTCACATTCATCATGTAATAAGTGGATATCTTCAGGCAAAAATATCAATCCCGGATGGGAGGTCGAAAATCCAAGCGCGAAGCGAGTTGCCCACTTGTTAATGCCTTGATTAGAGTTCAGTTCAAGGTTGTTATGACAATTTATGAACTCGAGGAAGGCCATTCGGTTGTCATCGCCTAGTTCCGGTAGAGAGTCTCGATGAAATCTTGGTTGATTTCGACCAAGTGTACTTTCCCGGGTTGTCCAAAAAGGCCTGGAATAAGCGTCCATTGATTAAAAGTTTTTTCTTGAGAAAAAGTCGATAATAATCTTTGTATGCTTCCGAACGTCGTTTTTCGAGATATAGCATTCAATAAGTCGACGAGACCCCAGGAAACGTGAGAAATCGGTGCGACTTGGACCTCGTTGGTTGTTCAAGAGTAAACTTGAAGTCACAAGCATCAGATTTTACGATATCAAGTCGCATCCGTTGTTTGATTTTCCCGCCAGAATTATCAATCGATGCTCCACAATCCCTGTCCCGTATTAAGGTCTCTTCCCGGTCTAGTTCTTCCCTAGATAGTAGCATTAGGTGGATACATTCACGGCTCAGTGCTGACGAACCCGCTTACCAGGGGTTTGTCAGAGCTGGTTGTCGCATTGATCGCTTTTAGTAATCTGCGAAAGATTCCCCCCTGAGAAGTATCTCTGAAAGCAGGGGTGCTATTTGTGCACTGGGCCCGCACAACTCTGGAACGATATTGATTGGAACATGCTCCCACGTGAAGTCTGGATACGAGAGACAATAGCGAACGATCTAATAGCACCGGAAAAGTTTGGGGGATCCAATGCACCCGAAAGTTGAGTCGAGAGATACCGCATTGACATTTGGGTTGGTGTCGCAATGATAGATTGTCGTTGGTCATTCATCGTGTAATTGAATATCAATATGGATTGGGGACTCACTTCCCTGGACTGCCCATGAGACGCCATGCTTATCAAACGCATTTGATGTTCTGGAGAGAACGCAACTTTATGTATATCAGGAGGTATCTCGTACGCGGCTATTTGGGTCGAAAGAGAATTGATGCAAGCGTTTACCGGCGTTTAGGTCGATTAACATGTTGAAAGCAATCAATGTTCAAACTCACTGTCTGGTGGACGACCTTTAATCACGTTGTTAGAACTCGTAGGATGAAGAAGTCGGGATTAAATAGAGGAATCTAGCAAATGCTTACTTTTCACTTGACTCGCCGTGCCCTCTTGAGTTCCAATGCACTTTTTGAGAAAGAGGTAAGTATTGCAGTAGTCTAGCTCGAGCTAATTATAAAGAATAAAGAGTTTTACCTCTGTAGACTCGCCCCCGTACTCGCTTCCAAGCTCTACTTCCTCAAATTGGGCAATTAGATCGCTATTCATACTGTCTGAATGGTCGTCATCTGAACATATAGTTTCTGGTTCCGAAGAACCAAATTGGAATTTTCCTGGGATGTTCAAGTCTAACTGTTCTGGATGACCGACGTCGGAGTCCTCGTCCGAGGTTTCCCGTTGCTGGTAAGCCTGTTCAGACTTTTGATTGAATCTATCGTATGCAATCTTACGCGCGCGGTCGGTATCAGTCAACCCAGCTTGAAGTCCGAATAAACAGACACACTTTTAGAGTACGGAGCAGCATTCGGGTACTAGGTCCGAGATGTAGTGTTGAGAGGAGGGTGCTATCAACGAGCCAGCATATCGACAGGGGCAGCCGAGACATTTTATATCAGCGGCTTGTCGGGACGCCCGTCCGGTGTACTTCCAGAACTATCCGATGACAAAATGTCCCGCTGATGATGGAACAGTTTCTTTGCCCATTTTCGCGTGAGATCCTCCGCTGCTTTGGCGTGGCTATCCCTGATTCAACTGAACAGGTGGCTATGGGGCGTCAAACCAAGTACCTTCTAGATTACATGAAGCATCGGCCGGTAGATTACCCAATTGAGGACATAGGCTCTGTGAGTACATGTATATCCTTAGCACCCGTATCAGGCCTAGCATATCGCATCGCTAATCAGTATGGTTACAACTTTGTTCTTGCACAATTACGGCAGCTTGGAATACTCGATATGGATAATTGAGGTGGCTCCACGCGGAGCTAATGCATTCACGGCCACATCTACGTAAATAACTACATATACATAGTTAACACACATCCATAATGATCTACCATGCATATTTGAATGATCTACAGGCCAATCTGTTAAAATCCATCTAATGTCTACGCTCATTGTCCCTGGGCCTGCCAGCCAAGGACATTTCCAAAGCTTTGGCCATATTCATCGTATCCCAATCACTCGAGGTAGTGCTGAGTTCCCGGCTCCTATTCATACCTACGCACCCACTCCTCCGGGTCGAGATCGTATCTCTCCGAGATGTGGCGATAGTATTCGCTCGCGTTGTGGTAGCAGACTCGGAGCTGAACACCGGGTCTGTATCCGTCGAATAGACGGTTGTCCAAGTAGCTACGCTCGAGTTTGACCCAAGTCGACGGAGAATCCTATCTCTCGCCCCTGTAGCAATTATATGAATCTTTCCCATTGATCCACCTGGAAATTCTTCAACGATCCAGCCGCGGGAATCCGGAATCATGTGCTGTCCAGGTTCACGTTCGAGCCAATCTATTGGGCGGGCATCTCCTGATTTAATCGCGTCGGGCGAAGATCCGGACTGAGCGAGTGCAGAAGATTCAGGACTGTTGCTACTGCCATGGGATCTGCCGTCGTAAATCCCGGTGCGAGCGTTGTCACAATCTGAGAGGGCTTTCTTTGGATTCGCCCCCCGTTCCCTACGAGGGTACCTCCGTTGCACCAACTCTGTAAATCGGTCCTTTTCTTGCTCAGCAGATTTGGCCTCCTTGGTCTCTGCAAGCTTGGTTTCCTCCACCCCGACTATCCTTCCGACGGCCGAGTAGATTCCAGACCTGAGAGCATCCCCCCAACCCTTGTCGTTGACACGATTCCCAGTCCCCATCGAGCCACCCCGGTTCTCGACCCCTTCATAACGTCTCCATGGGTTTGGGTCGTCCAGACGCCCGGTAGGGAGTCCCAGTGGTCGAGCGGGTCTTCCTTTATCGTTATTCCTCAATCCAGGAGCCAGTCGAGTCAGGCTCGCTTCACTCGTCTGTCGTCCTAAACTTGTCTCGCTGGCTCGGCTAGAAATATCCCCGGGCATGAGATTGGTGACCGCAAAGGGCCCCTCGCGCCCGTACGAATAATGAGATGGGGCGGCAGAAGCCAGTGCAGCATGGGGGTTGGGGTACGAGACGCGTCCCTCAGGACCAATACCTCGGGTGTCCAATGTCAATCCTCCATTTGGGTCTTGAATCCATGATGAACCCCGTCAATAGCTGCAGGCCCACCTCTCTGGAGCAGAGAGGAATGCCGCCACGGTTGACGAACGTGAGCTGGGGTAAATCCATAAAGGGCGCCAGAAGTGCTATTTCTATTGTTGGGCATAGGCGTATCCTGGGAGTGCCAAGTATTGAGCAAAGGAGGCGTGAGTGGTGGGTAGGTCGCTTCTCTGCGCACTGCTCCCACTCCGGCCATTCCGGGGCCTCCCTCATCTACGCCCTTCTCGAGTTCATATCCATCCTTACCATCGGGTTCGTCATTTAGTACACTCCCAATCCATAGATCATTTTCCGCTTCTTTCCGCTTGCGCCTCCTGCGCAGGACCCATGCAATTGAAGCACAGATAGCGCATAGGAGGATGAGAATTACGAGTCCGAATGCGACGTAGAGGGCGTAAGGATATTTCTGTTTGAGCGCCTGGGTCGCGCTTGTAACCGACGGAGAAGGAACAAGAGAAACTGAGGTGATAATTTCAACCACTGAGGGGGAGACCGGGGAAAATGGGCTTGAAGTGGTCTCCGATGTTGCCAATACGGTAACGGCTGCTACCATGCTACTGGGAGCAGGAGCGCTCGTCGATACTGCAACAGAAGATGTGATCAAAGCGGCGAGTGGGACTGAGGATGTAGTCGTAGAAGTTGCCGACACCGCAACAGAAACAGAGAAAGTTATTGGGGTGGAAGTTAGGAGAGCTATAGGAGTTGTCTGAATTGGAACAAGTGTCTGCGGCACACTGGAAGTCACTAGAGCAGAGTTAACTCCCATTGCTACTTGATCAGTCTCCTCGGGTACTTGCTCAACCAGAGTCTCGCTCATTGACGAGGGTGGCGTTTCTGCTCCCAGCGTCGCTTCTAAGATAGGCGATAGGTGGATAAGGCAGCAATCGAAAGCAAGATAACTCACCAGGTTGGTTTGCGACCGCATCGAGGTCAATCCTGCCCATTCCACCATATCCCAGCATAAACGGATAGACACGAGGGATCTTGTTCAAAGACTTGGTAGTTTTTAGTCCTCCTCAATATACGCGGGTGCCTCGGTCTTCCATGTTTCTGCTTCATGACATGGGCCATGGTGGCGGGTGGGAGCACCAGAGAGTCCACCCGAGCCCGTTCCATGTTCCCCTGAAAATAACCAACGTAACGGCCATGGTCCAAGTAGTCGCAAGGGGTTTGTGAATTAGTTGCAGTGATCGTTGAGATTTGATAAGTCAATCAGGTGGCTGTGTCGTAAAGATTCCCCTTCAAATAAAGTTACCGCCTGGACAACCATCAACGAAGTGGGAGTCAACCATATTGTTTCATATAATCAAAATATCTAGGATACAATATTCATCATTACGCCCCAATAGTGAACGTCGTGCGGTTTTCGCTGCCCTCTTCCCATGCACTCACGTCAACCTTGCCCTCGGCGCTAACAATCGCCTGCACAAGTAGCTTCGCACCCTTCTTGCCCTTGATATCAACTACACCACCACCAAGCGCACTATCCTTCTTAACGATGCGCGTTCGGATCTCCTCCTCTTCTGGTTCCTCTTCGTCGTCCTCGTCCTGCTCAACAGCAACCTTCTTGACATCAACAGCATCCACTCCCTCCCAGATTTCGAACCCAATCTGCCCGGCCGGGACCGGGAAACGGAGGACTCGTCGAGCTGGGAGAGGGGTTCCGGCGGCGACAAGTGGGATCCAGTTTCAGTCGAGTCGTCTCCCGCAAACACAAGCGCAAGGATTTTCGAGGTGACAGGAGCCGACACACCCTGCGCAAAGATATCGTTTGAGCGGATATGATATGTTTTGCCTGTGCACATCCGAGGGCGAGGACCTGACCCGGGTCGATCTCGCTCCTGATTGCGGTGTTTTCGCCAAATAGCCCCTCGAGTCTCTCTGCCAAACCTGGCAAGGCAGCACTACCACCGACGAGGATAACCTCGTCAACGAGAATGGGATCCACACCAGCCGAATCGAGAAGCTTCTTGACCTCGTCAACTACCGCACCGTAAACCTTGGCGACCAACATATCGAAACGTAGTCGGTTCAAAGTCCCGCTGAAATCTACGCCCGTCTTTCAGACTTTCGACAGCGCATGAGAGCCCTTGTTTCGAGGACAACAACGTAAGTGACAAGGAGGCTGCTCCGAGATCAACAACCAAAGTAGTCTTGTCGTCCGATTTGAGAGCATGACTGGCATCCTCAACGGGGGGCGCGTCGGTGTATGCCAACGCTGCTGCTGCCGCCTCATCGAGAAGCTGAAGCACCTTGATCCCTGCTTCCTCTGCCGCGCGCTTCAGGGCAGCTCGTTGAGCATCGTTCCACCCGGTTCACGCTCAACACAGCGCCCTCTATCGGTCGACCAAGGAAGTCTACGGCAGACTGGAGTAAGGATTTGAGGAATAATACAGACACATCGTGCGCTGTGAGTGTTTTTTCTTGGGGAATTGGCGATGCAGGGCGCGTGGGCAGCGGAGTAGCTTTAGGCGTAGGTGCTGCAGAAGGCGGGGGTGCTGGAGTAAGGATCGTGACTTTATATGCGGGTGGTCTTCGTGGTCGATGATAGGCGCCGATGTAGATGGGCCTGCTTGGGTTACCTCACTGAATCTTTGAACCTAATATCAACTATTCTGTCCTCCCAGAACGCTAACGCGTACAACCCACTTTTTTCCTAGTTGATTCCGGAAGTTAGTTATGGTATTTTGGGAATTTTTGACGAGCTGAGGTTTTGCTTGATTCCCAATGTACTATACATGACGAAATATTCGGTCAAAACGAGACACCCATGGCGTGAATGCTGCTCACCTCTTCGAGCCCAAAGTACGACAATGCGGCAGCGATCTGCCTCTCGCCATCTTCGTTGGCAATGCAATCCGGCTCGCCTTCCTACACCAAATTTCAAGATTCAGCGAACTGAAGTCCCTTAACCCAAGTCCAAAACGTACATTATTGATAACTGCAATGGACGCGTACGCGTTTCCAAAATTAATCCCAATCACGGCAGGGCCTTTTCGCTCCGGGGCCTTTCCTTCGGCCTCGGTCTCATTCTTTTTTGCTTCGCCATCTTGTACTGGGTTCGCGCGAGGGGGGTTATGGACGTTCTAATATATCATAAAATTTGAAGCCAAATTCAGGGAGCACATGCACTGCCACTGAGGAAGATCACATTTAGCGCCGAGTGTTCCCATTCACTGCAACGGGTGCGCATAGGATTGGTATGTTATAGCGAGGATAGCTGCTCTCGAATCAACTTTGTCTAAACGCTTGAAATTTTCTATACTATAGTTGGTCCGGCCCTATTATATGCGGCAGGCCGCCAGAACCGTCGCACGATATTGGCTATTAATTCCAAGTCGCATATCAAGAATCTTGTGAATTAATAAACTTAGAGAAATTATCTTACTAACAAAGAACCGTATTAGAACTCTCGTATGGGGATCCGCTGCTTCTTTTTAAAGGTAAAAAAAGGTTCAGGTATCTCAAATGCTTGGATGAGTACCGTTTTAATGTGCATTCTTCAATTTTCATTATTTAATTTACTTCCTCGTTTGTCATACTCGCTTCATCCGCTATCGGCACTTGCTCCAAGAATAAGCTCGCGATGCCCCTCAGACCTTACTCGAATCTCGAAATCAAACGGCTTCAATTCACTACCAACACCGTTATACTGGGTCTGAGCCACGCATTTTCAAGGACATAATGAATTAATCCACTCACAGCATCATCGAGTCACGTTCTGCTTCCATTTGTGGTACAATCTCCTGGCCGTCTTCTGTTCTCTTCCTCGAGAAGGTAAACGTAGTAAGCAGTGATGCAACGATCATAAATATCGAAGCCTCAGCGAAATGAGCTCCGGGACATTGCTAGGTGTTATTGGTCAGATCTCGTCAATACTCGCTACCCAACTATCGTTACCGTCTTCCCCACCCAAACCTAGGTGCTCGTGGAGTTTGAGGATCCAAATATCTATCAGGGTCGAACGTTCAGGATCCAGGTAATGACGAGGATCACGGCCCATAGCCCTAGTTATAATAGCCCCACAGTTGAAAATGTCATGGTTTGACACAGAGCACAACTGTTCACAAAAACCCACCAAATATTCCCCATACTGCTCGAAGAATGTTATTGATGCGTTTGTTGGCAGGGAAGGGAAGGGTAGGTTAGTACTAGCAGTCGCATAAGGATAGTGGGATGTTACCCACATGGTTGTTCCTTTTTCAATATAATAGCCTTGGTAGCTATCATCTTGGTAACATGAGGTATTCCTAGTCATATGAGCAAACGTAAACGAGGGCGTATTAATAACTTACCAAGTGGGACAACGGGTATAACCGGAACACTTCTTCAATTAGATTCCGAGTGTATGGCAACCGCTCCTTGTGTGACATTTCGGGCAAGGTAGTGTGTCCAAGCACAGCGTCAAGCTCCCTCTGAGCCTTTTCTTGCACATCTGGGTTTAAAATCATTGCGGCCACAAAGCTAATAAGAAAATTCGATATCTAAAGCATTCGTTATGCTCTTGAATGTATCCAATTCCTTACTTGGGAGATCTTACAGTATCAGTTCCGCCTATACATTCATGAATGGCATCAATGTAAAGTATGTTTGTATCTAGGTGCACCAACCTGCGAATAGTACAATCCCAACTTCCTTCAGTAGTTCGTCTTTCTCGCTGGAGGTCAGGTTCGATAACATTTCGTGGTCTTTTACTAAAGGGGCTAGTAAAGAAGGTTGATGCGATCCATTGGCCTGTGGGTTGTATAATTTCGTAGAGTAAAGTGTCCAGGAGACATATGGACTCACAACTTGTTGCTTCAACCACTCATATGGCATGGCCTTAGCTTTTTCCTGCTGTACTCCCCACTCCTTTCCTGTGCGCTTCCAACGAGTCCAAGGGAACCAGTTGGCATGTATAAGAGTGATGGGAATAAATTTACAAGAAAACCTGAATCGCTGATAGTAGAACCATAATTGCCGAGGGCGTAAAAATTAGCTCACGAGTTTGCATCGTTGCCGATAATATGTTGTGTATCGCTAACTGCACCTCTTTGAGGAACGGGTCTTGAGGGCCCCAAGGCCTATACCCATATGCGAGCTGAAGCATCAACGATCCTGTAGCACTTTTCAGTCATGAGTTGAGTTACTGTATTTAAATCATCAAAGTTATGAAATCTCACAAGAAGAACTCGTTTTTGACGTGCTCGAATGGCCGCGTGTGTTTTGTAACTCCCATTAGGCGTCGTAGGAGCAATCGCGTTTGTTGTCTTGCATATCATTGAACTGGGTAACGGCTCGCTTGTTAAGCCAATTGCCCATTACCCGACGATACTGCCTCCATGTATCACTATACTCAATTAGACTGGGCACTCGGGACCAATTCATTCTGATCCAAGGCGTCAATAAACCAAGCATAGACTACCCAGGTTTATATAAGTGATTTCGACCTACAATGATGCATCTGCAACCATGGGATAAAAGGGCGGTCGGAATGGAATGCGGAACGCTTGTCGAGAATTTCTGTAGCAACGTCCGTAGAATTTAGCACGATGATTTTCTGACTGAAAATCTTGAGGAAGACCATATCGGCTGGGGATTACGGGCGATCAGTACGCATATATAACCAATCAAATGAATGTCTACATACATTTGAGTTCTTCTCCAAGTTTTGCAAATGCAATATACTCATCCAGGTGGAATCGAAAGCAGATTGCCAACAAGCGGAAATGACATAGGGGAAGGTGGGTGACGAACTGTGGGCCATCGGAGTAGATAACAAAGTAGGACGAATGCGAGGGGCGCTAGCGCCATAAATGAGACTGCTTGAACACTTGTTGGGCTGTCCATGTCGTGTCAACTTACTAGTACTATGCCAACACAGTGTACCAGTATGAGATAAACATTTCTGACGTAAGATTGATGGGCGCTTCGCTACTTGTATGCGGTGGGACGGAAACTTCTGGTGACTATAAAGTTTCAGCTTCGGGTATCCCAAACGAAACTCTTGTGTATGTAAATGGGCAAAAATTGACTGAAAGTGATTCTACGATACTTCTGTGCCTCATGGATCTCTTCTTAGATTTACTGTAGGCACTATTCCTTTATGCGAGAAATGTTGTCATTTTCTCTTCAATTACACACCAAGACAGAGAATGTCCCGTAATACCACAACATCGAGTCAAGGTAAAAAAAGTGTTATTTAAAATTACTAGCTTTGCATCGAGCTCAAACCCGGATTGACGTTGATCCCACGTCGCTACGTATCGAATATATCTCCGGAGTTAGGAAGAGGTTCACAAAAGAGGGCAAGCTCACTTCATCGACTGGAGAAATTTGTATATTTGTATAAGTCCTAGGATCAGTATTGTTTGCTAATGCTATACAGGAGTGGCTTTGGGGTAAGTACAGCTGGGCGTTTTGCGGCGAAGCTCGCGTAGGCGCAAAATAGAGACTTAGCAGAGCATAAAGCGAGTCACGTGACTGATGACCATGCTGACTTGCACTCGACCTCCTGTACAGCGGCATGCCTTTTGTTGTCGCATTTATCTTAACAACCACTCAACAAGTCATCAGAGCTGATTTGTGCCGTCCATCTACGAGCCGGTCTCGCGGTTGGACGCCCCGACCCACCCTCGCTGCTTCGCAGCTGCTGGTTTCCCCAAATCTCGCCGGCCTGGGTCTCGTGGCAGACACAGGCGACTGGACAGAGTATAAACCGAATATATCCTCCTACCTTTAGACTTCAGTACTTATTTGCTGATGCTAAGAAATAAAGCCTCCTGCTCGCTTTACTTTCTGAGGTCTGTTAGGAGCAGAGCTGCACAGCTTACTGCGCTGTAGCGGTGGAGTTGTTTGCTCCAAATAATTTTCCAGTAGTGTTACTGAGATTCATTCAGTTCTCCAGCTCTTACATACTGCCATGAGTATATGCATGTAACGCTTTTGCGATTGTCCCATACGATACCTCCACTTTTTCAAATGTCTCAAGCTGGCCATCTCGGGCAATTGTGGCGCGGATTTGTTCTGATCCAGTTGTGATCGTAAAGTTGCTCTTGGCTGACAGCCCGTGTGAAGCGGCTTCATTTGCGATTGCAGCTGAGCGAGACATATCCTCGTATGAAGAATTGGTGCATGATCCTATAAGGGCTACCTTGAGCTCAGTAGGCCAGTTATTTTTCTTGATTGCCTGGCAAACTGTGAGATGGGGATTGCAAGATCGGGAGTGAACGGGCCATTGATGTGTGGCTCGAGCTCAGTCAGATTGATTTCAATGCGCCGGTCGTACTCGACACCTTTATCAGGCCTGAGGTTGTGCTGGAATGACTTGGCGTATTCGGCAATATCCCCGCGCTTGGTTGCCCAAAGATAGTTGCCCATACGTTCGTTATAAGGGAAAATTGAGCTAGTTGCGCCAATTTCAGCACCCATGTTGCAGATGGTAGCCATGCCTGCACACGATAAGGACGCGACGCCCGGTCCGGTGTACTCCACAATTGCGCCAGTTCCACCCTTCACCGTAAGGATTCTAGCGACCTTGAGAATCATCTATATAATAATTAAAGCTCAATTAGTTCTTGATAACTAAATCGCCGACCTTTGGGAGTAGTCCATCCGCCAATCTTGCCAGTCAAGTTGACGCCCAATGACCTTAGGGCATTTGAGCTCCCATGGAACACCTGCCATCACGTCTACAGCACCGGCACCACCGACACCGCACGCGATCATACCGAGACCACCCGCGTTGGGAGTATGCGAGTCGGTACCAATCACAAGACCACCAGGGAAGGCATAGTTCTCGAGAATGATCTAGTGGATGATACCAGAGCCTGGTTTCCAGAATCCAATGCCGTACTAAATAACATTACAAATTAGATTTATATGAGTAGAAAAGTGCGTATATGCGTACCTTGGCAGATACAGTAGCTAAAAATCATAGACTTCTCGGTTGACCTCAATTGCGCGAGCGAGGTCTTTTCACCGCCGACTTGAGCTTCTATGAGGTGGTCACCGTGGACAGTAGCAGGGGCGGCAGTGGTGGGTAGACCAGCTAGCATGAATTGCAGAAGTGCCATTGCGCGGTTGCGTCGTGGCAAGCAACGCGATCCGGTCGTAGCTTAAGGTAGCTCACTCCTCGGGAGATGTCCTGGTTTACAGGATCGTCCAAATGACCGTACAAGATCTTCTCAGAGAGTGTGAGTGGACGGCCCAACCTATTGGATAGTCTGTTAGCACCTTGGCACGGCAAAGGTGGGTATATGTACATACTTTTGGCGCACAATAGCCAGTGTATCCTCTATACGTTGGTAATTGATATAGTTATTGGGTTCAAGCGGTAACATGGGACCTTTTTATCGCCAATCCGGACGTAACAGTGGCCACGCCACGGGAAAGACGGGAACATTGGCGCGCAATGACCACATCGCTCAGGGGTTGCCTGCTGTGGTTAAATTCAGTGGTTGAAGTCAGTGTTCAGATCCCTTGACACTTAAATTTATGTATTCTAATTATAGAACGTAGGTCATCGCCTAGCGGTCTGTCCACCATGCTACTAAATTCACCGGCGACATTCCATATATTGGCTCGATAAGAAGATCATTTTATCAAATAAACCAATCGATTTGAAAGCGCGAGTAGGTGTAGCAGAGCGCGTGCGAATTTTAAACACTGTGATCGCTTGAATGTCTGAATTTGCTCACTACCATCTCTGTGGATGTAGAATTGGATCAAATCGTGTTCAGTAACACGTTATCGAAATAAGAATCAAATTTTATTGTAAATTACCCATAAGTTAATTGTGGTTGGGTTCCGAGGGGCTTAGTTGCCGGTGTGATGACATTGACTGCCCAATGGGATCCTGGGTACATTTACAAGGCCCAATGATGTATAAACTACCTATGAGATAAATTGAAATACAATATTACTATTCCGATAGTGAGAACATACCGTAATATTTAAGGAACATTGATCATACCCGACAGGTCCTAGGACCATGCGACAACGAGTAACTCGCCTGGATGATAGCAGGAAAATTATGTTTGGGCTTTTACCAATTATACTAAATGTGAGAGCTGGCGTATTTACCCTCTAGAAGTCGAAAGATACGTGATTGATTCGAATGCTCTATACTAAGCTGGGCCTACTCACTTCGCTTTTGTGTAGACCCAGGTGCGGCCTACGGTCCAGAGAGCCCGCGTTAATGACCAAGTACTTTTCGGAAAATAGCAAGGGTTAAGCTGGGTCGCAATTTTTTCTTGAATTCGTGTGAAACATTGACCCCTGGGCAAGATAGAAGCGGTATATTGGTTTAGAATTACATACGAAGAGCATGCGAAAACTTAAATCCCGTGCTTCAAGTCAAGTTTGCCATTACGCTAGTGAACCCGTGGATATCTAATACAGTCTGTGCAGGGATGAGTGGACAGCTTCACCACCTCGTACTGGTATTTCTTATCACGTCTGCCTGTAGCTGAGCACGAAAACATTAATTGTGGCTTTCTTGCAATCACCTCATGTCCTCCTTAAAATTATACAGCTGACAGAAAACTCCAATTACTTCACGCATATATACCCATTCTAAATACATGGTAATCACCGCATCACAGGCATATCTACTGATGCCTTATTCGCAGTGGCATCTTCTGCACGCCACAAAACTCGTTGTGGTTTTGGTCTGAGTATAAAAGTTGAGGCCGCTAAACGCATTTGGTTAATGCCCAATCCGTTTACAGAGTGCGGAAAGCGCTAACCTCTTGCCGTAGAACGAAATATCACCCAGGAAACTAGCCTTGTTTCCGCTCCAGGAGAACATTGGCAGAGGCACAGGGATGGCACATTCACTCCCACTATTTTATATCGGTGTCAAATCGGGTAAGCGTAAGACTTCAAGAGCAACACACCTTGGCCGACAACTTCGGTCTCAAACTTCCTTGCCGAGGCACCGGATTGTGTAAATATCGCAGCACCGTTGCCGTACTTATTGGCATTAACAATTGCGAGGGCATCATCTAAAGTGTCTGCTCTGAGACAAACAAGGAGGGCCGAAAATCTCCTCTCTGCCAATGACAATTAGTACAACCAACCAATCCGTGCCAAGCTACATACTTGTATGCCCGCATGTCTCTTACAGCTTCAACAACGGTTGGCCCAACAAAGTTTCCGTTTTCGTATCCTGAGACCTTGATGCCTCGTCCATCGAGGAGGATCTTTCCACCTTCCTCGGTAACTGATGCGATGATCGACTCGACACGAGATTTGGCATGGGGCGAAATGAGCGGGACCGCTAGAATTTAGCCCAAACGGTTAGAGTTGGGATGACTGGGTCAAGCTACATCGAAACTTACAGATCGGCACCCGGTTCAAAGCCACCGTTGACTTTGAGTTTCTCAGCCCTCTCGACGAGCTCCGGAAGCCAAGACTGGGCCGTCCCCACGAAGACGGCTATATGTATGCGCTATTAGGACGTTCGTATCAATGACGGGTGGGCGTAATTTACCAACAGAAAGGGCCATGCAACGTTGACCGGCAGCGCCAAACGCCGCACCAATAATGGAATTGAGAGCAAGATTCTTATTTTGCTGAAGCAGAGATTTAGAAACTCTGAAAGGGAAAATAACAACGCCCATACCATCTGGAAGAATAACGCCCTATGATCGACACACATCAGATTAATCGTGTAACTTTGCTATGAATCCTAACTTACATGATTCTTGGCTCCGAGATTAGACTATTAAACATAAGTTAGACGGCGTATGTGATCAACTACTACAAACGCACCTGCACTCGCTTTCCATTCATCGTCCCTCTTGCGTTAAATATAAGTCATGCAGTAACATACCCAGATGCAAGTCACCTTACCGTTCGAAGATATGCCTGCCGGCCTTGTCACCGCCGACAAAGCTAATTGCCTTGATCGCAGGATGGTCGCAGATAGCGTTGACTGTCGGAACTGTTCCATGGACAACGTTCAAAACACCAGGCGGGATTCCAGCTCGCTCGCAAAGCTCAGCGATGATCCTAAAGTCGATATTAGAATCCAGCTATAGCACGATCACAAGGACTCACATGGCCGCACCAGGATCTCGTTCCGAAGGTTTTAACACGAGGGTATTTCCAGTCGCGACAGCCATAGGGATGGTCCAGAGTGGGATCATGGCAGGAAAGTTGAATGGCGCCACGCTGTAAACTTTAGTATGGCAATTCGGTCGAGATAGACATCCACACACCTGGCGCACACGCCCAGTGGTAATCTCCTGGTTTCTGTATCCATATCTTTGCTAACTTCGAGCTTTTCTCCGAGCAAGTTGGACGTAATCGCACATGCAGATTCGACCACCTGGAGACCACGAGTTACATCGCCTGTTTTGATCGAACCTTTTGGTCAAATTTCCATAGACTAGATTGGCAGAAAGTAGGTGCTCGCCTTGTGCGTCACCAAACGTTTTTCCTTGCTCTAGAACAATGCTTTGAGCGATTGATGGTGCGTGTTTCCGAACGAGATGCTGGAGTCTATGCGTTTGCCCCGGTTAATACTTTATGACGCGTTGAATGGGTTTGCTGCGTACTCCATGACTGCACGTTGACGGGTGAGTATGCTGGTCTTGCTCCATGTTTTGAACGCCTGTGATGCGGCATCGACTGCTGCATTGAATTCATCGGCCGTCGTCTCTGGCACTCGCGTTAATACTGTTTGTGTGGACTGTAGCCTGGGTTAGAGTGCTGCTCGTCGAACCAACGTGACCAACTAACCGGATCATGCACATCAATCCATTCTCAGCTTGCTCTCCACAAACTCCCCGCCGATGTACAACTTTGTGTTTGCTCCCGTCGCGCTCGTACCTTTCCAATCTCGTGAAATCTCTTCAGCGGCCTTTCGTGGGGCGGATAGAGTTGAAACTCGGCGCAGAGGCAATGACGCGAGTGCACGGTTCTTGGGTAGGTTTCGCAGCATTTTTTGTGTGTAGAAGGGGTTTGGTCGAGGATAAGGTGGATCACGAGTGCGGGGATTTTTAACGGCGCGGAACTTGGACCGAGCCGGGCGGTCTCGTGGTTGGTCTCTTAGATTAGATTAGATATATAGATAAGATGAGATGGAAACTGGTATTTCTCAAATTAATTGTTTCGTGGATCATTTATTCAGGGCGCATTCTGATTGAGAGCAAAAGCCCTGATTGAAGGCTAATCCACTTAACCCTGCACACGCAGCGATTAACAAAAAAAAAAGTAGCTTTTAAGCTTCGGGTGTCCATCCCAAACCACAGTATTGACAGATGAGCCTGTTATTATCGAATAATCCACTAGAATACATGCCTCCATTACTGTTTGCGACCCTGCGTAAGCCAGTCAAGCAGGGCCGCTCTCACCGTGAGTAGCCTATCTAGATAGGCAAGAGATTACCTGCACACGCAGGGCCATCTGTCCTCCAAAGCGAAGCGTCTGGGTCCCACCAGGGAAATAGGCTGCAATGTACGACAATAGGGCAATGATTTGAACGATCGCGGATATGAGTGCTCCGAAGTAGGACGGAGACTGTCAAGCGTTTAGTCCACGGTTGTCAAACTAATGTGACATACATACCCCAAGGGAAAAGTACAGAGTGAGAGCGAGCCAAAGTAAGCCGCCGAGAAGGGCAGACGGTCTTTGGACAAGAGATGTTTAATTGGTTGACGGGTCCGATCAGAACGCAGACCGAGCGAGCCAAAGTAAGCCGCCGAGAAGGGCAGACGGTCTTTGGAAGAGATGTTTAATTTGGTTGACGGGTCCGATCAGAACAGAACCTACGGGGATGTGAGTAGCCGTACTTGCAGGCGTGCGAGAGAGCGACACCATGAGAAGGGATCCAAGACTGAACCGATATCAAATAAGAATAATGAACGTGTGGAGGCAACAAAAAGTAACATGCCTAAACGCGAGAGCAAACTTTCCCGGCTTCAGGGCTAACCACGGGAGGGTGAGGAACGCAACAAAGAAGCACGTAGCTGCACCGAGGAGACATGCTCCAAACCCTAGCAGTCTGGAGAGTTCAATTGGCGTCAATAAGGTCTGTTGGCTCAGCCCTGGGCTGGCGATTGCGGGCCGAGTGACTGACCGTGACTCACGCTCCCACCGACTCAGGGCAAAGTACGCCTCCTCTTCATAGAGCGCTCGTCACTCCTCAGCGGCACATATGAGCTCATCGAGTTGTACATTCTGCTGAATGGATTCGGGTTTGGCGCTGTCTAAAGCCGTCAATCACATGTGCAGACATGGTCCGCAGTCATGGTTCACATACCCGTCTGTGTCTGCTGCGAATCATCATTGTTGCCTCGTGCCCATCGAAATTGAGATAGTGATGCTCTGAAAGCTGTCTCGTCGTTATTCGACATGATCTGCCCGTGGTAGATAGAATGACGGCTGTGGAGACAGCCAGGGTGCGTGTGTCGGCATTTGCTTGCGTCAGCGTCACTAAGCGCGCGCTTACCGGACCGGACTCGATCTTGTGACCACGACGCGCCGTTCCATTAAGGTTCCTCTATACAGGTTGAGAAACTAGCTTTACGCCTACGAATGCTCGTGAAAATCCAATGTCTTTATTGATACCAAGTCCGCTGGTCTTGATAGCCGGAGTGTTTGCATAAAATGGACCAAGAGAGGATCTCACATCTGTCCCGCTTTGCACCTGAAGATCGCAGACGCAATGAGGATCGAGCAAGGTTTTCAACAAGTACGGTAAACCGATATGGCACGGCCTTTCAGAACTCTAACCGCGTGAAATCTAGCAACCGCCACCCCTACTGCATCCCTTCCTGGATGATCCTATTCTTCCAGTGTTGGTAAAGAGGCTGTTCCACCTAGGTACATTTTGTGGCTGCGCGAGCCAATTCAACTATTATTATACAGCTCGTACGCCACAGTCGTTGAGGAACTCACACGGTTTGGAAATGACATCAACGGATGTACGTACCTGGTCCTGGAGCTGTTTATATATGGAATTATCACCTCTGATACAGATATCCACGAATTGGGCAAATATGTTGAGCCCCAACTCTCATTCAATACGATCACTTTGGTTAGCGCATCGATCAACTGAAAACCTCTGAAGGATGGCGCCAGCTCAAACAGGTCGCCACAAAAGAGGGAATGGTATCCATTGCGTACGACCGGGCTAATCACGGCTCGCTCGCAAGGATTGATGTTCATTAAAACTTGCCTCTGGGCTGGAGATTCACATGGGGTGTGAAGCCTGGACCTACCAATTTAAGCGGATATTAATCAACGGGTCTCGATTAGGTTACCTGTCCTTTGGCAATGACGGATGGGGCCGCGCGGGTGCTCGAGTTAATCGGCACTTGCCATATGAAAGAGTGGCTGTTACCTAGGTTGTTGAGGTAAGTATCTTTCCTGTCATGCGTCACCGATTAACATGTATGTGATCGACAAGTCGAGACCCCCAGCTCGCGTACACACAGCGGGACAATGGATGACCGAGGCATGTTTGGTCAATTTGACTCGTAGGTTACCGCTCAATTGTATACATACAGCGCCCAGGTGGATCAGACGTCTCGCACACCGAGACCATAGCTCACCCCGTTTATCCCAATGATACGATGCAAAACGGCGCGCCATATCGACTCTCGGGCGTCAATGGTTTTCCTCAGCAACAGACGGACAATTGGCACTTGCACTCGCGCAAGTACCCAATCAAGGACTCGCGCTCTTCGTTGTACCGATGCCAAGCGCAGACGTCGAGCTCTTCTCGCCCAACACCCATCTGCTCTCATTTCAGCTACGCAACGGAATCAACATACACAGGTTAAAAAACAAAGTTGGGACTCATGCGCTCCCGACGGCCGAACTCGAACTCGAGGACGAACTCGAACTCGAGGACACAATCGGCTTTCTCCTCATCGCCCGTCACAAACCCAAGGGACGATCAAACCCAATGGGGTTCGTACGATATCACCCGTATTAAACATCACACGCCTACATTCTGCAGCGACTTCGATCGGAAATCTCGCGAAATGCCTCGCTATCGCACGGTCCTATGCTCAGGTCCGACAGGTGGCCGATCCAGCTCCGGGACGGGTCGGAGGTCAAGCTTTATTGGTTGATGTACCACTGCATACAGCCACCTTGGCTCGGGTCGAGGTTCTCCGACATGCGCTAACCCATTTTTTGTTTGGAGTCGTGGAGTTGTTGGGAGCCTCCGAGGCTGGGACGGCAACGAACAGCGAACGTGTACGGTTACGTCTCTTGACGCCGGTTCTCAAAGCGTTCGCGGCTGACCGTGCAGTAGGCGGGATGGAAGAATGCATGGCGGCGCTAGGAGGACTTGGGTACATGGAGGAGACCGGAATAGGGAAGGTGAGTTACGATCCCCCCCAAGTACGCATTTATTCCACACTAAAACACCAGACGAGACTGATCCGAGACTCGCTCGTGGAGAAGATCTGGGAAGGGACGGTCAATGTGCTCGCACTGGATATGCTGCGCGCTATGCGAGGAGGAGACGCCATCAAGGCCTTTTGCGAAGTATGCTTGTCTCCCTGTGTGTTTGTTGCGAGCGCCTAGCTAAACCAGACTCGTACCTGACATCACTACCTAAATCACCGACGAAATAGTGGTCGCGAGCTATTATCGCCCGGTACCCCGGACCCTCTATCAACCTCATCAAACGACGACTGACACTGCTCGAAAGTCTAAACCCCAGCAGCTGCAGTTCACACGCGCGCCAGGCCCTAGTGCTCGTGGCACATCTCGCTTCCGCGTCATATCTATTACAGCACGCACAGTGGTCTCGACTCGAGCTAGACGCTGTGATCGCCCAACGCTGGATCGAGGAGGAGCTCGAGGGGAAGCTTGTTTGGGACGCAGACCAAGACTGGAACAAGATGATAGTGTACCAGTGTACTGCCAGGCTATGATAAAACCGGACCAGGGCGTTGGGGATTCCTTACCCGGATCTCGTCCCAAGTCCCCTCCCCCTCTCTTGAAATCCGATGTTGCCGTTGTCCTGTTCTGTGGAATGCGAAATCGTGGAGTTTGGGGCTATCACATCCCATCGCCTTTAAACCTTAAATTCGGTTTCGATCTGGGGTCGGTCCCCCGAAGAGGATTGCTGTTCTTTTCATTAACGCTGTATCGCGCACACACACAAGTTTGGTCCAGCGTCTGTTTCTTTCAATTGTATACATGGTTGTGTTTAGGATCATTTTCTTTCTTGGTGTTTGGTACATGAATTGACTTTGCATGGGTTTCCGGTCCCCAGGCGGTGTACCATATGGGACACGCATCCTGATCTCAATTGTTCATCCCTTGATTGTAATTCTCCGAAGGGGAATTTCCCCCATCCGCTTGGGTCATTCTGATGACGACCTCTGACCGATCTCCCCAAATTACTGGTGGCAGGGGGGAACGCTAATCCATTCTCTGACTAGCCATTCTCCTCCCCCTACGATGTTAATTTAGGTAGAAAGGAGCAAAAAGACAATTATAGGACCCCCTGGTGTAATTGAGTTGAGGCCTAGGTGTCTTTGCCAAATATGGAGTTGCTAGACCTTTGGTTTGGTCTTGGAGAGGGGTTTACCTGCGCGACACACACGTTGTTGTATGTGGTATGTATATGGGGAGTATAATCGATGTCGATGTTTTATTGATTTATTCACTTGTCATGTGTGATTTTTTTCGTGATTGATTGATGAGATGAATGGTTGGATGTAGTGTCCAGAGTGGGAAAGATAGCGCGTGCGTTGCTATATATATGCATTATATGCGTCACATTTCATCTGTCTTTGCGCATGCGTGTACGTATATGTGCGTCATCGCCGGCGGTGGCAAGGGTCGAGCAAAGAACAGAGTATTAGGCGAGCCTGCGAATCAACAGGTTCGATTCGTCAACCTATAACGGTAGACCAGGTGTGCTCTTTTTTTCCACAGTCGCATAGATCGATATATCAAGTGTGGTATATCCATCCAGTCGGAACAGGATGTGTCGATGCCGGCGGCATGATTACGGGGTTTTGATGTTGGCCCCTGGGTGTGTAACATGTACGAGGGACGGATGGGATGTGTGTACCTAATTATGGTGTATGACGTGGAGGGTTAAGCATGGATTGGTGTCTTGTGTCTTCGGGCGCGGTAGGTCTAGGGGGGGGGGTGGGATTACGGAAAATCCAATAGTAGGAGGGGGAGGTGTTCGTGTATGCGTATAATAATTAACAAGATGGCGTCCGTTACTGTTGTCATTTAATCACAACGGGTAATCAAACGGTGTTCCCCCTTCTCCTTGTTAATCACTATCTCTACTCCCCCCCGTCACTTCCGTAACCTTCCTGGGTCTCCGGGATATAGACACACAGATACTGTAGATCGGCGGGGAAGGGGGGGGGACGTAGGGAATATGACTCAAAGTTAACCTCGTCACGACTCCAAGGCGCAACCCACGCCCATGTTTCAACATTTTCCAATTGAGATAAGGTTTGGCTCGGGAGGGAGCCAAGAGTGTGGTACCGGGTCAGGATACAGGGAGGCCGTCGCCACGGGTAACAGAGGGGGTTTTGCAAATGAGATACGTATTAATAGAGTGGACGAAAGCGGACCTTCCCGACTTTTCGGATTCGCCCTCTCCTCTTCTCTTTCCCCCTCTCTCTCCGTCTGTTCTCTGGTCTCTGTTTCCGTGTTGTGGTTGTGTGACGATGGCGCCGGGACAGCTTCAGTATGAGCTGATTGTGCGTCAACAGCCAAAGCAGGCGAGGATGTGTGGTGGGGTGGCAAGGGTGGGTGTAGAATGTGGATATTATGGCTGGGAATATTTTGTGGCTGATTTACGGAATTATTTTTTTTGGGTAGCTGACCGCCGACCGATCGACCCGCCGCCTATTGTGCAGCTGCGAGTGATCGATCCGAATGGGACACCGTCGCGGCCCGGATCACCTGCGTCGTCGCAGTCATACCTTCAGAACCCATACTATTTCATGTTTGCCAGTCTGGCGAGCGTCGACACGGACGATGAGCTCCATCTGCTCAAGGATGGCAAGGTAGGCTGACCCGCATACACTAGACCGAACACAGGGCCTGGTGGCTGATTGGTGGCCGTCAATATAGACACGATGCACGACAGGTTCGGTTGTGTCCTCGCTCTATCATCTCAAGGATACCGAGAATGGCGGTCAAGACGCCGGATTCTTTGTCTTTCCCGACTTGTCCGTCCGCACAGAAGGTTCATACCGCCTCAAGCTTACGCTCTTCGAGGTCCACGGGTGCGTCTTGTCTTGTGTGCTTGTTTGTGCGTACGTGTGTTGACACGCATACAGGGCGACTGTGCACCACTGCAGGTCCATCTACTCGAATCCGTTCTATGTGTTTACGGCCAAGAAGTTCCCAGGCATGGAGGGTGAGTACTAGGGGTACATCCATTGCCCTGCTAACATGCTACAGAGTCGACGTCGCTATCGTGTTCGTTGGCGGACCAAGGGATCAAAATCCGAATTCGCAAAGACATACGAGTACGGAAGCGACCAGTCCAACCGCCAACTCGAATGCGCTCGCACCGCACGGAGGCGGAAACCCTTTTGCCGGAGGAGGCACCATGGTTGTTCCCCTCGACGACGACGAACAGCCACCCGTTCCGAGCGGCAGCAACATTCCTCAGGGTGCGCCCCCAGGCCAGCTCCCCCACCGCCCCCGCCCCTCCCGCACCCACGACAAATACACCGGCCCCTGTCCGTCCCCCGACATCGAATGCGAACCACCCGATCCCCCCGAGTGGGATTGGCCTTCCTCCCCCTGTGCCTGGAGGTGCTCTCCCACCGCCACCACCACCATGGCCAGCCCATTCCACGACACCCGGCCCCACCAATATGCCTCCCCCCGCGAACATTCCCGCCAACATACAACATCCTCCTGCGCCCGACCCGATCCCCCCGAGTGGGATTGGCCTTCCTCCCCCTGTGCCTGGAGGTGCTCTCCCACCGCCACACCACCACCATGGCCAGCCCATCCCGACACCCGGCCCCACCAATATGCCTCCCCCGCGAACATTCCCGCCAACATACCATCCTCCTGCGCCCGGTCCGGGGCCAAACATGAGTGCACCGATGAACATGAACATGGGTGCTATTCCCCCTCACGCCCACAACATGCCCCCCGGCCCTGTGCAGAACCACCAGATGCCGCCTCACAACATGGCACCGTCTTCATCCCATCCAATTCCACCCCACGGAATGCCGCCCACTATGCCTCCACATCAGCACCAGCACCAGCACCATCAGCCGATGCATCCCCCCGCAAGCGGACACGGAATGCCCCCACCTCCCATGCCTCACTCGCAGCCGCCCGGTCCTCCCCCTCCGGGACATGTCATGCAGTCCTCCCCGCCCCCGCCTGCTCACGGTCCCGCACCCGGCATGCCCCCACCTCCACCCGAACGTTAGAGCTCCAAGCGCGCGCGGAACGAGGGCGACTTTAGGGAGCAAAAGCGCGCGAGGCACGATGACCATTCGCACGATTCGTCCAACCCCCAGGGCGGATGGCATTACCAGCAGCCGCAACCGCAGCCTCAACCGCAACCGCAACCTCAACCTCAACCTCAAGCAGCCGCAGCCGCAATCACAGCAGCCGTACTACCCTCCTCCCCCGCATGCGCAGCAGCAACCCCCGACGTGGAACCAGCACCAGCCTCCCCCGCCGCCGTACTACCACCAACCGCCGCCTTATGTGCAGTATCACCAGTATTCGCCGCGGCCCGGCTACGACCCAGTGTGTACCAACCCCAGCAGCCGTACCAGCCTCAGCAGTGGTCGCAGGGAGGCCCAAGCGGGTACAACAATGTTTCGTCTGGATATGCCAATGGACAACAGCAGGGCGCGACTACCGGGCCCTATCCCCCTCAGCCCCAGCAACAGCAAAGCATGCCCCCGCCGACTCCGCCGAGGAGCCCTAGACAAGGGTGGTACCAGTCCCAGAACGCGCCCAGCCAACCACAGCAGCAGCCGCAGCAACAACAGCAACAACAGGGGTACTACTATGACCAACAGCAGCAAGGCCAACAATCGTACAGCCAGCAGTGGAGTCAGCAAAGCTACGGCGGGCAGTACCCGCATGGTTATGCCCAGCCGCAGCCCCAACCTCCTGCACAACCCCCTCAACCGCAGCCGCCTGCCCAGTCGCAGCCCCAGACGCATTCTGGCGGGTCTACGCCGGCCGAGAGTCGTTCACCTCATCAGCCGAGACAGGAAAGGTGCATTTGCCCCCCCTGAGAAACCAGTCTGGGTACCCGGCTCCTGCGCCTGCACCCGCTACAGCTGGAACGGCCTCGAATGCACCGTCTGGAGGTGGAGGAGGTGGCGGTGGATACGCGGAACCACGACCGTTTGTTGCGCCCGGTGTAGGCCGCGACCGAACAAACGCCCCGACGGCCGCTGCAGGATCGTACGAGCCCCGTCCGCCAACCTCGTCGAACAGCTTTGACACCCGCTCGGGCCCAGGTGGTCCGAACGGGGCATTCGACACCCGTTCCTCTGTCCCAGCACCCCCCAACTCGGGAACATTCGACAATCGCCCGTCGTTTGACGGTCGTCCCGGTCCGGGATCGTTTGATTCAAGGCAGGCAGTGTCGGCGGCGACTGTACCGGCAGTAACACCGTCCAGCGCGTCCTCGGCGTCGTTTGACGCTCGTCAGCAGGCGTTTGATTCGAGGCACAATTCGTTTGATGGGAGACCGGGTCCGCCTCCTGGTCCTGGCCCTAGTCCCGGTCCTGGGTTCGACAACCGTGCGGCCGGCCCTGTGTTCGATAGTCGGTCGGGTGCGCCGGCGTTTGAGAATCGGGCCCCACCATCGTTTGAGAATCGGGCTCCGGGTCCGGCGTACGAGCAGCGAGGGTACGAGACTCGGACTGGAGCAGGTACTACTGGAGGAGGGTACGACGCTCGAGCTGGAGTTGGAGGATACGATACAGGCGCCCGGGCTGCTGGAGGATACGAGGCCAGAACCGGGAGTGCAGCATACGACGCGAGGACGCACGGACATGGTCATGGTCATGGACATGGACATAGCCAGAGCCAGGGCGGATACGACACACGCGGGTTTGACGGTCGCGCACCCGCCGGAACGACGTTTGAGAACCGGGCGCCGGGTGCGGGAGCCGCGTTCGATAATCGCGCGCCGGCGTTTGAAAATCGTGCGCCTGGAGGAGGGGGAAGTGGTGGTGGATTCGAGAGTCGCGCGGGTGGAGGAGGACCGCCGCCCCCGCCTCCACCACCAGGCAGCGCGTTCGAGAACCGTGCGCCCGGGAACGGAGGAGGGTACTATTCTGCGCCTGCCAACCCGAGCTCGACGACATACGAAACGAGACCCCCGCCCCCGGCTTCCCCTGGAATTACCGACGTGAAGGTGCTGGCGGTGCTGCTGGTGGAGGACAGGGCAAACGAAACCCGTTGAGCATTGGGAGTATTATTTCCGCCGATACGAGGTGATGAATAAATGCCGCATGACCTATATTTCTTGTTCTTTTCTACACTATTTCTACATACATTTCTGGACCGTGTTCTTCTTTTCTCGCCTTTTTTTGCTGTTTATTCGATCCGTTCTATGTGTACTCTCCAGGAAAGAAGTTCTGTTTTGTGTGTGTATGCAGTTAATGTAGCTCCGTTTTTCTTCTTGAATATATCCCACTCGTACAATGTTTTGATATCTGTCATTCACTTGTTATTAAGAGTGCAACTAGGAATTCGATTTTTTTGGGTCCAATCGGTTTCACACCATTTCTGGCGGCTATGAGCCCAAGTCCCCGTCGTCTGGGGTCGCCCCGGGACCGTGGACGTGGCGTTTGTGCCTGATTGGGTTCAGGGCAGGCTCAGATTCATTTCAACCGTGATCTCAATGGTTTACATAATAGGAAAAAAGTATAGACTACTATAGCATGTTGGATGTTTTTCTCGGTTTGGTAAATGTTGGCTAGGCGGGCGGGAAGGAAGGCTTAGAACGGGGTTTGGCCTATAGGCTATCGCCCCCATCCCCATCCCTATCTCTATTCACAGACCCCCGTGTGCGCGCGTTTCACCTTATGCATAGGCCAGACGATCGGCGGTCCAACCAGGTTGAAGATACGCCGCGTCGATATCGGCATCAAAGCCCGAATCGTACACGCCCAGCACGTTCCAGTCGATGCTGACCTTGGCGCCCTGCGCGCTCTGGGACCACACGGACAGACCGATCGTGTTCTTTCCTCGGATGTTCAGGATCCCGGGTGGAACGGGGAACGCGATCTGGTTGCCCACTTGTTTGACAAACTTGCCGTATTGGTACCTGTGCATTAACGCATACATGTATCAGGATCAAGGAGGGAGGGGGGAGGAGCATTGGGATGAGCGGGTTTGTGGACTTACCCGTTGACGTAGAGCTGTGCACGGACGTTGGTCCCTTTTGGCGCGTCGATGATAAACTCAAGAGCGACGTCATAGCCTATATGTGTATCGCGAGTTAGCAATCGACCGCGGTTGGGTGGAGAAGAGGGGGAAACATAAAGGCAGCGATAACGTACCGCGCTTGTCGATTATCTTGCTCAGGTCTACCTGGGTACGATAAAACGCCACACCGGCACCCTGTACTCCGTCCGAAGGGGACCCAGACGCCCACTTAGAATCGTCGAATCCAGGGAGATGCCATCCCAGGCGCTCGGCATGCTGTGCTCGGGGGGCTCAGAGAGAGAGAAATAGTGGAACGATGAGACGAGATAACTTACCAGTCCGCCCTCAGCAATCGGCCCACGCACAGGGTCGATGTTCTTTTGGCCACCCGCGTTACCGGCCACGCGCCAGCTGGTAAAGGTCCCGTTCGATGGACCTAGGAGTGATGCGCTCAGAATGCCACGTGGGAGGAGAGCATCTGCGCGCTGATCATGCCCCGAATGGTCCTGTCGAAATTTCTAAGGACCATGCTGTTCGCGACAAACCCGGAAAATTGGACATACCTGGAGCACGAGCAAGACGTTCTCGCCATCGAGCACAGTTGCGTTGGAGAACGAGAGTGTGAGGTTACCGCGTACGGAAACTGGGTCTCCAGGGAAACTTTTACAAGGGACGTTAGGTTAGGCTCGCAACCCTTTGTAATTGGGGGGGATGTGCGCACCTCCCAATGTAATCTCCGTTGAGCCACGCAGACCACCCGCTCGCAGTTCCACCCTGGACGTTAAGTTGGGCCGCGGTAGCTTTGCCGTTGAACCGTCCGCGCCAGAGGATGTTGCCCAAATGGCTATGCATACAATCAGCCACCATCTTTCGCCATAATTCAATACTCACAATCCATAGTCGTCGGCATACAAAACAGGGCCACTGCCACTTGGTTTGGTCGGGTTAGGGGTCGAAGTGTGATTAGCAGCAACCCATCCTGCGCCCGCGTCCGAATAGTTGGCAAATCGCTCAGGTAACCCGTCTGCAACCTTCCATCCGGTCAATGTACCCTTGAGTTTCTCGCTCACTTTGGCGGCGGTGATGTCCAACGAAGGAGTAGTGCCAACCAAAGTGCCATACGACGTCTTTTTGAATGCAAGCTTTTGACCGTTCCAGTGCAGCGCGGTGACGCTCTTGGGCGCCCAAACTTCAATCTGGGTAGAGCTATCGGCATCTCCCGTGATCTCGAGCAGAGTGGACTGCTTTGCGAGCGAAGCGGACCGAACGAGGTAAGGACCCGTAACCCAGACAAGTTTGTCCGCAGGCGAAAATGGAGAAGCGGTCAACGTTGGGGCCCAAAACTTCCATGCCGTGGAACGGGGGACGAGGACTGCGGTAAACGAGTCGAACGAAATGATACCGACGGCGGATGTCTGGGTGTAAGAGACAGTCAAGCCGTTGGAGGAGCTCGTGAACTTGGCTGCCGGACCGGTAAGGACCTTTTGTGATTTCGAGCCACCCTTGACCAGGAACTCTCCGGACTCGTTCTCAGGGAGCCAGAGTGCGAGGTGCTCCCTTCCATCGATAATGGCATGAGAGAGGATCTCAGAGGTCGAATAGAGGAGAGTAGCATTTCCAACCTTGAAGTCAGTCTACTCGGCATCAGGCGTCGGCTTGAAATGAAACGGGTAAGAACCTACCACTATGATCTTGCTCTCCCTTCCGTTCAAGGCGATATTTCCAGAGGTAGGCACAGTCAGGCTTCCTGACGACGTAGAAACTTTGAGCTGGAAGCTATCTTTGGTCGTGTCGGACGACGTAGCATGTCGGGTAACGTAGAATCCAGCCTGAGTATCCGGGTTCCTGAGCTCGGTTGCGCTGATGATACTATTGGTAGTGTAATTGGTCGATGCAGCAATACGATCAAGCTTAGTGATATCTGAAAATCAAGTTTAAAAATTAGAATGAGGCGGTGACTGTATAAACGAACCTTTGGCAGCCCTGATGAACATTCCGAGAAGCTTAGTCTCGTAGTATTTTTGTCCAATTTGACGACTCTCGCTGATCTGTGGCAACTTTAGTCATGCTACAAGTCTCATCGTCGAATGTATGCGCACCGGAGATGAGTAGTCATACGAAGTACCGAGCAAATTGGTCGCAAGTCCACCTAGTAATTAATTCAGCCTTGGAGGTTCACTTTCCAAAGAGCCGCTATCTCACCCCAGTTGGTACCGCTATAGATTCAACCGCGGTCAGTTTGTATGCGTTCATCCTACAGAAATACATATCGCTCACCCGAATAGCATGTACAAAGACATCATCGAGACCCGCTCAGCAATGTTATGGCTATTTGGAGCGAATTAGACCTCGGTGACAAATTAGCCGTGCTGGGACTCACCGGTAGAACACGTTTGCGAAATCTGGACCCATGTTAGAAGCACATCCTCCCTGTGGTCCACCCCAAGGACTGTCGAAGCTCAGTACATTGGTCACTGGTAGTCAGTAAGTTGCTTACTTGTAGGATCCACCCTGGAACTCAGGTAAGAACGACGGTTGCGTAGGAGAAACCTCGTTAAAGTGTTCATGGTAACTCTGTTGATCCAATGAGCTCTAGATTTAGATAGATTAGAGGTGAAGAGACGTACGACAACCGTAAATGGTTTGACGTTTCCGCACTCATCAAGGTTGCAGCTCCAGCACGAAGGGTACGAATCCACGCCTAGCCGATAGAGTCAGGAATACAAGACTGGAGGGGATACGGCATGCCTGCTTCTAGGATTTACCATAGATGTCCTGGGCACCATTGGGGTCATAGTCCTTAGACCATGACTTGCCTAGAAACTCGTCAACCATGGGCTATCATGGATCGTAATCAAACATACCGTTCATGTTGGGTGCATTGGTAAAGAACGGCTGTTCATTCGAGTTAGCAAATTCATTCGATCATGAAATAATCACAATCACAATAATAAGTCCAGAATCCCGTGAAGTTTTCTCCAGGTTCTGCATATATGCAATGAGCGGCCAGTTGGGCGCTCCCGAGCTCAAACGTTGTCCAGCGATTTCATTTTCGATTTGGAACAACAGTAGGTTTCCTCCATTAGTAATCTGATGCTTTTCAAGTATGCTGGTGTACTTTTTCATGTACGGCATCCATGCATCTTCGCAGCGTGCGGTGAGTAGATCTGTCGGGTAACGAACGAAATCACATACCTGTATATCTCGTGTCATTATTCCGCAGAGTTCCGTAAGCACCTGTCGTCGCCCAGAGAGCAAAACCTCCGGCTGTAGTTTCGGCACTGGACAGAATCGCATTTAGGCACTATGTTATTTGAAGGGATGTGTGTGATCAACTTACTTGACATATCTATCATTTGAACGAGCAGATCAGACACCCTGAAGACAGATGAATATGTTGTGAACACTCACGGTCCCGCCCTCCAAATTGCATAAAGACCTATTTCTTTGCAAATATCGAGAATGGACTCAAAATTGTGTGCTCCCGACTCGAAATCGAGGGCACCAGGGCTGGCACTGTGATATCCCCAGTTTCCTGTATCGTTAGTTAGAAATCAATCGAGGATAGCTCAAGGCTTATTCACCATAGACAGAGACAGAATTGAATCCTGCTGCCTTGACCTTTTCCAGGATGTCACGCCATACTAAAACTCCAATGAGCCAGCTATCCCGCGCGGCAATTAATGAAAGAAAAAAGTCTAACCTTCTGGGACAGGGATTCGCCAATAGTGAAATTCGCCGCTCCAGACATACAAGCGTTCGCCGTTGACGATCAACCTGGGCAAATTTAGACGTGTGAATAGGATAAACTTTTGACGTCAAGTTCACATACGAGTAATGATCCCACTGTACGACCTTGGTTAACCCGGTATCATGCACAGGCCATTGTGTCGTATTAGCTTGCGCCTGGACATGGAGTGCAGCGGAAGCAAGTCCAAAGGCAACACCGAGTGATGCAGCAAGCCTCATCGTGAAATTCGAACGGCGGGAGGCACGTAAAGGCTGTCGCTGCCGTGTGATGCGAGCCTTTTATCGTGGACGCCGCCTAGAAGTGTTCCCCATAAAGCAATAAGGCGAAGATTTCGGGCCGACTTATCAAGCCTTGGAAAAATCTATAAAAGTACATTACAGCATCGGGACAGTCGTACTACATGCTACACAAGTGGAGGGCGGCCCAGTCCAAGTCCAACTAGAGTTATAACCTTCGGAGATGACGAGCCCAAGAGAAGCAGCAAATCAGCTTCTTTGCCGGCGCGAGATGACTATTTTGAAGAGTTCACCGACTTCTTTACGCTCAGAACGCCGGACGTTTGTCCAAATGCATACACGAGACCGCTGGTGCATATGACCGAAAAATGGAATATTTCAGCTGCTCATTGCGGGCCGGTGTTCGCATATTACCGTGATATCAAATTGGGCTGTCATGTGTATCTGTCCCCCGCACACGTAACTGAATTGTGAAAGTTTCGCTCATAAACATGCAAGTTGCAAGTTACTATTTACGGGGACCTGAGCACGTAAAGGACATCATGTCCGATGCAAATGGGTTTACGAAACACCAGTTTGGATAACAATTGACAAAATTCAATTAATGTTATCGAGCTTGAAAACCAAAGTCTAATCTCAAACTTTATGCTGAAACGTTATCTATAGATAAATGATCAAGGGTGCTACTTTTCACATAAGCAATTAGGTCACCGTAATTACTCGCTTGCTTGCACAACATGAATTTGAGGTTGGCCTAGGATATTGAGAGCAACCGATCCGAAGTGGCTATCCCCAATAGAAAACGGTCTTGCTATAACTTTATTTATGAGCGCTCACATCTCATTCACACCGAAGACATTATTCATTGGTGACAGCTTGTGCGTCGATGCGGCGACGGCCGAGATCGCAAATATCTATGCCAAGGTTAGAGCAGAACCTTTGGCGATGGGAACTGTACCACAATCTCACTTGGCAACGTAGGACTGGTGGATCCGGGTGGCAGTTTCAAGGTTCGCTGGTGTCCTTTGGTACCTCGCTATCATGGATCTGCTTCGCAAAATCACCGCCAACAAAGACGACTTGGTTCGATCTGGTAACAAAGTAGCGAAGGACGGGAACGGACCCAAGCGACGGGATTACATAGAAGTATATGCTATATATAGATAGCGTTCGATCTGCATAGATATAAAGGGGCACGTTGATCATACGCGGTGCACAATTGATACACATTGAGTGTCGCGCGCCACATCGCTCAAGCTGATGAGGCAGGGTGAAATTTACTCTGCGTCCTTGATACGATGGGGATGAATTGATATCGCGATGATAGGCATAAATACCGTTGCATCAAAAGCATGTGTATAGGGCAAAGATTCAGAATCGTCAACGGGTTCACGTGCGCCATTCCATTTGAGCCATTTTACTCAGTGAAGAGGGTTGGACTAATTATAGTAACACATCTCTAAAAGTAAATCTCACAAATTTAAGCCAACGAGCGAAAAAATCCAAAAGTTTATTGAATCCGTGGTGTATTGTCAAAGCACAGCTCAAGCTACAAAGAGTCCAGTACCAGTTTAAAAAACAAAAGAATGTAAACTACTTCAAGTAGTTAGGAGTGGGATATAGTTTAAAAGTACTCTGCGTTCCTAAGGACGACCGTCAAAGAGGTATATTCGCTCGGTTTTTTAGCGGCGAGTGGGTTCGAACACGGGGGCGGACAGGGACGCCGACGATGAAGGCTCGGCGGACGGGGTGGGCACGGGCGTGGACTCTACAGAGCTCTCGGGGGCAGATGGCTCGGCGCTAACAGACTCGACGCTTGTGGGTGCAGCACTGGAGGTGGGCTCGGCGCTGGTTGCGGGCTCAGTGGGGCTGGGTTCGGCCGAGGACGACGCGGCAGCGGAGGAGGGCTCGACACTCGTGGGCTCCGCGCTAGCGCTAGCAGAGGACGCGGCGGCCGAGGTGGATTCAGCAACCGGGGTAGATTCGGCTGAGGCGGTCGAGGTAGGTTCAGCGCTCAGAGCAGGCTCGGTACTAGAGGCAGAGGCAGAAGCAGAGACAGAGGTAGGCGCAGGAGTGGAGCTCTCCGAGACTGTCGTGGCGGAACTCTCTGTGGGAATGGGTTGAACGCTCGAGGATTCGGTGCTCGATGCAGAGGCCGAAGAGCTGCCGGTAGACGTCGAGGCGGTGGCCGACTCGGTGGCAGTCTCAGAGGCCGAAGCTGATGTCTCGGAGACTGTCGCTGCGGAAGAGGTGGCACTGGCAGTGGCTTCAGTCGAGGCAGAGGCAGTCGATGCAGAGGCAGAAGTAGACGCGATAGTGCTGGCGGCTGATGAAGTACCAGTGGTGGTAGGCAAGACGACGCAGAGGCGGTACCATCAATGATCTCGTCGTCGTCTTCGCACTCCTCTTCATCATCGTCATCGGTAATTCCAGCATCAGGAGCAGCGGTGGCTGAGGGTTGCGGAGCCGAGCTCGAAGAAACGATGGCGGTCGGGGTACCCTCGGGTTGGACGACGACAATCGAAGAGGCAGAAGCAGTCGCGGTCGCAGACGGGTAGGTGGGGTTGACAGTGGAGGTCACAGGGGTTTCTGGGTATTCGTCGTCCTCGCACTCTTCGTCATCCTCGTCTTCGTCGTCAGGTACGGACGGGGAAGTAGTAGAGCCCGAGTTGTTGCTACCAGAGTTGTTGCTGCTGTTGCTACCGGTCGAAGGTGTGCTGGATGCGCTTCCACCGCTCGAATTGTTACCAGACGAGGTGTTGCCAGACGAGGTGTTGCCCGAAGTGTTACCTGAAGCGTTGCCCGAAGTATTACCGGAGTTGTTCGACGAACCACTACCGGAATTGTTGCTGGAGCTTCCACCCGAGTTGCTACTACCCGAATTGTTGGACGAACCAGCACCCGAGTTGTTGGACGAACCGCTGCCACCAGAGCTCGAGTTACCGTTACCGGTCTGGACACCATCATCACCGCCATCATCCTCGCAATCGTCCTCGTCCTCGATCACTTCTGGGAAACCAGCAGCGGAACGAATCGAATCGAGCAAGATGTCGTCAAAGTCTCCTCCGGCCTCCCACATTGCGAATCCACGGAGTCCGGTAGCGTTGATGAATTTACCCTTGGCGGCTGGTAAAAAAAAGGGAGTATCATCTTCAGCGACAGCCTGATGCAAGTCACGAATATTATCGCTTACCGAACGATTCGGCATTGTCAAAGGCCACAAAGACGCCCGATGTCTGGTTGTACACAAAGGGCTACGAGGGCGCTGTCAATAAATTAAGATGGCCAACATAGGATGGAGGGTTACGTACAGTCTGGCTGCACTCGTCAAACTTGTACACGATACCCTCGGCGGTATTAGCAGTGCCGTTCTCATTCAAGAATCCGTTCTCGACAAGCCCCAGAAGTCCCAGTTGCCGCCCTGTGCCTGCGGGTTGCCGCATACATCAAGCGCGACAGTGCCGTTGGGGCCGACGGGCATATCGTCCCAAGCATCGCCCGGAGGGGTAAAGCTCTTGTTAAACGTGGAGTAAGGGTTCAAGATACTATCGTTGAGCGCGTTGGCCGGGGTGACCGAGAATCCATGACCATAGCCTGCGACACCAAGCACAATCTGGTCCGCAGGGAACCCAGCCTTGGTCCACGCTTCGACGGCGCTTACGGCACTCCCCACCTTTTGCGTCGCGTTGGTCGCGCAGGTGTCGTTGAGTGGTGCGTTGGGACCGGTCGTGTCGCTCCATGGTCCCCAGATGTCGTAGTTCATGATCTGGATGTAGTCGAATACGCTGGCAAAGTCCGAGACGTTGGTGCTTGGCGTGCCGTCGGCCGAGATGAAGGGGTTGATGGATGTCGCGGCCGAGAGCGTCGCGTTCGGGAGGGCGGTGCGGAGCTCCTGAAGGAAGAGGAGGAAATTGGTAGTGTCGTTAGGGGAGTTGGTATTACAGCCAATTCCGGCGGCGCCAGGGTATTCCCAACTAGAAGTGATTATGAGTGCTGCTGCAGTGAGTCAGGGTGTGAAATTCTTACTCGAAGCTCAATCCATCCAACTTGTTATCGTTTAGAAGGTTGACCATTGTCTTTACAAACTCGGTGCGGTTCTCCGCAGTCGCAACAGCCGAGCTAAAATATATGGAGCCGGTCCAGCCACCGATGGAAATAGTAGCTGATACATTCTGCATGAAATAAGGTTACAAAAGTACGCGGGGAAAAGACAAAATAACCTACGTTGGCGTGGGCAGTTGACACAAAGTCCTTGAAGACCTCTGGGTCGCTGATATTAACAAAGCTGATGTTGGGAGTAGTCAAGCTATATGCGATGGCAACGAGTTAATAACGGCGTCAGAATCAATATATTATATTGGCGCTTACGCGAAGCTGTATGAAACAGTGGTGTACTAAGCAGTGGGGTTAGTTTACGACACGCGCGAAGGCTGAACAGATTGAAATACTTGCCTTGTTCCAGCTAACGTTTGCGAGAGAAAACTCGTCGGCGTGCCAGGATGCGAACCAAGTGGCGGCGACAGGCTCCTTGGGCTTTGCAGTTACCAGCTCTTGGCGGGCATGGACGGCACGAGCAATGGAGGAGTGGCGAGAGGAACCAAAGCCAGGCCAAGCAAGCGCCGAGCCGGCAACGCCAAGTGAAATGAGAGCGGACGACAACATGGTCGTTTTACGGGCAGCAGAAGATCCAGTCAATTGGAGAATATTTGGTGTGAAAGAGTGACTTGAAAGACACTAGCAGCGAGGAATATAGACTCAGGAGGCCAGCCGTCAAGGACAGAAGAAAAAAGCGACCGTGGTCGTCGAGATGATGAAGCAGAACCTCATGCGGAATCGCTCATATATATACGTTTTGCCGGCCGCGCCAGACAAAGATCAGAAATATATCAAAATGCGGTGGAGTTGACAACGGTTGCTCTCCGGTAAGCCAATTTGGTAATCTCACGTTCTCCCTGCCCTGAAGCCGAGAGTTGAGGGCAGGTCCCAATCACAAGCCTTGGACAATCACCAATTGTAGAGATGTCTGCGTCACCGTTCCAAGTTTCGCTTTCGCCACAAGACATCGCTCAAGCCCAAGCAGTATGTTTGTGTCGATTTGGATTTATTAATAGTTTACTAAATATATGTTTACATTTTAGCTCGTGAATCAATTGTACTCGCCTGGTACACGCCCAGAGGTCCAACAGAGCATCAACAGGCGCGTCCACATATAATGATCTCGTCGTGCCGCCCAAACCGACCTGTTTATAATCAAGAGAGCTTCTCGATGTTCAAAGACGTCCTGAAGCCTGGGGCCTAGTTATCCCATTTTTAGAATCATCTGTGAGTACATAACCCAGTCTGTTTGCCGTGAGACAACTCGCGAATCCGATATTATAGGACCCAAACGTGCAATTTTTCGGCGCCTTGACCATCCAGGTTAAGATAGCACGCGACTGGTGTGTATATTATGTACCTTTCCAAGCCGCTTGTGTCTGACAACCAATTACAGGGACGCATTTCCACAAGAACACGCCATCACACTCCGGGATACCTTGCTCGAACTCACAGGCAGAGCCGCAACGAGAAACTTGCCACCTGTGATCACCCGAAAGCTGTTTGTTTCGGTCTGTCTACTGTCAAAACCAAATGATCGCCTTTAACCCACAAGTTTTAGGTTTGTTCCCTTGCCTTGCGTCTTGCACCCACCGATCGCGAGCATCCCGAATCACGATGGCCAAACTGGATCCTTGGTACTGCTCAAACACTTAGCGCCAACGGAGCATCCCCCGGAGTCGTACTAGAATTCCTTACTATTGTAGCAGAAGAGGTCGGGCGCTCGGATTGGTCGCAGAGAAAAAGTAAGTTTGCTTATGCTATGCACATCCCACCCTGGGCGCTGGTAATATGTCAATATGGAGGGTATTTACCAGCACGCCATTGCGCATTCTAACCTGCTCGTTCACAACAGGTCCCAAATGGATTTGATCCTTCGCGATGCGGCTCCAGCAGTCGTCCAAGCCGCATCTTCGTCCTTTGGTACGCATGGGCGTACGGCGCTAAAGTGTCTTGAAGCATGGATTAGCTGGGGAATTCCTGCCGAGTATGGACGTCCTTTTGCCGTGTTAGTTCGATGAGCTGATTCGTTTCACACCCGCAGTAATATAACCCCATTGATCCCTCTTCTGATCGACCTACTCTCGCCAAACTCGGACGAAGACAACTTTGTAGCTGCGTCTGATGTATTACAAGAGATACTAACCAAGTCGTCGTTGTCTGAAGGAGGCGCAGGACTCCGGACTCTCACCTTGCCTCTGCTCGAATGGGTTTCGCGGGTCGGAATCGAGATTATGAACCAAGCTGTGGCTTGTAAGTCATTCCCTCTCCCCGTCCCCTATTTGGTAATGTTACCAACTCTTGGATTGTTCCAGCGGAGGATTCGGGGGCCGTTTCTCACTCTGTATGCAAGTTGATAACCGCCTTGGGTGAACACTCGACCCAATATCTGGCTGCTCATTTGAACGAAACCAATGTTCAAAAATTCATGGAGGTGGCTCTTGGCTACACAGGGTTCCCCGGGTGGTACGGCGTGGATGAAGAGGAGAGCGAGGTGAATCAATCTGTCCCTTGGATTACCATCATATTGACTCGGGATACTCTCGTTTTTTCTGCAGATGGTATTGCCATTCTGGTACCTGCTCGAAGAAGCCTTGTTGGATGCTGATTATGTGGGCGATCAAAATGGCGAGCTGTGGGGTGTGGCCAAGGCGATCTATCTGCAGCTCGTCCGTATTTTGCAGCGCAAGGTGACTTGGCCGGCCGAGCCTGGATGGCCTAAAGGTGTGTGTGTAACGATGGATATAGAATTCAAGTTTGATGTTAATCCTGTTGTTAGATCAACGAGAGAAGTTTTCAAAGTATGTCACCAAACCCGTGATACTTGGATAATGGCAGCTGAGCAGGTTTGATTACGATAGTTATCGACGGGATGTTGGGGATGCACTGATAAATGCGTGCGTGCTGATTAAGAACAAGGCTCGTGTCGTTATTGAACCTGTTTCTCAGATATTATGTGCTCCGGGACGAGATGTTACGCGAATTGGTGGATCCTCTGGTAGAGAGATTGGTGAATGAGCCTGTAGACTGGGAGGTGCGACAGTCTCCATACTGGTATTACGCCAAACCACACATTTATATCCATTACACAGAGCGTAGAAGCTACTTTACACAACATCAAGGCCATCCAAGAAGCGTTGCCTGTGGACCCAAATCCATCTCTCGCGACGCTGTTCGGACCTCGCGTTCTTGGCCGCCTTCCGCGCGCCGGGACACACCGTGTACGCCGCACGGCACTCGCAACCGTAGGCGCGTACGCAACATGGTTCACGACCGGAGCACGAACGCGCGCGAGTACACCCGCAGGAGACGACAGCGACCGCGTCGGCCCCCAAACCGCTGCCGCAAACGGGGCAAATTTGGCGGTTCCGAGTACCAACGCGGGCGAGGGTGCCAGCTTGCTGCTGGACGCGGTTGGCTACGTTGTTGCCGCGCTCGAGGAACCGGCCGTATGCGGAGACGCGGCTCGCGCGCTGAAAGAGCTGTGCGATGCCAATCGTGTGCGACTTGCGCCTCATATTCAGAGCTTTGGCGAGCTGCATCAGCGATTACCACGGATCCCGGTACGTTTCGGATAATTTGATACTCACTCTGTGTACTCTCTCCTAAACTTTTTTCTTCTTTTACCCAGGCGAACGAGAAGGGCAAGGTTCTGCAATCGATTGCTAGCGTTATTCAAGCTTTGCCTCCTGCCCAGGCTATCGATCCTATTTTGGTAATATTCTCGTTCTTATTTGCTGTTGGTTTGTTCTGACAAGGTGGTGGTGGTTTCAAGGGCGTTGTTACTCCAGTTGTTACCAGCCTCGGTCAGCTTCTGAATGATACAAACACGGCAAGTTCATCGTAGGAAGCTCATTCCAATTCTAACTAATTTCATCCAACCAGCCTCCCGAAGCCATTCGAGATGCGACCATCGCTCACTTAGGTGCATTGACTGCATGCAGCAAGGGTCTCACTCGTTCCACCGACATCTTCACATTTGCACTCGAGGATCCTGATACACCCGAGGGCCAGGCTCTCCTGCTATCAATCGAACAGGCCCGGTCCGATTCCAGGATGACTCTGCTTCGAGAAGAAATCGTGAGGCTTATCGGTACGATTATGGCCAGGTGGTGCGTGGACGCGGAGGTCAGCACGGTAAGCTATATCATCATTTTTGTTTCAGTTCGAGCAAACGTTTAAGCGCATGGATTTCACAGGCAGTTAGCGAATTAATCAAATCTATCACTGCTCTTCCCTCGGATGCAACTTTGCTCTCGTTATCTCCCGAGCCGCTTCTTGAGCTTGTATGCACGGCAGCCAGGGTTCAGCTGACTGCGGTGTGGCTATCGCTCGCTGCGCTCTTGGTTGTCCAACTGGACCCACCGATGTGGCCAAGGTTGAACAAGGAGAGTGATGTGGAGGTTCAGCGCCGGACGGGGATTGTTGCACAGGCGACCAGTGGGCTTGTTGCAGCTGGCCTGACGATGCTGAACAGTGGTGCGGCTATGGAGACGAACCTGATGTAGCCCAGGACTTTTTCGGGTACCTTACCAAGGTGCATAGTGCTAATCCATCCCACGCTTTGCTCAGAACTACCATACTAAGACTCCGATAGGTCGGCGGACATTTCCCCAGAGTCATCCTTGAAATGTCTGGGGATATAGCCGATGGATTATTCCGGATTACGGCGACCGCGCTGACCTTGCAGGAACGATACTCGCTTGTCAACGCATGCAACTTTATGGTGCGTCCTATTTCCGGCAGCTTACGCGTGATTGTCGAGTATGATTTATCGGCTATTTTAGACCATGTTCCTTCGGAAAACGCGAAACGACAGCGCCCTTGTTGCGCCTGCAGATGCCCAATTACGGAAACAAGGGGCGATATTGATGGAAGCGCTCTTGCTCGGTATCGGAGGCTCCGCGCCCCGATCCACGGTCCCGAACCTCGCTGAGCTCTTGTCGAATCTTGTCTCGCGGGTCCCCAACGAGGCTCGAACGTGGATGGGCTCCGTTTTGATGGCAGTACGTCTGCGGCTCCACTATCAACCGGTGATTTTATGTTGATTGTATGCCCTATTATAGGATAACCCTAGCAATGCCAAGATACCTGCGGCGGCGAGGGAAAAGTTTATGAAGGCCGTGCTTGGGTATGTGGATACTGGCTTCGTTGAGGAAATCACTGCTGACGTGGCTGCAAATAGAACGAGATCCACCAAGAAGACGAAAGAAGCTGCTAATGAATATGCTCTAGTCGCCCGAGGGTTGGAAGGATCAGCCTTTGGATATGCAACGTCAGCGGTGTGATTGCTCCTTTCAGCCAAACTCCGTCACAGATACACTGCGGAGAATCAAGTAGGATAGATAATATGCGGTATATAGATCTCGTTTGTTTTGCTAAATATGAATGAGAACATGGCACGCGCTCCACTCTGAATCTTTCAGCAAACTTTGTGTTAGCCACCAGGGGTTAGGGGCAAGCCCCGTGACCGGATAATTACCTCCTTTGAAAGAAGCCAAGTAAACGGCTAAATTCATATCAAAAATGGCCGGGACCGGCCTTTTTGCTCCCTACCATGAATTACGATCTACCGTATATAATACGAGCGTTTATGATACGACACCAGGTTCGCATTGCACCCCTGGTCTGTTTCTTAAGCGCCTGTATGTTTGACTGGTGGCTTTAAACGTACTTGACAACATCGGACAAACTCGGCGCCCTTTGCATCCTTGATCCTATTTGAAGCTTTATCAGACCCGAGACTACTATACTAGATCCATGTTCGCGGCGATACCGTTCTATGATCGCTCAAAAACGGGGGTAACCCGGCAGGAACTGTCCGGGAATAACGAAATGTTGTTTCCAAATCGCCCTTCCATACCGGCTCAAAGTGAGTAATCAAAATCAAAACACCAATTCCCACGACTCAGTAAATTATAAATATTTCAGCTCCATAGTAAGAATCTTTCCTTCAAACGATGTCACTCAGACATTCAGCTCATCTTGTTACCTTCCTCAGCCGGGATCATGGCTCGACTGGACTCAATCCTCTAGTTTCTCTTGCCGAGTATACGGTGGCGAGCCAGTTGGCCGACTCTCGGGCTCCTTCTCCGCAGCCTACTCGAACACTGAAGAACTTTATGATGACCCCATAAAACTTGGTATCTTGCCTGAGGATTCTGTAATGGGGCTATTCTACTCGTGAGTATGTATTCAACCCCCTCGAGAGCCCCACTTCACATAGTTGGTACAAGATTTCATTCGACACTTAACCCAGTAATCGCTCTACTCGACCCCACACTTCATACGCCTATTTACGTACGACGAAGATCCCGGTTGTTATATACAGCTATTCTGGCGGCTGCATGTCGATTCTTCAAGCCATCTCATTTCAAGCCAGTTCACGATTTGGCTCAACTTCTCTTGGGAAGAGCACTATCAGATGGTATAAGCAGTGTCGAGTACATCCAGGCACTTCTAATCATGACGTATTGGAAGGAGGCGGAAGATAAAAGTACCTTTAGGAAGTTGGGATTGGCTATCAGGATGGCCTTTGAACTCAACTTGCATCATGCCAGGGCAGAACCTTTGCCCGTTAACGAATTACAAGCGAGGGAGCGGCTGGTAAGCACACGTTCTCTTATACTGCTCTGGTGGACCCTGAATGTGGTGTTCTTTGCTTAGAATGAAGAACGTACCTGGTTTCGTGAGTGTGCCTCTGACATGGTTTTTTTTTTATTACGACTTATGGTATGGGATTCGTTTCGTCACTTTAGAGCTTGCTGGTAAGCCATAGTCTTCTCCTCTAGACTATTGTTTGACCAGTATGAGTTAGTTTGCGATCTGGCAACCAGCCTTCGACGAGGGAAGCCCCGAATGATACCAGAAGAGCATTTTCCACAAGGCGGGCTACAATGGCTCAGAAACCATGCCAGGGTAAGCATTTTTTCAAACTACTCTACCATTACTAACGCCAGGTGGTTAGTTTCCTGCAGTAAGCATTACCCAGTTCGTTGGCTGAAAGGCGCTAAACTCAAGTTAATAGATGCAGATATTGTGATAGTGACAAGTCTCGAGATGATGTCTCATTACAACCTCTTCCGCTCTATTCGTTCAGTAGTAACGCCTCTAAACCGAGTTCAATTCGAGCCCTTTATTCGCCATGTAATCAGTGGAGGTGAAAAGTTTTTAGATGGGTGGCGGTTTGAGACTGGTGAGTTTGCGGAAATGACTCTCAAAATAAACTTACACGGTTCTTGTCAGTGGATCCTACTATTTCGCCGATTTCGAAGAGTTTTCTTCGGTTTTATCATATGCGCATGCGACTTGCATTAGCAGAACTCAAACTAGTTCTAGTCTACAACCCTTTGCCAGGGGCAACGCATATACTTCTATTGGATTGCGTCAGCGCAGCTTTGGCTCTGCTACGGCACATCACCACAGAGTTTGCCCCGAATGGATATCTCGCGTATGGGCAGGACATTGTTCCGTTTGCTACCGCCTATGCTGGAGCATGGCTGTTCAAGGTTGGATGCGACACGTTCATTATTTACATTTCATTCTGAGTTATTTTTAGAACCTCCCTCGATTCGACGAACAGCTTCAGAACACGACGCTAGAGGCTTTCAGGTCTCTCTCCAACGCCTGTCGACTCCAACCACCAACACCAGGCAATGCTCCACTATATTACGCCAAATTCTTCGAGCATTTATCGAAACACGCTTCTTTACAGATTAATGTGGGCATTTTATGTCAAACGATGGTCAATTTATTCACAATTCATAATAATATCATAGAGCGTTGCCAATCCTGCGTCTGCTAGCATGCCATCGGCTTCACTTGATCTCACGCTAGACGTAGGCAAAGTTACTTGAGACACACTAGTTGTACTAACCATTTAAACTGAAGATGAGCCAAATGCTGCCACATGTACCGCTTCCGGAAGACATGAATCACACTTGGTAAGTTCTTGATTTAAACTTATTGAGCTCATAGGGTCTAACAGCCTCCAGGATTATGGCGATGGAGGGACTAAGGAATTGGGGGAACAATTTGAATTACAACGGGCAGTTCTCAGTGTCAACCTGAACAAGGCTGAGTGGGCATGGTCACTTTGGGGATAATAAGGTTTATGAAGTTGTACATTCCCAGTTGATTTCATTTGGACAAGTTAGTCGATTTGTGTAATATTAACCTGTGCTAGTAATTTCTCATACACGATGAATTGTACCTGTCGTGCAAATAGGAGCAAGATTGAAGACTTGAGTGACGATATCTGAATAACATCTAGTCTGTAAATGCAGAAGAAAATGAAGAGAATGACTGCATACCTCATGCTAATGTTGCTAACCTCGAGTTGTGGCTGGGAAAGACGGAATTCCCCAACCATGTGGTTTATACTCATCAGACCATTCGATGGCTTTGCAAATACTTGACATCCGTTCTTGGAGCGTTGAAGCGGGGATCAATTTATCATCTTCCAAAACAAGGCATGCATGGTGTATTCGAACCTTTTGAATTCGAAAAGATTTTGTGATTTGTTCGAGATTACTTATTGAAATTTTGCAGGGAGGTAGTAGATACAGCGTATCTATGTGGTATTGATAATCACCGGGATCCACTTGAATTCTCGCGTGCATGTTATAAAAAGGAAGCTGACTGAGTGCCAATTCTCGTGTGTGAGGAGCCAACTTGAGTATTCCAAGGCCACGAGGATCCATATATGGATGACTGGACCTAAGCCAGGTTCTCTCCACTTTTGCCCGTGAAAAGAAGGCAGTTATCTCGGTAATAGACGCAACACTATTACCATCATATGCCCGGTAACACATAGTCAGAGGGCTAGGGCCAGGAAACAGGTATTCCACAAAGTGCTTGAATTGGTGGAGGGACATCAATCCTGTTCTGAGAATCCGCAAGTCCTCGAGATAGACGGATTCAATGAATCCCTCGGCTATAGCTGTGAACTTGATATCTAGATCGAGAACTTGAAGTTTGGGGCTCAGCGAAAGAATACGCAAAAGGCTGGAGTGACTGATTTCGAGAGGCACGGAGTTGTTTGGCTTGGAGTGGAGGCAGAGCTCAACGAGCCCATGATAGGCCTTACTGACCCAGTAAGGGAATGCACCGCACAGTCGTAGAGTGACAGTGGAGAGTAACGCAGCTTCAAGGCGATCTACGGTCATATGTTTGAGTATGATAGGTGGGTGACTGTGCCTAGTTATGGAGTCCTCTGCCTCGATAAACAATCGAAAATCCTCGGATCCGTCATCTAGGACGATGGTAAGCTCTTCTAGCGTCCCCGGTGTGTTATGATCTAGGCAGTGGTAAAGAATATCTGGCCCTGTCCATGGAATAGTTTACTTGATGGAATATAAGAGACCTCATACGAGGTGCAGCTTCATTGATAATTTTGCAAAAAATTTCCAATTCGAGTGGAGCAGATGGCTCAAGTTTATCCATGATATGGATTTCCACAGGAACTTGTTTGGTTAAGGCTAGGTGCTTTTGTACGTTTGCCAGGTGGATTGGATTATTTAGTTCATGCGTCAAAAGATCGATATGAGACCAAAATCTAGGTATCTTCATAACTATTTCCCTCCACCTAGAGCAAACGAGCATAAGGGTACCAGAGACTTTTACACAATTGCCACGATCGGTGAGATTTCCAGCCAGTGGCTCGCGCAGGTTTCCGTGGTAAACACAAGTAAGTATAATGACAAGCAACTCATTCGGGAGAGCATGTATAGTCAACGATTTAGTGGTAACATTTTCGTTAACAGTAGTAACCTTCATCCATAGTCATTGTCGATTGTCTCGTGTTGTGGAGACCAGAAAGGCGCCCCATTCGATAATCTGAATTTCACCAAGCTGGAACAAACACGTGCAATCATCATATCGAGTACATTAAAACTCCTACCTGGCTGTCATGCAAGAATACGATCCATACTCATAAGAGATAGGAACTCACATCATACTTGATAGTTAATATACAAACATTCCTTGCAGCTATATGGGATTCAGTTAGAGTGCAATACTCCAATATCCCAATAGCGTATTGACACTGCATGTTTGACCAGTTCGTCTCTTTTTTACGCCAAGATGAAGCAAATTCAACATGCACATTTAATTTCATATCTTAAACGGAACAAACATTGCCTGCTTGTCAACGACGCGATCGTGATGGAGCTCAAAGACTGAAGGGACCAAGAGGTAAGCACTACTATTTAAAATGATTGCAAAATGCTTACTTTCTTAACAAACCAAACCTCTGGACTAGATGATAAAATCCATGTTGTAAAGAGCTGGGAATCCCCATGCGTACGGCTCGGTGAGTTGAATCTCTCGACACTAGGGTATCCTTCAGGCAATGCGTCCCGAAGCACCGATGCGCTATCAACACTTGAGACCGGAAACCCATTACTCAGGAGATTACATTCTTGATGAATAAGGAGCCTTTTTACTTGATGGACTTGTACCAGATGCTGAAGGTTGATTACTTCAATCCGACAGGAGGGAGCAAATATAGGGTGTTTATGTGCCCAGCATCTTCCGGTTCATACAACAAGCTGGTCGGCTGTCTCACAAAGGATAAAGTGATCTAGTGCGAGTTCTTGGACATTGGGTACCAATGAGAGAAATTCGCGTATAACTGAGTAGCTGGTCCACGAGAGCCATATATTCTTGACGATTAACCTAGCAAGAAAATCGGCAATACTAGTATTGTGGAAAATACTCTGCTTGCGACTAGTATCGGTGAACCCACTACATGATATACTCAACGGCATTAAACCGGGCACAAATAATTTTAGCAAAACATCAAGACAACTGTTTGCTATGCCTCCGATTCGAATCACCTCCAAGTAGTTCAAGCGCGCAGGCGTAATATCGGTATCGGCACCTAGTGCGTTCCTGACTCGAGCTCCAGATCAAGAACTCTGAGCCTCGGACTAGAAGAGAGTACGTGCAGTAACTCATAGTAGGAAATGGAAGCGGTTTGGTAAAAGTTGTCTTCCCTGATATGCAGACAGAGTTCTACGAGGCCATGGTAGGCGAAGCTTGTCCAGGGGAGAAAGTAATCAGATAATCGCAGGGCAGTTATGGAGAGCAAAAGATCATCGAGGCAAGCTTGTGGGGCTGCGTGGGGGCTCATAGATAAACATTCTTCTGCAAATTTTTTTTCATCAAAGTACTTCAAAGCTCTTCCTCGTTCTAATAGAATGGTAAGCTCTTTTAGCTTTCCTGGTGCGGCACTGCTAAGGCACCGATATAATACTCTAGCTACACTCTCAAAGCGCGAGAACTCTTTATAAACCAAAGTTTGAGCATGTGCTAAGCAGTCCTCTAGTATGTGTAGATTAACAAAATGTATGGATTGGGAGCGCTGTGTTAGTGATCTTTCCGAAATATGAACGTCTAATGGTGTCTGATTTGCTCGATCTAGGGATAGAGATGCACGGGCGACGCCAAGTGTATCACCAAGTCCGTTTGGATGTACGGTAAGATCGATATGTGACCACAGCAAAGGTATATTAATGATTATCTGTCTCCAAAGCGAGCAAACATGTGTAAGAGTCGTTGGATATAGTGGATGCGTTTGCTTTTGACCAAGAACGCATTGTTGAGAATTGCAGACCATAATCAATATATGAGTCAAGAGCTCATTTGGAAGACTATGAAGGCCCGAAACGGTCGCTGGAAAATCAAGCAACTCTGGATTATCCATAGTTGATCGTGGTCGAGGTGAAGGGAGAGCCACACAATGGTACTATCATAAAAGTTTTATTATGTCATCAGCCTGGTTTGTGTATTTCTAGCCCAACTCTACTGGACCTGTGATACATAAAGGTAGTATCTAAGAATGATCGTCACTATTCTATACTGCTGCATCAATAGGTTTCATCATATAATTGTGAATATACATAGAATAGGGCGTGTATACACACTCATTTTGGCTAAAGTTCCGGATTAACCTACCATAAAAGGCACTATAATGTGTGTTTATGTGCATCAAAAGTTGTATAGCTACAGGGCTCTATATTTTATCCTAGATAGCTTGGACAAGGTATAGTGTCACATTGATAAACAATCTTGCAGGCCAAATGCCTCTCCGGCTCTCAAACTCAGGGAACGTGGTCCAAAACTTGTCCAATTTTTATGCATTGTAATGCGATGAGACCAAGTCTCTTATTTCTTTTATTATACGAGAAAGTCAGGTCCAGTTGCGCATCGGCAGTAAGCTGCATTTGAACTGCGCACAGGATTTTGCTTACTTGATCCCTGGTCGATTCTCTTACTAGCCTTATTGCAGGCTGCCAAGATAAATACAATTCAATAAACACATGTGTGCCTACTTCACCTTACCCGTTGCGTATACCAGCATGCCAAGTGGCCTCCGTCTCCCTTTGACTGACCTCCCACTCACCACGCCAGACTGAACAAAAGCAGCGCTAGACTTGGGTTCACTGGCAAAGATTCAAACTCGGGCTTGAACTCAGACTTGAGCTGAGCGTCATCTCTATGGACTTGGGTGTTTAGGCTCCCCTCTGTGAATGTATGGATACCATGAAGGAGGCGCGCTCCCCAATGTAGGAGGCCTCTGCCCTGTGGGGTTGGGCGCACCCACTTCAAGGTGGTCAGGGCCCCTGAGATGCCGGTGTGTTGCTAGCCGTACCGGTGTTCACGATGTGGGCTGGGGCTGACTTTGGTTTACAATGATGTGCAAGTTTGAAGCGGGGGAAGTGTGTGGTTAAGGAAATATGTACTTACTAGTACTTGGAATGAATGGTATACATATGCACATGCATATAATGGCTGTGTTTGGTCCCCTCCCTTTTCCTTGGAAGTTTGATTAAAAGTGTCCAATTCCAGAATTATTCAATTGATGTTGGGCTTGGGTATGAATAGTTAACTCATAACTTGCCGATATTGAAGTGTTTTTAGAGGCAGCGAGTGCGAATGCTTGCGCGAGACGATTATGCGCTATCTCATTAAGCTGATAAGTATTACTTGATGGGAAAGGTGCCTTGTATTTGATTCTATAGGCTTCCAGTTCATATTTTGAAATATTGGTGAATTTAGATGGAAAAGACAGAGTGAGCGTACTTGAATTCCGACTGATAAACGGGGGCGACGTGCACGTGAAAGTGGAGGACAGGTGGCTCATATACTTTGTCACTTTGAGTGTCTGTCCTATGGCGTACTTTTAATATTCAAGATAACCAGATATAATTACTCTGCAGGAAAATACGGAACTAAAATATTGACACGCGAGTCAACGCCACCCAAGAACACGCAGGCAAGAAACTACAGCCGAGACAAATAAGAATATTCGAAAACACGCGCAGTTGCGCGACCCGAGGTTACCTAAAGCGTCATTAGGGGGGACGATGCGTGCTCCGAGACGAGCCTGATTGGTATTACGAATACGGATATTACCGTATTTGACCCGAGCCGGAATGACGAACCAATAGCATGCCGAGGATTCACAAAGCAGACGAGGGCAGGAAATCAAACTATGCAGAGCTCCCTGTGGCATGCAGACATACATGCCTAGAATATCACACTCGCCTGGGAGCCCAAACCCACGTCGGACGCAATCCGACGTAGCGTGTGGACAGAACTCAAGCAAAGACGCGGGGAGGCACCGCCACCTGGTCTGGAGACCGGTACCCGGCTTCCGGGTCGATCCGAAAAGGAGGTCTGCAGGCCAGATCCGCGGAATATGTGCAATTTTTAGGCTGGCAAAGGGGGCCGTGTGATTGGCGGGTCTCACGGGGTGAGAGATAGATAAAGCCGGAGTGGTTTCTCCCCAGTTGACCACGACTAACGCAATCATGTTCTCGCTCCGCACCAAGGCCCGAGTCTTTGCGCGTGGCATGGCCACTGCGGCCCCACGCATCGGCGACAAGAAGGTCTCGATGTCCCCGCTCGAGCCGAACAACTACATCAACTACCAGCGCATTGAGGATACCTTGGCTGTTGTCCGCCAGAGGTGCGCATATACCCTGTCTTGCATGTGACTTGTGCTGACAGTGTGCCCAGACTGAACCGGCCATTGACGCTGTCCGAGAAGATCCTCTACGGCCACTTGGACGATCCCGCGAACCAGGACATTACGCGCGGAGTGAGCTACCTGAAGCTGCGGCCGGACCGTGTTGCGTGCCAGGATGCCACTGCCCAGATGGCCCTTTTGCAATTCATGTCCGCCGGAATGCCCACTACTGCCGTCCCCACCACCGTCCACTGCGACCATCTTATCGAGGCTCAGGTCGGAGGCGCAAAGGATCTTGCACGTGCCATCGACATCAACAAGGAGGTCTATGACTTTTTGGCCACTGCTACCGCCAAGGTGGGTTGCTTGAATCAGATATTATACATATATCTCACGCATTTACCTCACAGTACGGCATTGGGTTCTGGAAACCAGGCTCTGGTATCATCCACCAGATCATCCTCGAGAACTATGCCTTCCCCGGTGGTCTTATGATCGGTACCGACTCGCACACCCCCAACGCGGGTGGTCTCGGTATGATCGCGTGCGGTGTCGGTGGTGCCGATGCCGTCGATGTCATGGCCAACATTCCCTGGGAACTCAAGTGCCCCAAGGTCATTGGCGTCAACTTGACTGGCAAGATTGGCGGATGGACTACTCCCAAGGGTTAGTAATCTGCCATTCCAGCATCAATCAGCTACTGATTATCCCACAGACGTCATTCTCAAGGTCGCCGGTATCCTCACCGTCAAGGGTGGAACTGGTGCCATTGTCGAATACACCGGTCCAGGTGTCGAGTCCTTGTCCTGCACAGGCATGGCCACTATTTGCAACATGGGTGCCGAAATCGGTGCAACTACCTCTCTCTTCCCTTACAACGAACGCATGGGCGACTATCTCCGCGCAACTAAGCGTGGCGAGATTGCCTCGTACGCCAAGTCCTTCCAGCACAATCTCCAGCCCGACAAAGGCGCCGAATACGACCAGCAGATCGAGATCAACCTGTCCGAGCTCGAGCCTCACATCAACGGTCCGTTCACCCCCGACTTGGCCACTCCCATCTCCAAGTTTGCCGAGGCGGTCAAGAAGAACAACTGGCCTCAGGAGCTCAAGGTCGCGTTGATTGGATCTTGCACTAACTCGTCCTACGAGGACATGTCTCGTTCCGCTGCCATTGCCAACGAAGCCTCTTCCCACGGTCTGTCCACCAAGAGCAAGTTCACGATCACTCCTGGATCGGAGCAGGTCCGTGCCACCATTGCCCGCGACGGTCAGATCGAGGCATTTGAAAAGGTTGGAGGTGTTGTGTTGGCCAATGCTTGCGGACCTTGCATCGGTCAATGGGATCGCAAGGACGTAAAGAAGGGAGACGTCAACTCGAGTAGGTCCCTATCCTTTGCATTCCTAGCTCTCGTCTAATTTAACATTACCCAGTCATCACATCCTACAACCGTAACTTTACCGGTCGTAACGATGCCAACCCTGCCACCCACGCATTCGTCGCTTCTCCCGACATTGTCACCGCCTTGGCCTTTGCCGGCGACTTGACCTTTAACCCCTTGAAGGACGAGTTGACTGGATCCGATGGCAAAAAGTTCAAGTTCTCCGACCCGAGTGGAAATGAACTTCCACCTAGGGGGTACGACCCGGGTGAAGACACCTTCCAGGCACCGCCCGAGGACAGGGCTAGGTGGGTCTTTTATTATTACTTTTTTTGTTTGGAGTGGGTTGGGATGGGGTGATGTGTCATGGCGATCATCGACACGATGATCGCCAATCCGGTCCAGCCGATTGGATTTGCATCTTGGTCCTCGGCTCGGTTCATCGTTCCTGGCTCGATGATGGCCCATTTCATCCGAGTTCGATGTCTTGCATCATCATTCCCGGTTCGATGGCCCCTCGACCGACCCCGCGCGGCTCGGTTCGGCAATCCAACTCTCGATTTAATAATCCAAGCTAAATTGTGTTGATCAATGTGACTAATGTGATCTTTGCAGCGTCAACGTCGCCGTCGACCCCAAGTCTGACCGTCTCCAGCTCTTGAAGCCCTTCCAGCCATGGGACGGCAAGGCGCCCAAGAACTTGCCAGTTTTGATCAAGGTCCAGGGCAAATGCACTACCGACCACATCTCGGCTGGTGGACCGTGGTTGAAGTACCGTGGACACTTGCAGAACATTTCGCGTGAGTGGCTGCTATGACCGTTGAGAGAAAATAGCCGCTGACTGGATGTGCAGAAAATTGCTTGATTGGCGCGATCAACTCTGCCAATGGCGAGGCGAACAAGGTTCAGAACTTGGATACCGGCAAGTGGGGTGGTGTTCCCCAGGTTGCGGCCGAGTACCGTGACAAGGGCGTCAAGTGGGTTGTCATTGGTACGCAGCTGCTGTGCTCCCTTCATCTCGCATCGTCTCTTACTGATACCGTTTCCGACCGACAGGCGATCACAACTATGGTGAAGGTTCCTCTCGTGAGCACGCCGCTCTCGAACCCCGCTACCTCGGCGGCCTCGCCATCATCGTGCGCTCGTTTGCCCGTATCCACGAGACCAACTTGAAGAAGCAAGGCATGCTCGCGCTCACCTTTGTCGACCCGGCCGACTATGACAAGATCCAGCCCACGGACCGAGTCGACATTGAGGGCCTCGAGTCGTTTGCGCCGGCAAGAACTGACCCTTGTCGCGCGCCACGAAGACGGGAGCAAGGACAAGATTCCGTTGGCCCACTCGTTCAACCAGGGACAGATTGAGTGGTTCAAGGCTGGGAGCGCGTTGAACTTGATGGCGCAAAAGGCCAAGGGCAACTAGGTCCTCGAGTTCTTTTATGCCCCCTTCCCCTCTCCCTCCCCGCTCCTCCCATCTCGTCCCCGTTGTCCACGCTCGTTGGTTGAGTTGTAGGGGGAGGGAAGGAATGAAAACAAAATAATCATTGGATTTGATTGTGTAGCTTTCTCTTTCTTTTCCCCTTGTCGTCGTCGTGTTGTATTCCATTTTTACTCTTTTTTTCATATCCTTGTTTTCGCAGTTGTGTTGGCTAGTGGTAATGCGAGATTGGTTGATGCTGTGACTGTTGGGCGTGTGAAAGTTGACATTTGAGGTGTCCCTGGGTATGGTATGTGTCAGGGGGCTGCTCGAGTACAGCCTTTGAATGTTTAGCTTGGCTATATGCAGCGATACGTATGTCGTAGTATATGCGTGTGGTAATATTGCCCTGGCATATAATCACCAGTGGCAAGCTGTGTTACAAGGATCAGAGCACGCAGGAGCAGGGCAATATGGAAGTAATGGGCATATTCAAGAAAGTAAGCAAGTTCTACTAGGTGATGCTCAAGAGCGAAACATCGGTTCCAAGGCGGATAGTTATGACCGAATGACATGACCTGACTTGGCGTCTATCCTTGTAACTTACTGCACTGCACTGCACGAGCTTTTGGAGTTTGTATGCATATGCGAGAGTGGTATGCTACCGGCCGGTCAAAAGTATCCATGATCGAGTTGTTTGTGTTCTGCGAGCCGATTGTCTCATCGAGCTACCGGTGTGTTCCTCGCGTACGAATGACAACTTGCCCCTAGTCAAAACATGCATATAGCCCTCGTGCCTTTGATTCGCCCCCCAGCCAGCCAGCGACAAGACATGATTCGTATAAAGCATAAAATTTCCCCCAAAATGACAATTTAATCTACATAATTCGAACTTAAAATTCATCATGCACCCGTCCCTCGTCCACTTTGACCCCCCACCAATCTGATTTACGCATGCCCGCACTGCCCTCTTCGATAAACTGATACCCTCGTTTTCCGTACTAGAATGCACGATAAGTTGTCGGGCTCGGGATATATATGTGAGTTGGAAGAGTGCTTACCGAACGCCGTAGCTGTTATGAATGATCCACGCAAGAGCTAAGAGTTGGTTGAATTTTTGTGGTTAGCTGGTGTATCGGAGGAAAAGCGTATTATGTCTTACATTGTTTTCCGGCTCGCTCATATTCAAAGTATCCGACCACGGTTACTGATATCGCGCAAGGTTAGCTCAGTCCGGGGCGGAACAAAATAAACTTACCAGCGTGGTCGCACTTTCCACACGTCGAGTCGCCCCATTGCTTGTCTTTATCATAGAATACAGTATCTGGGCCTGTGGACTTTAGGCTGGTAGCGTAGTTTGCCAGGCCGTAGTGTTTGTGCACATGCTTGCCATTACCGGGCCAGTTTTCTGGTGGGAAAGGCGTGAGTGGTTGGATAAACGAATCTGGAGGTAATCAGGTACTCACGGCGATCCATTCTTTGACCTGCTCGATTCTGTTCCGGATATCCTTCTTTTCAGGCAAGCCGTTAAAGTCGAATTTTTTGCGTCCACTGACGTACGGCAAAAAGCCTGTGCATGAAGCCTAATTACGGAAGAGTATATAAGTATTTGTCGAGCCATAAGTCCCAAAAAACTTACATCGCACTTGGGATTCGAAATTGTCGACATGGGGACGCAAACCTCGCGCTTGATATAAGAGCTCCCGAGCTTGTCCAGGAGCCAGACGTGCTTTCCTCCACTACCGCATTTTTGCCCGCCTTTACACATTCCCAACCAGACTGGGGACAAATCATCGTTGTCAGTATATCCGCCCTTTTTCATCTTGAGAGTACCCTGGAATAATTCCGTGTCAACAAAAAGGGAGACATTTTGGAAATCAGCGAAACTCACCTCCACAGTGGTGGTAAAGGAAAACGGAGCACAGAGACCACACTTCTGGCTCTTGATGGTCGTCGCGAATTTTAGATCGCTGCGACGGTCCACTCGTGATGGGTTAGCACGTTTCACCAGGCTAGAGTCGGTCGTGCGATATGCTTCACTGAACACTTCCCCTTTCTTTTGGTCCTCTTCCATAACTGAAGTCGGCCACACTGAATATCCCGGCTCCGGGACTGAGCATTGCTGACCACCGACCGGGGCTAATGACAATATTTAGTTGAAGAAGTGTAAGGAGGAACCAAACTTACATCCTTCCAGTCTAAACGATGTGTATTTGCCGTTGGACTTTTTGTTTGACATCGTCTTGTAAACTTTGCATGAAAGAGTGGTGTCGGAGCTTCCTGGTGACACAGAGTATCTTTCAAAAATGTTAGCCAAAGGTCTCGAATAAGTGACTAGGGCGCATATACCCAACACATCCGGTTGTGCCACCACACTTGCTTCGGCATGCTGCAACACCAACCTCATTTGTAGTGGAGTAAGGTGTATCTGTATACTCGGTATCTCGCTCAATCTGAAAGGAATGACATTCAGGAGCAAGTAGTAACGTCATTTACACCGGACGTACCGTGTATTTCAGAGCGCTACAGTCGCAGTTGTCCAAGTTGTAGTTGTAGCCTGAAGATTGAATTAGCTGAGGTATCGACGTTTTTATTCTAGTTTTCTTACAGAGTGACTTGCACCCAAGGAACCCACAGCCCGCACTCCCTTTATGGAAATGGGTTACACAGCTACGTCAAAATACTGTCAATGAGCTTATACAACTGATTTATGGAGAGTTCGTACCTAGATCCAAATACTCTTTCTCCGCCATTTGAGCACGACTTGGCATGCCCCGAGCCGATCGCACCACAGTTAGAGGACCAGTACATGTATGCAGCGCATGAAGGCGGATTTCCCTCTAATCAAAATATGGAAGTGTTTAGTCATATGATATCGTATAGCTCTCATGACTTACTTCCGTCCCAATATCGGATATCCAAGTAGCTGAGCAGATCATTTCCTCTGAATAACTCGTTCTTTGCTAGGATTTGGAAGAATAATGTCACATCTGCTATTACAAGTCCAATAATCACTGCCACTGCAGCGATCATGGCGGGGATAATACCTAGAGACGGGTGTTATAGATTCCATATAATCCACAGACAGACCACCTTATCACTCACGTTTACGTTCTAGCCCAGCCGCTGTATTATCCGCAGCCAGATCGGTGACTACGTTCGTCACGTTCTGGATTTGACGAATGGCAAATAGGTACTCGTCCTTATTGATCTTCCCATCCCCTGATCATGGAACAGTGTGATTAACAAATGACAGATAGATCCAAACCCAGGTACCCACCATTGAGATCAGCTTCCTTCAGCATCTCCGGAACTAGGTTGTCTGAGTTCAACTTGCTGTTAATTTCTGTGATTCCACGGAGTGCAGCCGGATCATAAGACATCATTTTCTGCAGCTCATTCTGGTCAAGGAAACCATCTCCGTTCAAGTCGTTATGATCAAAAGCCTCGAGGTGTTGCGAGTCGCTCTGAAAGATCACCTCGCCGTAGAACGTGTCGCGAGCGTTACCCTCGGCGGAAGCATATGCCAAAATGGGTGACTGAGGGATAGTGTTTCCAGGCGAGAGAGCTGGGAAGCGGTCGATCGGTGGGACGACGATGCTGTCAGCCGTGCTGCCCACCACACCGGGCTCGACGCAGACGTCCTGGCCGGGGGCAAGCGCTTCACAAGAGAGACCGGGGTTGAGCTTGAGAAGATCGCCAGAAGCAAGGCCATAGCTAGACTCGATTTTTGCACACCAGTCGCCTTCTTGAACCTAGAGCCAAACCATTTCATCAGTAAAATGAAATTGTACGGAGTCAGACATCACTGACCTTGTAGATTCGCTCACAAAGCCCCTCGATACATGCTTCATCTCCGGCTTGCAGGATAGAACAGTTTAGTTGAGGGTTCAACGCCACAAACTGGCTCAGCTGCTTTCCGTTTGCTGTCGCGAGGTTGTAGCATGTATCGCCTTGGCTCACAGCCGGCTCGCTGACATACTATACCCGTAGGCGACGGTACGGGAACAGCGGTCGGAGTCGTAACTGGAGCAGTAGTAGTCTGAATCGTAGTACTTGGTGGCGCAGAAGTAGTGGTCGGCGGATTGGCCGTCGGTGCCGACACACAGACGTTCTGACCGGGAAAAAGTTCCTCGCACGTAAACCCAGGGTTCAAAGTCTTCATGTCCGCATCCGATATATTCTGTTCGGTCTGTATCTTGTAGCAGTAGTCCCCGGATTGCACTGTATAGAACTTCGAGCATGCCACCGCTGTGCACACCTGTTGTCCAAGCTGAAGCAAGGCGCAGTCGAGTCCGGGGTTAATGGCGAGGAACTGAGCCTGTGTGAGCTTGGCATCGGTGTAGATGCTCCAGCAGCCCTCGCCAGAGGCGACTGTGTGCGTCTTACCGCATGACGCCGCCCACGCTGTATCATAAAGATACTATCAATAAAACGGAATTCAAGTTGTTCTAGAACTTACATAGACTGGGAGAGACAGCTAGAAAACAAGCAGCCAAAAGATGGAGACGAGAACCAGAGGTCCTCCAACGAGAAAACATGGCGAGAGCTCTAAGGAAAACCCCATATTCGAGCACAGCTATAAATCATGCATCCCAAATACGCATAATAGTGTTATCAGATCTACGAAGAAATGCAGCCCGAGTGCCCCGAGTGCGCCCACATTGTCATGATCGTCTAGCCGGCTCGGCGCGCGAGAAAACTTGGGCAAGAGCCAATAAATGCAACCCAGTCCGTAATTTTGCTGGGTGGCACCGCCGCCATCAGACGAAGAAGCGTGGATGCCAGATTTATGATCGGTCAGGACACCGCCCGGAACCACGGTCGGAAAGTTTTACCGGTGTCTCGAATCTGATCCGCCCCCAAAGCGCTCACGAAGCATGAAAAACGTGTACCGAAGTCGTAAATAGACTCCGAAGGGAGCATCTTATAGGCACCATCTGCTTCCAAGACAATTGCTGGTTATATGATAAACTCGATAACCGAGTGATCGAGTGATGCCAAGCTATTAGCCGAAGTATGAGCGGAAATTTCAGGCCAGGTCGGGGACTGACCGGGTGATCTTTCGTTCACCTACTATGGATAATTTCAGGGGCTGGACAGAGTCGATAATAAGACGGACCGAGTTGCGAAATAGTCGGCAACCCTCGCTCATCTAGGCAAGATGAACGCACTCGCTGTATTTGCTGTGGCACTATTGCTCCCCGTCCATGGTACGCCTTTGAGTATCATTTCGCTACTATGACTTACTGATCGTGACCTATCTAGCTGCGTTCCATCCCCACATCATGCCCGCGCGGACTGCAAGACTCGCACTGTGAATCTGGCGATGGATGCGGGACTCTTGCTAGCAAATGTGGGATCTCCGCAGCGGATTTCACCAAGTACAACTCCAAGCTCGATTGCTCTAAGCTCGCTCCTGGTCAATGGGTTTGTTGCTCCTCGGGGACCTTGCCTTCACGGTTAGTGATTACTCGTATTCCTCCGTGCAGTATAGATCCTCACAGAATGAGGATACAGCCGACCTTCTCAGAATGCGGATGGGTCTTGTTATGCGATGACGTTGTCGATGGCACTACATGTACTGGTGTCTCAGCAACATATGATATCACTATGGATGAGATCAACAAGTGGAATCAGAAGACTTGGAGGTCAGTGATTCAGTTAGACTATAACTGTCTTATTTACTTTTCGGTTATGTCAGGTGGACCGGGTGTGGTGGACTTCAACCCGGCATGCGTATCTGCGGGTCTACAGGTACACCCCCACTCCCAAAAACCAATAGCTGTAGGCCCTTGAACTTCTCCTCCGAACTATTGGTACTTACTGGAGCCGGCCTAGCCATTCCGTGGGCTCGAAAGTCCCGGTAATAAGAATGTCCCTTGAATGGCTGTTGTGGAAAGTAGGTCCGATCATTGTTCCGATCTCGGCCCGGCTTACATTTTTCCTAGGTGGGGTTACTGCGGCATCACCGAGGACTTCTGCACTGTTAACAAGACCGGTGCGCCTGGTACCGGATGCCAGAGCAATTGCAAGCTGCTAAGTGAATTTGACAATGTCGGCAAGGCTACTGGTGCGTTCTATTTCCCGGTCCTCTATCGGAAAGCGATAACTGACCAATGAATATAGCCAATCCCGGACGAAACATCATCGGCTATTATAGTAACTGTATGTTATTATAGAGTCTCAAGTGCTTTTCTACCTGCTTTCTAGGGGCTGCCACCGTAGCTGTGATGGTGTCCCCAACACTGTTCTCCCGGCTCAGCGTCCACGTGACTTGGACCCTTTCTCGTTTACTCACATCGTCTACTCCTTTGCGTACATTTCTCGCGGCGACTGGAAACTCACCACCACCAGAGCGATGATGATGAACTCATCAAGGAGCTGCAAGGGTTGAAGAAGCAGAATCCGAACCTCAAGACAATGTGGGCCGTCGGCGGCTGGGCATTTAATGTAAGTGCTTGAACATAGCTCAAGTGACAAACCCTTACCTGAGGCCAGGATCCACCGTATCAAGACATTTTCTCGACAATGGCTCGTACTTCATCCAGTCGCGCAGCATTTATCAAGAATGTACTCATCAACTGTCGTCATACGGCTTTGATGGTATTGATATTGTGAGTCGTGCTATGGCTTCGCTAGTATTTTATCACTGATGTATATCTTCATAGGATTGGGGTTAGTTCTTGAGTAAACTCTTATGTTTATACTCTATACTTACCACCTCAAAAAAGAATACCCTGGCACTGAGCGCGGAGGTGTCGAAGCGGACGGCAAGAACTTCCTCTGCTTATGAAGGAGCTGCAAGCCGCCATCAAGGCATCTGGCAAACGAGTCGAGGTCAGCTTCACGCCCCGGCGTCGTACTGGTATGTATTGTTCCACATTCAAGCTGGACCATAAGAAATAACGTCTAAATAGGTACCTCCAACAATTCCCGATCAAGGATTGCAAGAATACACCGATTGGATCAACCTCATGACCTATGTGAGTATCATTGGACGATAGTAAGCGAACGCCAGAACTTACTTGGTCGCAGGATATCCACGGATCCTGGGACATTAAATTCAACACTGGCGTTCTGCCACACACCGCCATCCCTGAGGTCAACCAAGCGGTCAATATGATGCTGAAAGCAGGTGTGAGGATGGGTAAGATTAACCTTGGAATCGGGTACGTTCTAACCATTTGACTCGGTCGGTCATCGAAGTGCTGATAGCGTTACCAGCTTCTACGGACGTTCGTTTACGCTCGCCAACCCATCTTGTAATGTTGGTGGGTGTCCAATGTCCGGCCCTGGAACCCCAGGTCCTTGCACAAAGGGCGAGGGCTTCCTCTCATAGTCAGTCTACCACCCCGACGAATAAAACACAATCACTCACCGATTTTATTGATACTCCAGCGGTGAAATCAACCACCTCATCAAGTCACGAGGTCTCAAGCCCGAGTACAACGCTACCAGCCAGACCATGACGCTCAAGTACGACAATCAGTGGATCGGATACGAGAACCCGGATACATCGCAAAGAAACTCGACTTTGTGCTCAAGCGTGCCATGCCTGGAGTGCTAATCTGGGCGACCGACCTCGACATAAACAACAACTTGCTGTCCTCTGTCTTGGGCAAATCACTTGCGCAATTGCCCTCATCTTCAGACTGCCCGGCAGATGGCGTATGGCCGAGAACAGAAGCTGGCAAAAAGGCCACAGTGACATGCGGGTCGGAGGGGGAACGAGGAGTAGACCGTGCCTTGGACCCGGATGGGGAACTGAGGAGAGCTTTTTCTGTGGGCAGTCACAACTGATGATCAAGGCGTTTGGACAATGTGCATAAATGAACGTTATTAAAGGTCAATCAACGATTTATTTCTATGTCAATATGAATGCACCGATTGTGATGATCTATCCTTAGCTAAAACCAAGAGGCCGAAATCTTTGAGGGCTACCTACAAGCCAAATTTAACCGGCTATCACATGATGGTACAGCTCTGGGCTTCAGTATACGCATATAGTTGATATCACATCCGACCACATCTAACAACTACACGTCGGGCTACCCAGCAGTGCCAGACGGTATAATTATGCTTAAAGATGAGATGGGCAGGATCCAAGTGGTTCACTAATGCACGCATAATCGGCGATGGACTGAGCAAAGGCCCACTTGTGTTCCATCACAGATGATTCTGGTATATCAAATAGGACAAGATGCCCCCCAAGTCCCACATCGCGCCGCCATTGTTTTGCTAGATATCATGTTTACTGTTTGTTATTGCTAGTGGCATATGATTATCGGCTCAACACAGGCCCACTAAGTCACATCAGCATTCGAAATTCAAGTTGGTTCGATTAGTTCTGTATAAATGAATTACAAAAAGTCCTGTTTGAAACCTCTCAAAGTTATAGTCAAGTCAATCCCAATCCCAACCTTGCCTCATTTCTCAACCCCACCAACTAAACGACCTCTGACCCAGACCCTGCGCACATTCCTATCACTCCCGCAAAAGAAGAACTTTTCTAACAACGCTTCGAGCGAATCGGCTGGCATTTCTTCTCCAGCACTGCTATTCACCCCAGCTGGCAAATTCGCCCAGACGTTCGCATTCCCAGTCTCGGGACGCACGCTCACCAATACCGCATCGAATTCCTTTCCGGCTTCGAGAGACCCGGTGGTTTGTTCCAGGTTGCATAGCTGTGCACCACCAAGAGTCGAAAGGTGGAGGAGAGCGGACAGAGGGTTTTCGGCTAGCTTGGGTGTACGATGCCATTGCACGTTGTGGCTTGTCCGTTCTCGCAGCGCCGGCTTTACCGTTAGTGAGAGTCGATTTGGCGTAAGGACTGGCAATGACCCAACAGAGGTCATTCCAATCACTTTGGATGCGATTCCGCATCCCGGACTGCAGTTAGCATTGAAGGCGAAAAGCCACCGAGCAATCCGTGCCCAGACCGACCTATAAAATCCAAACCAGGTTAAATCAGGATAATTGAAACTATAAAAGACAAATTTACCTTCAGTCCTCGGTCAAGCATTTCTCCAACCCTCGCAACTCCACTGTTCAAGTAAAAGTTACTCGTAGGGCAATGACTAATCCCAGATCCACAACTCTTGATTTCCTCCATCTCGTCGTTCGAAAGATGCACAGCGTGAGCCAGAATCGTCCGATCCGTTAAAAGACCAGCACGTTTGTAAACATCAGTGTAGGTGGAGGCTTTAGGGAACAGTTTCAGGGTGAAATCAATCTCTCCAAGGTTTTCGGATATGTGTGTTTGGATTGCAAGTGTAGGGTCTGCTTTGACCATGTCTCCAAGTGAATCTAGTAGGTCACCAGTGCAAGAAATTGCAAAACGGGGGGTGAGATTGGATGAACAAGAGGTGCAGAATTGGGTGAAAGTGCTCGGATGTAGGAGATAAGCTTCTTGGTGTTTTCAATGGATTGCGAGGTCGAGTCTTCTTGATATTTTCCTGATTCGCGATTCATATTGCATTTCTACCGTATCGCGCTAAGTTTTACGGACAGATAGGATACTACTCGCACTCACCCCAACAAACGCTCGCTGCCCCTTGTCGTGCGTAAGCTTGGCGAGTACCTGGGTAGCTTCAAGGTGCAGAGTACCATAATAGCAGCAAGTGGTTGTCTAACGAGACAGATTCAATATAATGTGAGAAAATATACGTTGAGAGTACGCACACCAGAATTTAAGACGCGGTCAACCACAGCAGAGTATACGCGCTCGGCGAAAGTGGTGTCGTGGAAACGCGATTCGGTCGGAAATGTCACGTTATTGAGCCATTCAAGAAGCTCATACTGTCCTCCGCTATGAAATACTGTCATTTTATGGTCAAGATATCATGATTATCAGACTACATTCCGATATTGGGGAATTGAGGCGCGTGCTACGTGTAACATGATCAATCTCCGGGATAAGGATACGCGTCGTGTGACTTACTGTGTGGGTATCGATAAATCCAGGCATGAGCCATTCCCCATGTCTGAGCTCGTAAATTTCAACCGAATCATCCAATACAAGACCCTTTTCGAGCGCCACGGTTTGGAGTTGCGAAGACTTGACGTCGGACACGATCCATTCAATAATTCCGGCTGAGTTCACACAGAGCAACGCTTGGGGCCAGAACTCAGTTTTGTGCACAGACACAGGGGTAATGACAGAACCGTGAAACAAACGGTGGGTAGGCATGGTTGTTCGGTGTGAGAAAGTACAAACCAGTTGCGAGTTACGTGTGCTGGCAAGGAAAAACAGCGTGTTATATGATGGGAACGAGGCGCTGATAAGACGTCAAATGGAAGTTCGGCCGTCTTGTTTGTACCGAATATCGAGTATTGAAGTAAGCTTGAGTCGTGGTCCACCTGTCATTCCAGTTTCCCAGTTGAATTACAGTCTGGCCGACCCCGCCCGGCCCCGGAAATCAGCTAACCAAGCAACGATCACAACACTCAGACAATCATATCTCTTAGTTGCTGGTATCGAATGAGAACAGTCCAGTTATCGATTATACCCCATAGCTGAACGCGTATCTCGTCTTCCGATATGGTGGAGAGCAAACCGGACACACAGATGATAGCACATGTGGCTGTGACACTCAATAACATAATCACACATGCATATGCCAAGCCCTGGGCTCCTGGCTCAATTACAGTATCTGGTCGAAATCCTTGAGTAGAACTTACATGGACTTCCTACGAGCTGTTGGGGCAGACTTATGATACATAAATCCGATCCGGCGTATTGGGGTCCTCACAGACTCGAATTGTACATCGCTTGCCCAAACGCCCCAACAACCAATGCCAGGATACATTCTCTAGATATAAGTATCTTGCTTGGCCTATGTATGAATGGTCATAGATATAGAGCATTTATACGCTCATACGTGAGACGAGGGCCCGATGCAGAAAAGGCGCCCATCAGTAGCTTTGAGGAACAGTAACCAAGAACGGCCAGGGTGGACAAAGTCTCAGGGGAGAAGCGAATTTATAGTGTAGTGTTAGCGCGTGATGATGATGATGAACGCATTCGAAACCGTAAAGCGAGAGAGCAAAGTAGGATAACATGGTATGTATGTAGAAAAGAGTCACGTGTTCTATATGTGGGACTCCGACCAAATCCGAGTTGCGCCGACACGTAACGCCCAACCAAACGGCATTATTTTCGTCTGGTCGAGAACATCGGACAATCGTAGACACACCTATGGAGCTTCTGTCCCCCTTACGAAATTTTGGATCCACACTGGCGAAAGATGCTCAGAGAACCCGGTTGTGTGGGAATTGGGGGCTCAGGTGCTTGATACGAGCAGACATAATGAAGAAAGCACTCATCAGGGGCACTTATGAGGGTACTTCACTCTGACCTAGCTGGTAAGGTTAACGTAAATGTACTGGGCGCGAAGCTGGGCGGGACCAAATACCATAGCTAACCGTATAGGAATTGGGGAGGAGAGAAGGGACCGTCAATTGCGTGCCAGCACAGAGTGTTCATCACGGTGCACATCGTCGAATTCGTACTATGTTGACATGATTAACTTGAAGAAGAGCGTGCCAAGAGCCATCCCCATTCAAGCAAACATAGCTGCGAGTTTTCGATAGTTGAATTCGAGCAACTTGAATACGTCGTATTCAAAGCATGTTACAATTTAGTTGATTAATTCCCTCTACGCCGCGCTCATAATATACATAGCTATAACGTATACGAGCACCCAGTTAGCTTGAAATTCAAACGATCAATTTGGTATGTGCATAGAGGTTCATTCAATTCCCGAGTCAATCGCACCTCAGTACTGAAATAGGTAGCCTTTGGTAGCCAGCACTAAAGCTTATGCCTTGTACCGAGTTTTGCGGACGACTTGAAGCCTGGGTAGGCGAAGCATACCATAAAGCACCCTGCTTTATGTAGAACGTCCTTACTTAGTCATACCTAAGATGGTACTTCCTAATCTGGCCAACAACTTGATGCTAGTTGAATGGTCACCCTATATGGCATACCCCTTCAAAGATGAGGGTCTGCGCCGGAATCATAGCGATGCCTCTTTAGGGTTTCTTGGAAGTGCCAAGTTAAGATCCAGGCTCTCGGCTCTGATATGAGATATAAACAACTCCAAAGCTTCGTGTACTGGCGCAAGAGACCAACAAAATACAAGTCTGAGAGTCTTACATGGCCTTAGTACCGGAGTGACTAGCACACACGGCACTGCAACAGAAGGAGAAAAGAACGAAAAAGAGTCCAAATCAATAGCAGCAGAGAATGGTGGGAATGCCTATAGGTTTGCCTCTAGAGTAAGGATTAGTGACTGTATGCGCTAGATAGGACAAGTAAACCTACGGTGAAAGACACTGAATTCCGGTGCGTATAGATTACGCAACAACACAGTAGTTATAGCTCTCATAATCCTTGGGAGCATCGTGTTCGGGATCCTCAACTGCTCCGGTGGAGGGAGCGAAGGGGAGGATATATGCAAGGGTGAAGACGAAATCCATTTTTGGAGATAAAGTATAGATTAATGAATGTGCGGGTGGGTGAGTAGTGAGTAGGTATGTGGATGAGAGGTTGAAGTCAGGTAGATTGCTTGATACTATCTTGCTGAACCGGAGAGTTCACCCTCTCATCTTATACTCTCCATCTCCTATCGGTGCACGAGATAGCACCGACAACACAAAGGAAACATTTTCCTCGCTAATACACCTTGAGCCAACAAATTATTTTGGCTCTTCCGCCGGTTCTTTGAATTCATACGTGAGGCAGAAGACATGGAGAGGCGACAGGCTTTGTTCACCTTAACGAATAATTCGAGTATCCGGGTTTCGAGGGTGAGTGAAGGAAGATCGAGCCTAGTGTCAGCCCTCATGGGTTCGCTAGTACGAAAAGAGTGATATTTGTGCCGAATAAATATACACAATTTCCAAACCGGGTTTCGGAAGAACTCGAGGTCTCAGATAAGTGCTAGTGTATTTGGGCATGTTACGTTCCGGTACACCTGCAATCCTACCAAATGATCTGAGCCATCAGCCATAGATTGACGTGCCTGATGGGCCAACATCGTCATCCCAGCCAACGCGTTTTAGGACACAAAGTCATTTCGGTTTCTGGATGTCAAATGTCCGACTCATATGTCGAGATGTCGAGATGTGTAGTCATTGACATGCCATAAGTCCAGACCAGGCGCTGGTCACTAGTTCAAGTCAATTCCCGGATCGCCTGCTACGAGAAGTGCATTTTGGGGAGTGTGTCGATTAGCCGAGCTGCTCCGATGAGATCGAGGGACACGGCTTATAGTCGCTATCACGTGCCATAGGGTAGTTGTGACCAGGGTTGTACGAGATTACATGGACCATTACGATTACACACACCAAACTCCTGCACAAGTCTGTTCGTTCTAGCTGAGAGATCAGAGGCTTACCATACTTCTTCTGGGGAACATCATTGGGTTTGAAAAACGTGGAATTGGCAGTGAAGGCGATACGTATCTTATAGAATGAACAATTTGCCCCTTCGGACAGTTTAGGTCAGGGTCTCTGGCATGAGGTCGTGCGACATTCGCTGAGGAACGAGCCCGAAATAGTGATGTAGTTTGACAATGTAGCCACTTTGTTCTGAGATGCGTTGACGTTGTCTAACTCCAAACCTCTATAATCCTACCGTGGTCGCCGTCCCGTTGCTCCTATAAGTTAAGATAACAGATCTTTAGATTGGGAAGCGTGGCGAGCCACCTATTGAGATCAATGTTCTTACTGGGTCTAAAAAAAACATGAACACTTAGCCTATGACGATATAGTCGCATAGATGGATGCAAATAAACTGGGCACACTAGTGTCATTCCAGTTGGGTATATATGGTACAGGTCGATAGAATAAATAGCTGGCCCATTTGATTATTTTCTATCAAGCGGTGATGGTGATATCATACGATATAATATCCAGCGCAACTAGGATGCACATATTGCCACTACCTACCAATTGAAAGAGTTACATCCATTCAAGTTTTACCTACTGACTTTGTCCGCTAACATGTTCCACTGCACCAGGAGACGAGGACCCTCCTTGTACGCTCAGCCCCAATAGTTGGAAACTTGATGGGGGCATGTAGAGATATGTAGGGTTGAGTTGGCCGAGTTTTGGTATGCTTATTTCGTATCACTTGATTAATATGGATGCCAGGAGCTGACCACCAAACGCACATCAAATCAATTTTGGCTTGCATCACCAAAGTCAGCTATGACCCCAAAACGGGTGCTCTCTTATTTGCGTGTTTTTTGGCATACTTATTGCTCACGTCTCTGTTTTGGAAAAGGAGGTTGTCGGTTTAAATGTTTATATGAGAAAGGTATTGCCGCCAAACTCTTATGCACCGCGCATGGACAAATCATTTTATTTTACAAGAGTATTCAATATGTTCATACCCTGGCGTAGGCAATGTGAGTTACTATAATTCTTCATGTCTCGCTGGCCGATTGAAAACCAGTTGAACGGCATCGTTTGGCTTCATACAACCAGATTCGAGGCGTCAATTCAAGTCAATAGTACATCAAAGTGACCATACCTGAGTTTGATGAGGAAGATTTTTGTTCCAGTTCTCTCTAAGCTTCGCATCTTCCTCGGCGAACCTTTCTTTTGCGGCCTGGTATTCATCGAGTACTCCTTCAGCATAGACAGGCTCATCTCTTTGTACCAGCGTTGAAACTTTCTTTCCAGATGTGACCTCGACCGCTTCGACTCTGACCCTGTTTGGATAATCTTCTACAGATATTGTAACTTCTATCAATACAGTTCCTGCTGGGGCAGGTGGAATGTCCTCGAGACGCAGTTTGGTGAGGAAGAGATTATCTGTCGCACGAGCCCGCGGGCCTTCCCAAAGTTCGATAAGTGCGGCCCGTTGGTTGTGATGAACTGTTGTCAAGTTAAGCTTGACGTGCTGAGGAAGGACTGCGAACATCGGGATGACAGGGTGCGATATAGCTCCATGGAGCGCAACTCCTAGTGGAAGAGAAAGGAGTGAAACAGGCGGGACTGGTAATGCGTTCTCTGCTACAATCAAGGCTCCTCGAGCGATGATATCATCAGATTCGTATCGGATGGGGATCTTGTTTGCTCCATAGGTTTGCCCAAGCTCTGGTTCGTCTGAGTCCCGGGCCACTATGATTTCCTTCACATCGTACTTGGAAACCACGAGATCCAAGTCCAAGGGAGGTGGGAAAGTGTCAATAACGACGGTGGTAGAATAATCCTCTCCTAGAATATATGTGAACTTGTTGGGGGCAAGAAGCACAATCGATACATCCTCGATTTCGCTGGAGTCGATATCCAGTGCGTAGATAATAGCAGCGTACTCTCGAATCACAAGGGAATCATCTACGCAGCCGAACACCTCCTTGGAGACCGAGGCAATTAAATCCTTTTGTGATGAAGACAGTGCCAGGGGCGATGCTACAACGCAGGAACTAAATGAGGAAGATAAAGCGTCTGTGATTTCAGTTAAGGCAATGAAATGAGAGACAAGATATCGTTGATGGACTTCCTCATACTTACCGCTTGAATTTTTTAGTGCCGCAAAAACAGTGTTCGCTAATTTTAACGCGTCTGTACCTTCGGCTGTCAGAGTGGACCAAAATAGGCCGGTTTTTAAATGTGATGTCGGAGACCCAGATAAATTAACGTTCACAGAGAAAGATTCTCCAACCTCGAAGGAGCCATGGAAGAGCATGTCGTCACCCGAGATAGCAACTGTGAATCGATCATGGTTATCGATACTAATCCCAATCGCTAGACAGAGCAAGTCGGAGAGAATCAATATAGTGTTCATGAATAAGGACTAAACTGAAGCACCAGACATGCTAGATTGATAGGACCATGTTGTTGGCGGGATAAGTAAGAGAACACACAATAGGACTTGAAGCAGCCTATGAATGGTGTTCAATGAGAATAATTCTTCCATATCACAATATTCCGGGAAGGAAAGGATAAGGAGGAGCGATTAAGGGCTTAATCGATTTTTTCAAGACCACCGACAACCAAGTAATTCGAGGTTGTGAAGAGTTTGAATGCGCTGTGTTCCCGAATTCCAAGTTGGGAGGTACAGGTTGGTAAACGGCGCTTCTGGTTAGAATTGCAAATTACGCAACAAGGGTAGCTTTGTCTTGTACTGGTAACAGTCTCAAAACGCCCCAATGATAGCCTTGGCCGATATGCTAGGTGAGCTCCAGATCGCAGGAGAACTACTACAGGTTGCGGTAGACCGTTACCTCAATATCTGCCGCACTATCCGCGAGTCCTACCTGGAAACAAAAATCCTTCGTGATGTCCCCCAAGAGCTATTGGACAAAATCGAAAATGAGCTCCCACAAATATCATCTTGCAATACAAAGATACTACAGGCAAAAGCTGCCATCTGCCAAACTAGAAACTGCTCTTCTAGGATCGTCCCTATACACACACTTCCCATCGAGGTTCTTACCCGAATCTTCCATATAGTTGTGGCTTCCCAATGGTGCAATATCAGCGGCTATCGCAAGAAATACAATGAAGAGGAGGTTTCTGGGTCTTATCCCGACCAACCTGTCGTCATATCTCATATCTGCTCTTTTTGGCGACGTATTGTCATTTCCTCTTCTTCCCTCTGGTCGCATATCGACTTTTCATTTCCTGATATTGCGAACGATCCACAATCCATTCCCCGACTAGAAACATCCATAAATCGTTCCGGGAAATCTCTCCTAGATTTGCACATCGATGCTTCGGATTTTTTCGACCTTGTTACAACCACAGGCGAAATGGAAAAATTCGTAGCTTTGAATGGACATCGTACAAGGTCTCTTGAACTCGAAGTGGGTATGCATGCGGGAACGATCAGTCTGAATTTCTGCCGTGCAGTCTTGACCTCATGCCTCGCTCACTTTGTGCCGGGAACCCTCAGACAGCTTTCCATCCTCAAGCGGGGGAAGTACGATCACTATCAGGCGATTGAATCAGCAGATAACACGCGTACACACCAATCGCTGTTGCTAGACGTGCCCGAACAGAGTCTTGAAGATCTTTGGGCTAATGTCGATGTCTTGCGATTGAAAGGACTTTATCCGGTGTGGTCTAGTAAAATATATCATGGGCTCGTCGAGCTCCGACTTCCTTTAATCCCAGGGGGCTCAATGACTGAATCTCAATTTGTGACCATCCTCAAGGCTAGCCCACAACTCAGAATTCTGGAGTTTGGAATTAAGATCACTGCTCGAGGTTCTACGGCTGCATCGAAGAAGCCAATATCACTCGCCGATCTAGAAGTTCTGATCACTAGTACATGGGATCGCCCCCAGCTTACCCACTTCCTTAAACTAATTGCTCCAGGCCCAAAGCCCCTCTGCGTTTCTGTCGTGAACCCCGATGTTGGCGAATTCACAAAAAGATCCTCCCCTGTTATTTGATGGCGAAATCAAAAAGTTCTTTGCGCGCTGCAACGTCACGAGAATAAGAGCAGTAGCGTAGATGATTATGTGCAACTTGCGAAATTCTCGATTAGTACCGCGCGTACACACACTGGGTTTGACCGATTGGTTTGGTGAAGGATCGAAAGAGGGTTTGAGGGCTCCCGTGACGCCCATGACTATAAGCACCCTGTATCTTTTGAACGGGTGTCGCATGGAGTGGGTCGTTCTAAAGCACATTATTCAGACCTTTCACGTCGAAGCGATCATAATATGGGGCGACCATGCTATCGAATCTGGAAAAATGCCAATAGAAAAGGAGCCATTTGAGAGGGAACTACGGAAGCATTGTTCGATTGTCGATTTCCGTTCTTTTGACGAACCGAATCCGTTTGAGGGTCACGAGTGGTATTGAGTGACGTTTTATATACTTTTTTTTGTCAACGTTGAAGCCGATAATACCATATGCATACATGTACAGTAAATCTACGTATTACAATGAAAGCGCAATTTGTACCATGTCGTGGGTCGTTGTCAAATCAAAATGATGATGAAGGATGGGCCGATCTGGACTGTTTGTCTTCCCCCAGAACGACGACTTGTTTTGCCCAAAAGATAATATGAGGTTCCGCCGTCGGATCAACCAAGTTTTTAAAAGCAGCCACACAGATATCCCAGTAGGGACGGGATCGCTTGCTTATTTCCTCTGGCAAAGACAACCGCAATATCAAACAACGTGCATGGTAAATCTCCAAAATATGGTTTATCTATATTATGCTCTTATTTTCCCAGGCATCTGCGCCCAAAAGCCAATAATACAAAACACGGAGGCGCACAGGGGTGAACTAAGGGTCAGAAACTGAACCGATGAGTTCGTAACATATATAGGGGAGATTCCTGAGTTCATCCCATCGTGCAGGGCACAATGAGCCGTCTGTTCCAATATTCGTCAACTGAGTTATGGGGAAATTCTCCCTTTCCAAACGTATACTTGGGTCAGAACTTTGTTATCGTGACCTTGGTGGAGATCTACATGATACAGGGTCAGAAATTAAGCTAGGCTGTAGTGTATACCATGTAGAAGCGAGGGAGCCCACTAAGCACACAAGAAATAACACCATACCAAACATGTGAGACAATCTATTTTTCAAACCGGCTTTGCAATGGATAAAAAATCTATTTATATTGCGTTATTCTCGGCGTATGTGATCCCATCATCAGTCAAACTTCCTCGAAGTGTCCAATCTATTCGTACTACCGGAAACTTCATCTCCCAGTACTGATCCCTTCATTAACCAGTCACCTGCTGCGCATATACCTGCACTCCACGCGAGTAGAAGTGAAGTAATAATATAGAAAGAGATACTTTGTCCAATCTCCAACCACGAGCCTGTGTCGCGTACCAGATAGAAAAATGTCAGAGACATGACTGTATGCGGGTCACATTTATCAGTGATATTCCAGGAACACCAAGTAATCATATTACCATCAGTTAAGCCCAAGGCAACCTTGAATAACGCGAACGAAGGAAGAGCAACTCTCTTGTTCAAAGTCGCGAACATAGTCGATAGTATCACATAGGGTGCGACTATCTTGAAGATCAGCAGCGAAGCCATGAAGAACGGATTGAAGACTGGTATAAGTCGATAGACAGGTTCAAGGTAAAAGGACCTGTACATAGCCATTAGTAAAGGGTAGAAAATAAACCCCAAGTAGACTCACGAGACCGACGCCACGCTACCACAAATCATGTCAACAGAAAGCCAAGAGAAATAAAACATAGAACATACTTTGCAGCTCCAAAGAACGCCACTTGGACAAAGAAAAGGAAGAATAACGCTCGTCGAACGTCAGCTCCGGCAAGTCCACGTGAGAGCCTGGGAGCACGAGCTTTGATGACCTTTGGACGTTCCGATTCGTCCTCGTCTAGTGCCTGACGCAACGCCTCTGCCCTCCATCCAATGTTTTTCGTTACGGGCTTGGGGGCAATTCGCTTTGGCCCTGCCTTTTCTGCCGTTTGATGGAGCCTGGCTTCGACTTCTACCCAAAGGAACAACGTCAAGCTGAACGAGGCATAAAAAAGACCTTCGGTGCTGATCGACAACAAAACAAAAAGTGGTCCAAAGGCAAGGAAGTACTGCTGAAGCTTGGAGCTGGGACTTGAAACGCTAGGCGGAAGAAAGATAGGGAGGACGACACTCAAAACTACCGACAACACTTTAGTAATGCTACTTCGATTCAGACAATCGAACCTCACCAAGGATGACCCATCCAGCCGATTGATTCAAGATGGGTAGACCTTCTTTGTTTTGTAAACTCCGGACCGAGCTGATCGTTGTGACTAATGCAGCTACAACAAGTATCATCTGGGGTACCCGTTTAGATCAATCAGTCTAGCCCTTCAATAAATCACGAACTTGCGCTTGGACTGATCCTCTTGGCCTATGAATAATCGACGACAAAGAAAAGGATCTTCTGCCTAGTTCAGACTTTACCGCCAAGTCCCCAGCTAAACCTAACATAAGGATCGCCCCCGCTCCCAGAGAACTACAATACATAGTTAGCTCAAATCCTATACGAGGAGGCAAACACACTTACATAAGGAAAATACTCTCGGTCTTCTCAACACTCAATACCGTGAATATCCCGCTTACAAGACAACTGATCGTCCATCCCAAACCGAGACGTTTATTCTGAGAGTAAAACCCTGTGGGCCACGAAAGAACAGGCCAGACGACACCAATAATCACGAACAAGACGGTCCACAGTTCTCGATGGGTATATGCGAGCTTTGAAAACACGCATCAGATATGCGGCGTCAAGAATCGGAGGAAATCCATCTCACCGTCATACACTCGAGCACTGCAAACGAGCCGATGCCCCATGCCAACACTTCTTCGGGAGTCGGGAAGGTACCCCAGTCCATTTCTTGTGCGAGCGTTTCGTACATGGCGTTCCCCTCCCGAAGTATGCTCCGGAAAAAATAGATCGGAAATGCGGCGTAGAGGTAGTACGTCCAAGGAGACCGTTGGTACGCGAATATTCCGACCGTAAATAGGGAAACCATCGATGCCAAGAGGTCCAACACAGAGATGCCGGTATCATCGGTGGATTTCAGTACGGGATTCGGAGGCAAGACGTGTGTATGGAGAACGTGTAATGCAGAGAGGAGCATCCATCCAATATAACCAGCAGTGACGATAAACCGAAGAACGTATCTGTCATAGCTGCTATATCGTGAGTACTAATCATCCTAGACCGTAATTATGTATGCTCACCGCTGTAAGTATACTAGTCCCTCGAGTGTAATGTCAATTAGATGCTGGGCCCTTTGCCGTACAGCTTTCCAGTCCTGCGCAGCCAACAATCTCTCGATTTCACGAAGTTCCAGTGCACCTGGGGGTAGCGCGCCTCCAGCGTAAGGTTCAAGCGGAGGGAAAGACTTGTAGCGTAGATGATGTTTGGATTTGATCGCTGAGCCATCGGGGTTGAGTGCACCCAGTTTAAACTAAACAGAAAACGGACATACTGTGTTTGACGCGATATTGCTCCAGTATAGCCTTGAGAACAGTCAGCAGTGATCTTTTGGGAACATCAAAATCCCTTACTCGTGCATTCGCAACTCCAATGCGAGCCATCTGCTCATCACCTCGCTTATCAGACTCTTTGAGATACCCAGGACCCTGGACAAGACCGGGCACTACTCCAACACTTTTTTTTTTTAAAAAAAAAAAGCAAACAAAAAACAAAGTGGGTTACGCTTTAGAACAACCAAAAAGGTGTACAACTAACCTGTTCATTGGCCAGTCGACGCCCAACAAGGCCGTCATCAACGCCGCCACGTCCGCTTGCTGAACATCGGCGCGCGCAAGATCAGTCAAAGGCTGGCCCCATGCGGGTTTAGAATACGAGTCGTGGGTCGAGTTCGGTTTCGGGTCCGACACGGGTCCACGAACGCCAGAGCCCCATACGATTAAAGGGGTGCGGGTATTGTCGGGATCTACACGCAACGCAGAAAGTCTATGAGAGGAACCGCATTTGTTCGTTTGCGGGAACACTCACCTCCATCACCGTGGTTTCCTATTACGCTCATACCGTGGTCGGCGGTGAAAACGTAAGCTGTGCGCGACTCGTTCTCAGGCTCATCGTCGTGTGCGTAGAAGTCGTTGATCAGCTTTTCCGCTTCCTGCACAATAGCATCGACGTGGATAATGTTCTGCATATATTCCTACGATGAAAGGAGGTGAGTTGATGCTAGCTGTACTATAAATATCGTACGCACCTTTGAAAAAGGTCTATAACTATGTCCGGTTGTATCCAACCCCAAAAGATGGAGGAAAATGACCACTCCTTCCTGACGCAAGCTCGATCTAATGCAGAGCCGGGGTGCTGTGTGGCATTTTGAAGTGTTTCTCTCAACCGGGTTAGTACCCAAGTATCAAGCTCCTTGGCATCTTTGGGCAAGAAAAAAAAGTAGACAAAAGTGGCAGAAAATGGCGAAAAACGAGTTGACAGGCTGAACAATATGCATTCATGGATAGTACTTACCTTTAGTAAAGTCTTCATCCTCTTCGTCGTAACACCAGCTGGAAACTTTATCCTCGGGAGTTACACCACGAGCAAACATCGGGACAATATCCGGCGATCCATACGCAAACGTATGAGCGGATTTGTTGAAGACCGAGTCGAAATCAACCTGAGAAATTGGGATGAGTCCATGGAGACAGAACTTTTGAAAAGCACAAGCGTACGGGATTGGTTTTCCAGCCTTGTAGATAGGAGAGATGTCAGTGACGCACAAATGGGATTGCTCCCACTGACCTTTTGTGACCGCCGAAACGTCCTCGTACATCCCTCCAATTAGCGCCACGTCTATTTGTTAGTGCCACACCATCAATTTCTGTCTCTTAAATGTAGATTTCAATATTACCACGTCCAGGTCTACTTTCAGTAGGAACTCGGGTGTGACTTATTCCAAAAGCACCGCGCTCTGAAGCAACAGAACGAAGGAATGGCGCTACAGTCAAGGGAGAGTCCGGATATTCGGGAATGGGTTGACATTGAACAGCAAGTCGCTCGGAGTCCATCCCCTAACAGCAGTAAACTCTTAAATCATTTAACAAATTTCGGACATTTATATACACACCAACTATCAAGACAACACGTTTGGCAGGTGCTTTTTTAGGAGCGTTGCGTGGCCAGAAATACGATGCTGTTGCATGCCATGGACAACAGGAGATGTGAAATAGCAGTCGAATACAGAGTAGATATAGGCTACATGGAATATTAGGCCGAGCCAGAGGATCTGCGAGGTCGTGTGTGTTCGCATGTTGCGGTTGGCCCGCGACGCGATCGTGATTACGTCATCGGTCCCACAGATGCTTTTGCCAATACAATCTTCCAGGTGATCTACCCACGGCTAATACCAACCACCACCAATCGTGATTGACGCGTCGTTTACTTGGTACATCGATTCGTGACTATAGCTTTTTTGTGAGGCTTGTTACTCATTGCTGGTCTATCTATTTTCAGTTGATCTGATCCTAGGGAGCTCGTAGCCCCCTCGTTTTATTGGATTTACCACTGTCTACTCGGGCCTTTTAATTCAGCTTGGCATTTACTGAGCATTTACATCGCTCTCTCTTACTCCTTTTGCTTCTCTGAGTCGAACCTATACCAGCTTAACAGCCATGAACAATACCGCCCCGTCCGAATCAATTGATCTCGAATTCTCTGAGCCTCTAACAGGAGACTCTTTCGCACTCTCCCATACCTCTCTCAATATCAACAATATTATGGACTCTGTCCGAGACAACGGAGCTGGCGCACTCGCAGTATTTGTAGGAACCACTCGTGATAACTTTAATGGTAATAGACATGTTCGTTTGCGAATGCGACCATCACTCATGCGTCTAATTGCTAACTTACACTTTACCTATCGTCACAGGAAAACAAGTCACACGATTAGAATACGAGGCCTACTCCAAACTCGCAATTAAATCCATGGCTAAAATCGCCACGGATGCTCGTAACCTAGTGCGTTTCACACGTCCACCCACACAAATCCTCGACAGCTGAAATCTAACACTGGGTAATAGAAAGTCTCACCCCACGACTTTGGACCTACCTCTTTTACCCCTGCTCCAACCGACGCAGCATCACTCACCCTAATCGCAATCCACCATCGGCTCGGGGAAGTACCTGTCGGAGAAGCCTCGATCGTGATCGCAGTCACGTCCCCCCACAGACGCGAATCCTTCTACGTTTGCGAATGGATTTTGGAGCAAATAAAGATGAAGACTCCTATATGGAAACGGGAGTGGTATGCAGAGGGCGACCCGTCGAATGAGGCGGTTTGGAAAGCAAACTTCCCTCCTCAAAAAGCAAAGTAAGCATCTTGGTTTGATCGTTATATTCATTGTGCATAATATGTTGAACACGATCACTACAAAGTTGAATACCTTTGGGTATGATACTGGATAGTTTCATACACATGTATGCCCTGTCGCGCACCCCATCGAATAAAGTCACCAGTTAATTATACTGGCATTTACACCTGCAAGTCCCGTTCGAGTTGCACTAAACAGACTCATTAGCGATTCTATCCCCAAATTGACGTCTACACTCGTATACGAACCGTACTACGATCACAATTCAAGAAACCTAGTACATAATACATGAACACTATCCCCAGTGCAAACAAGAGTTCCGAGTTACTTACCATTGCAACCTACGCCCTTACAGCAGTAGTCTATGCAAACCTTGTATGGCCCAGTTGGAGAACACTGCGCACGCGCACCAAGGTCGTTTAGACCCTCTGTTCCAGGTTGGACAGGAGAAGCAGCAATCAAGAGTGCAGGAGCAAGCCAGAGCAGCGAGAACGACGTGAACCGCATAGTATCAGAGCGAAAAATCTAGGTACACCAGTGGTCTGATTAGGCCGAATCGAGGCTTCATGATCACCTATGAAAGTGCTACATATTATTTATCATTCGCCTATGGGTCGGGGTCATCATGATATCGACGACCCACTTGGAACATTATATTTAGTTTTCTGATTGAACCACACCTACGAGTCACACGCATCTGTTGCCGACTCCAACACCATCCTTCGCGAACGCAAGAACCCAAGCCTCATGACCTTCCCTCCTCCCCTCATGACCATCACATGTTACACACGACCCTCCAAGACCAAGACCGAATTCATTTTTCTCCATTTCCCCCTTCTCAGAAGCGGTCTCGATCATACCCACCCTCCACGTTCGCCGAACGCGCTTCGGCTCCCCCCTCCCTCCTTTCTCTCGACGGCGCTTCTTGTGCCTTGAAATTGTATAGAACGTACCTCTCTGATCTCCCCGGGTCCACATAATCTGCATCGCATTGCCAAGAGACACCCCTTGCTTAGGAAGGATTTGATTATTATAAAGACCGTCCCTTGATCTTTGGCTCGAATCTTGGCGTGATGATCGTCAGCAGAAGGTGCTTGACCACATGAGCAAAGCACTCCTGATCATATAGGGATATTTTCGCTTTGCTTTTTATTTTTTCTTAGGTTGCCGCCTTGCTGCACGGGAATGGCACGGGCCTTCGCGGGGCGCGTAGATCCAGGTGATAGCACCGCATCAATATCTGACCGGGCGTAAAGGATCTTTCCCAAACTGGAAGCGCGCTGTGCAATGTTGCTGGCTGCCAGTCGAGTCGGACCATGGTAACCACTCAAGTCGTGAGTTGGTGGGTATGCAAAAGAGCTTTTACAGCAGATGGTATATAATATTTAGGGGTGTGTTTATTTTACCTCATTACATTATTGCATACAGGGTCAAACCAATTTGGATACAGGCATTTGATTCTGACTTTCCTCCGCCTCTGGTGCTTTCCTAATTATATCTACAGTTGCATTGACAGACATTGCGAGAGCACTATAAAATGCTCAATATCAGTAATTACGCCAGATAAATCGCTGTTTAAATTCTCGTCTCAGACCTTGCTGTTACCACAATGCAGGGATCCTGTATACATATACCGTGATGGCCTTAACTCTTTTATCTCAACCAAAGATCAAAATGGTACTTACCATTACATCCAACCCGTTTACAGCATTCTTGCACGCACGATGAATAAGTACACGGGCAACCAGCGGGAGTTAGATCGCATGGAGGTGCTGGAGAAGACAAGACCATGATGGCAGAGCACAAGATCAATACTACGGTAGGTCCGGGACGCATGGTTTGCCTGTAGCTGAGAGTACTAGTTGTGTGTGTGAGCACTAGGGATGGTTCACCGGTAGCTATACATGTCCATTAAGCACAGTGGTATTAGTACAACCAGCTATTAATCGTTTGTGCCTCACCGTTACATCCTGCGTTCGTGCAGCAGTCTTTGATGCATTGGTCAGTGAAACACCATTGGCGCTCCTCCAGTAAGTTCGAGGAACGATCGGGAGTAGGAGATGCAGAGCTTAGCAGCACAGAACATATAAAGGTGATTAGGGCAGGTATGAGCGAACGCATTGTAGAGGGAGGATGCAAAGTGAGGAGGCCTTCAGCTGCCCCAGCTTAATATTTATAGCTTAGGGCCGCGCAAGTCCCAACCGTTGGTGATTCGGTTGAGTAGCTTCGAAGCTAATTGAATATGGGCCATGCGCCGAGGACAAGGCGGCGCTCAGTTAGCTGAGAACTTGAGGAGTTTCGAGCCTTAATAGAATCTATCTGATTTAAGAATTCGGCATGCAGAATGAGATCATCGGACTGTGATGATTTGGAACATGCTTTACTCAAGTTGGGGAGGCAGAAGCCACAATGCATCCAGCCCCCCAGATTGTATATTCTGCATTTGCTACTGCAATTGCTACAGGCGCCCCCGTTATTCAATGTTGGCTATTATATGCGCATGTTCATTTTAATATCTGAACAGAAAGCTCCCATTTGTACCCCATGTGGTAATACTAGGCCCTCTGAGGAAAAGCACACCAGAACCGCCTTCCAAAGCGCTAAGTTGTGCGCATTAAGCATAATAAATAAATTCGCCGATAACCACATGAAAACGCCCATGCCCCCAAATCCTCCGGGACAGAACGGCTCGAGAACCTTTTGGGAAAAATTATTAGCTAAAAAATGGTGAATGGACATATGCATACCATCGGACTCGATCATAAGGGTGTTATAGAATAATGGACCAATATGCAGACTCGGAAATGAGATATTTATCTTGTGGGAATGTTGTTTCTCAGTATCCTTTGGATCTCGTCTGCCATGCACACAATCAGGGCCAGGAAACTACATATGGTATAAGGGCGAACATCGCGCGGAACTCACTCCTTGAGATGCACTAGAATGTTATACACTTGGTGAAGCTCCTAGCCGCTGTGCTGCACCTCATGAGCATCTCTAAGCTTAAAGTCACAATAAGTCGTCAAATGCTGTACTCGTAAGACCTCACTTCCTAAGCATTGAACTAAAAACATACATGGGGACGATCGATCACATTTGAAACACCCAACCACCCGATGTTAAAGTGATAAGTTGGTGCTCAAAAACCTTCAATCATGTACCAATCGGGCGGCAGTCGCAAACGCAAAGGGCTTTCTGATAGTTGCACTATAGTTGCTTTAGTGATGTCTTACAATGAGTAAGCATGAGGTGGTGCGAGGTAGTCGGCGGAGCCACACGGCCCGTACTGGGCCTAGCTATAGGGAGTCGACCCTTTCGAGATCACGTGGCCGTCGACCCGCCATCGACCGGGTCCGGCCGACGGACGAATCGAGCAACGCGCTCGTTGTATTTTCTCCCCATCCCTTGTCCCTTTCACCACATCTCCTGTGATCAGGTGACACGCCTAGCTCGTGAGTCGTACTCACGTCCCGGCGGCCCCGTCTCACGTCCGAGGCCGCTCATGTAGGCATGTGAGCATATGTGGGCGGGTTTCAGAAGCGAGAGGCCATAGGCTCAGTACGAAATGTAATACTTACTGTGCTCCGGTGGCAAGCTAAGATTCCGCCTGGAAAGATCGTTGAGTAAGACGATAAATTGAGGCAAAAGATTCACGTACGCCGGCAGTCGAGAGATCGATCACAACAATGGGTGACTTCCCGTAAGCGAGAGCACGATTTAGAATTTCTAAATCGCTCGATCATCGGTCCGTCGGATACGGACCGACTCCGTGCCGACAGCCAAGTAGGACCCCGTGACTATGTCCCTCCCGTAAGGCCAATGATTGCGGAATTGCGCGATCAGTTTCTAAATTTATAAAAATTCAAGCGACCGGATTTGGGAGCTTTTGAAATAGAATTTAATCAAAAAGACCTGTACATACAGTTGTGGAAATGGATACAAAGCCTCTATATGCTGTATTTAAACAGGGCGGGGGTGAGGCAAACACCCCAAAAGTCATGGAAATACTTGAGGATCACCTTGATTTCATATACTCACTTATACTTGATGATGAAGATGCCCCTTCAATTCGTGCAGGCAACAACTACGTATTGCCGCTGCCTTAGGGGCTCTGTATCTTCTAGGTACAACCCTCCAAAGTAGGGTCAGGAACCCGAGTTGCCGTTTTCTTACTCGCGCAAATCTACAGCCAGAACCGCGCGTTGCCTCATCTTGGCAGGCCCTATATCATAGTTGAGATAACCGCGGCTACATCACAACTATGGGCGTAGACGTGTGATTTGGGAAACAGGCTTGTGTAGTTGTAGGGTAAGACGTTTGCGTTTGGGTTGATCAAGTTGGGGAGTTGGATCAGCTGACTTGGGGGGTTTATTGGGTTTTGGCTTTGGTTTAGGAGGCATGATAGATAAATGTATAGATAGATGAACCAATATCAATGAAGAAGTGCAAATACTTAGATGTGGGTTGTCTTGCGGCCCTCAGAGTTTATATGCGTGGAACTGTACCATGTCTCAAAAACGTTCTGGCAGCTTTAGGCATTGCTCACGCTATGTTGCATGCGCTTGGACCATGAGCCAGCAGCAACAGGAGCAACCTGCCTTGGGTAGCTGGCAGTGTTTGAACTTTTACATTGTTTTACTACGGTTGTGCCATGGTTGATATGGATGTGAACCAAGTGACGCACTAATAGGTACATTGAACATGGATGGCAATACAACAACAATTTGGGTACAGGTCCTTGCAGTTATCTGATAGCTATAGAATTCCGCTTGCAATGTGCATTAGGCCGCTGAATAGCATATATTCTTGTGTTTATGTACTGTTCAGGATATGAGTGCAGTCACCTCAAGTGTATGCGCGCACTCAGCAGACACCAATACAGTTGCAAACTATTTTAAAATGTATCTAAATGTTTAGAAAGGGGGTCACCCTCTCTCTCTAAATGCCAATGCAATCTAGAATTTAGAATTCCTCTGAGCAACGGCACCGGCGGATGCAACGGTATTTCACATGCTTCAAGGGTCTTATATTTACATCTGAGCATTCTAAACGCCCCCAGTTCTAGATTGCGTTCTAAATACTAAATTTTGCCTTACGGGGAGTCACCCAATGAGTCTGACACATGGCTTTTGTGCAGTTCTCGACAGGAATACGTTCACTTCGACCAGCTACTTGGTCGCCTGGAGATGTTGGCGATGCGACAATCAAGAGTACGTAAGACAGTAAAATCAAGGAGACGTGAGCAATATGCACTATTATGAGTATGCTGGTGATTCTAATAAAATAGCAGATCTCTATGGGTATTTTATACCAAAATCTCTCCTATTTATGCGCCGAGATCTAGGAGCGATGGGTCATGGTCGATCATGGGACCTACTCGCGTTGTGGCGGCATTGCAAGCATGTGGGAGCGTTAAACATCGCCTTCAGAAGCGCCCATAATTGATATCGAGTAGAGCATCCAACTCCTATTTTGTGATTTGTACAAATATTTATCAAGGAACAGCTCAATACTTAATCGCGCATAACATCCCTACTTTAAAGGTATCATATTCACTCAAAGGGTCCGTGATTGCCATATACAGTTTATATAAAATGATCGTTGGATATCCATACATTGGTATGTGTACGTTGTGCATATAATTTTGTACACAGTCATTACTTGACACTATAAATTAAGGGCTTGGTTACTATCTCTTTGTGATTTTTGTGATTTTTATCTTTGATAGTGAGTCGACTTCCGGCGTTATACTAATATTATACACTTCGAGTAATATTCTCATCCATGTCAATATGAGACAGGCTCATGTTCAGCCTACGCATTCACGTCGATTCCGCCCAATTATCTGTACCAGCAGTTGCACGACACAAGTAGCTTCCGAGCGCTAGAAAAGAATGTTGAGATTAGCACGAAGGGGACCCAAAGGCTGGGCAAATGACTGCCGACATAGCTGTCGCTGCGAAATCCACATGAGCTCCTGAATGATCGTGATATTGTATTTATCAGGAGAAATATCTCCCGGGGTATGAATTCGTGAGATTTTGTACGCGCGTGTTTGGCCAGACAATAATGATCAACTCGTGACCCGGTCGTATTACCAATAAAATGTTTTAATACCGGCTGTATTCCCAAGCATTGCTCTATGCTGCCTGCTTGAACCTTTTCTATGATAACCAAGATGAAGTAGGGTTAACAAGTGATTTGGTGCTTATAAGCTGGCAGTCGTGGAGTATTTGGATTTCGATTAAAGTGATGGTGTGGGAGGTATACAACTGTGGTTGCCGCGTCAACTAAATTAGCTTGTAACGATATTGAGCACTACAGCGTGGGTACCACGCAAGCTAGACGTGAGGAAACTTTATTGAGGTATCAGTTCTTTGGCCGCTAGTACCCTTGACAGTACTTTGAGTCAGTTAATTTCAGATAGTTTCCCTCAAAACTACTGACAGCTACACAGAGAGTAGGCGTAGAGAAATTCAATAACCTAAAGATTTAAGTCGCGAATTTAGGCGTAACGCTTCTTGTATTTTAGACTCGACTTTGATCAGATCATTCAATTCGACTATTGCCTGTTTTTCAGGTCCAGGTTCAGTTTGATACAGGAGTCCTAGAGACAAGCGTGAAAACACATTTCAGAAGAAAATAAGAAGCAAAACGAGCTAACGCCCGTATAGACTGATTCGGAAGAGACTTCAATTCAATATACATCCAATTCATTTAACTGAGTGGGACTGGAGCTCAGGAGATGGAAGAGAGAACTAGAGAACGGCAAATCAAGCCGCATCACCCGCAAGAGCGATTTAGATGCGTGTGCGGCCTTTCCCCTTTACTCGTGCCAAAAGTTCAGTTGTAATCGCTGTATTTTTGGAGCGGAATTCATTGCTAAGACTTGGCTTGGCGAGAACATTATTTTGTACTCAAAGAGCCAGAATATTTACTACGGGTTACGGTGTCAATTCAGCTTGAACCAGCCAATCGCAAGCAACTTACATCCCATATTTAAACTATTCCTTCTGAAGATTTGGGACAAGGTCCGAATCAAGCTCCTTCGACCCCTGAAGCTCCGACATATGAAACCAAATACTTCTTGGTGTGTCCAAGTCAGCCTGTCCCGAATATCCCGATGGTCGTTCCTCTATGCAGAACTCTATCTAATGATACAGATCCGGCAGTGCCTAAAAGCAACGCATAGGCGAATGCTTCTCCTCCAGTATTGTTGTTCACATGTTTGTTTATCGAGGACCATGGCTTGATCGCATATACGCATATTACGCCTAACCAACACTGGTACTAGCCAGATGCACCATAATTGACCATCAAGTGTGAATGATTATCACTTTTGCTTGTAAGTTGCAATAAACCAACAGATTAATAGCTTCCAAAAACACATATAAGAATCTGGAAATAAGACATAACAAGCGCGATTGGGAAACTCATCAAATTCGCAATACGCTCAGTCTGAAATCAAGTCAATGACGCTGGTGTCCGGATTAACCGGAGGACTGGACAGTGAGGCTTGATTATGTCCAAGACCGACCTGACCAATCGTCCCGTCCCAGCAGAAGAGTCAATTCGTTCAGTAGAAGTACTCGGATGGGCTATAGCTTCGATATCAGCGACAATCTTGGGTAGAAATATAGCGCTGTCATCCGAGCTTATTTCAATGATGCCTTCCGAGGTTCCGGTCAACATAGACTTGCGACCGGTCTTCGATCCGGCCAAGCTCCTGGGATGAGATGGCACAAGAGCTGTCGACCGTGCTGTCTGGCTGTAGATTTTTGCGAGTGCGCACGGAGTTTAGGACTCTCGCCTTCAGATGTGATGATGCACGGGGTGATGTATGCTCAAAGCTAGTCCTACGTTCGATCCGGCCAAGCTCCTGGGATGAGATGGCACAAGAGCCTGTCGACCGTGCTGTCTGGCTGTAGATTTTTGCGAGTGCGCACGGAGTTTAGGACTCTCGCCTTCAGATGCTGATGATGCACGGGGTGATGTATGCTCAAAGCTAGTCCTACGTACTTGACGCGGCGCAGCTACCAAGCGCTCTGCAGTATCATCATTTGGAGGCGATTTTTGCTTTCTAGCGCGCACAGGTGTAATAGAGCGGTCGAGAATCTCAACTTCGGACCCCCCACTGCTGGACTGAGAGCGCGTAATTGGCCGACGCGTCGAACTAGCTGCGGCAGATTTCCTAGTATTTGCCTGCTTTGGATTTAGCTTCACGATCTCGATTTCAGAACCGGATGAACTATGGGGGGACTTGTGAGCGCGATTGTGCCGATGGAATTTGCTTGACCCGAACCGGCCCTCTCCTGATCCCGAGTCAAGCTCAGGTGTGCTATGCTTCTTGGGCCGTTTGAGGAGTTCTCTGAAATTGATATCCTCCAGCTCTGAGGAATCGCTTGTACAGGCAAGACCGGATTTGCCGCGCTGGGGTGATGGCACATATTCAACCCCTGGTATCCCCGAGCTTGATTTCTTTGAGACCACGGCACCCACACTGGCAGAGATGAGTTTGGTTTTGGTTGCTCGCGGGGGGGTTGGCTGACGGACGACCACGGGCGATGAGTTCCAGAAGTATAGTCGGTGAGGACGAACGTTCCAGGATAGTATTCAATGTAGAAACGGAACGTGAAGATTTACTGGAAGGAGCCGTGATTTGACGGTATGAGTTCCTGATATCCCAGGGCTAGTATTTCGCATACGAATAGTCTCGGAACGTTGTTTAGATGACGACACTGGCGGATGATAAGATGCAGTTACTAATGCAGTAGTCTCTTCCAGCTCGTCTCCACTCAGGGTAGTCAGCATATTACTCGGTTTCTCCTTCAAGACTGCCTTCCCTTTGGAATGAGGCTTGGTGGATGATAACTTTTTCTTCGTGGTACTTCCATCGTCTTTGCTTTCTTTCTAGATGTTGAGCCAGCGGGCTTCGTTCGAGACTTGGTCTTTGTCCCTCGTGTTTCCCAAGCCGTACTAGTTCTGGGTGGACCATCCGTACAAGCTCGGCGGGCACCCAAACACGAAGAGGTGATGGATCGACCATTTTAGCCTTCTTACACCTCCTTCTTCATCATCCACTTCTTCCTCATCGTCAACCTCCTTCGTAGGGGTTTCTTCCAGATCGAAAAGCGTTCCGGCCAACAGGGCCGGGTTACGCGTACCTAAGAGTTGACGCACAGCTAGATGGGCCAAGTGACCAGGCGCGATCTCCACCCGCAATTCGTGTAGTCCATCTGTTGATACATGGTGCCTCTCCCCGCGCACAGCTTGCAAGAGTTGATGAGTATCCAGTTCCTCCCCTTCGACCGATATCCGGCGTTTAGCTCTTGGAGTTGTATCACCACCTTTATTCTTCACCAGGGCGGGAGGTAATCCATGATCAGACTCAGAGTCTGAATCACCTCCAAAATAACGATTGACGAGTTTCTGCGGCGTTCCAGGGACTATACGTTTCGAGTGGCCTCGAGTCGGAGTGCTAGGCCTCAGAGTGCTATCGTGCGATCGAGCGGTTGTATGAGTACACTCTTGTTCCATGATAGATCGTCGAAGTACCCGCAAGACAACAGCAGGCCAAAGCACAGTACGGAACCGCTGCTGAATGATTTCACGAACCCCCCACTCGAAATACTGTTCGCAAATTCTCCCTAGAGCACCCAATGCAAGTTCACCAGTCCAGCCGATACGAACATCTGAGGTCAGTCCACCTGTACCGACAGAATTGGTAGTCAGTGCCGACCGCTTTTTCTTCGATCTCGAAGTAGATTTAGTGGAAGTCTGAGAAGACGTGATAGCTGAGCCCTGGCTTGCTGGCGGGGTATCGTTTTCGTCCAGGTCCCCCGAGACGGGACAAGGAGGTACGGCACCAGCTGAAAGGCTCGCTCAGAAGTCCATGGGGCATAATAATCTTCTAGAATTGCGATATCGGGAAAGTCACTAGCAGCAAGCGCAGCAGCAAGCGCGGGCTGTCTCTTCGCTGGAGGTTTTTTCTTGTTACCCTTGCTGGTAACCTTGCCTTTGCCTTTGTTTCCGCCTTTCCTGCCGTTCTGGCTTCCCGGTATGTTTGAAGCTTGACTTGCGTCATCGCAGCCTCTTGGCTTTCTTCTTCTGAATCTTCCGCGTCTCCTTCGCCACCTTCTAAATTAGCACAACCGGAACGGAGAGCTTCAACAACCGCAGCTTTCCAACTCGGAATATAGTCGATGAATTGCTCACGAGAGAGCGTCTCAAAAGCATCTAGAAGTTCGTCACCCAACCCACATTGAGCCAGCGCTAACGCAGTCTTTGGACCGCATCTCTTGGCACCCTATTGGCCACTTATGTTAGTTAAATGAGTAGCCAGGAGCCCGGGTATTATCTAAAGCTACTATGCTTACTTGGTCATAATCTCCCCGCTAAGTAATGCAATAAGAATCATTCCGCCCCGAGTAAGTTTACACGCAGGATCCTTCTCGATGTCGTTCATCCGATAAACCATGACATGCACTCCATCATCCTTGCCCTCACGGTTTAAAGCGGGATAGCCACGATTTCCTGTCAAACTACCAGATGGACTGGGTAGCGTGTGCTCACATAAGTAGTAAATATCGTAGAACAAATCTTCAAAGCCTACTTGCGAATGACAACGCGAGCTCCGAATAAGAAATTATCCACGTCATCAGAAAGAATCGCATCGATCACCCCGGTACTGTTGAGGAAAGCCAGCTCTGCTTCTGCTTCACCTGGAGCCTAGAGCATATTCAAGATACAGCTTAAATAACAATAAATCCACCTACTGTTCTCCATTCAAACCCAAAAGCAGATATCATATTCTTCATGCCTGGCGCGAGCGAGTTCATCCTCGTGTTAATCGTCTTGCCTCTGTACAAATAAATGTTGGCGGCAAGTTAGGCTTCCGCTTAGAGGTACTTGCCGCTTGTTCCTTGGACGTTGAGGCCCGTCGAACACAAATAATGGGCAGAAAGTATAGCTGGCAAGCCTGGCAAGCCTATAGACGATGCCTTCAGAATATGTCTCGAGGGCAGAAAACGAAGGACAAACCGAAAAAACAAAGTGCGAAGTTCAGGATTTTCCCCCTCCCGGCCGTATGCAGCATGAAAGAACCATATGGATGCATCAATGCCTATCCTGAGTGCCCGAGGGTGCGACGTGTTTGGGGGAAGTCCTGGTGGTCTAATCGTCAGCCAGGTTTATAGCTTACCCATAGGAAGCGAAACTACCTTCGATTGGGCTAAGAACTTGGTCTCGCCGAAACCCTTCAAGCGCAATTTGGGCTAAAGCTTCGGATTTCCCCGTATGCCTAATAATCTGGTTCAAAATAAGCCACAGGTCGGTACATATTATGAACGTGGACATACATCCCACAGACCAGGAACGCCCATCTTGATAACCCAAAAAAGCAGATAAATATGGACCCAAAATAGTCAAATACGATATCCAAGCACAGTTAAGTGGATATTGCTATGGCGCTGTCATAAGATTGAATAACACAATCCCAAGAATGCCAGAGTCGATGATGATCCAAATAGACGTCACGTGACTGTGATCCAACGACGCGTAGAAAATCGAGAATAGCGAGGCGCGATCCCGTGACCGTAAACAGAGTCAGAGAATAAACTCGGTTATCAGATACATCGACCTGGACACTTGAATTGAAAATTATATTTTTATAAAACGATTTGACAACCGTCAGTTTGGCTAGAGCTTTCTACACGGGTGGGACCTCAAAATATGTGCCTGAATGCGATGCAAATCGCAGAGCACATCTCACCTTATCCCATGGGCGCTAGAGCTAGGAGGTAGAGTAATGCGTCGGAAGTTGGAGCATCTTGAGCTTGGCACCACCCGTAACGTTCTTCTTGCTGGCAGAACCTGAGCGCCGTATCCAAACAAATTCCTTCAAATCAAACACGATATATCAAACCATACAGGCGATAGAGATAAACGCTCGGGATACCTCTTCGGCAAGTTCAGGTCAATTTCGAGGCATTCCTTCGCAACCTTCTTTATACACTTCAAGAAAGGCATGGATATGCTTGACGAAATGGTATTGGGTGGTAATGGGCTGTTCCGACTACACTCATACCGGAAACCGATATCGATGATGTCATTTCACACTGTGGAGTCAGAAACCAACGCTCCATCTATCTTGAGGTAGGATCCGGTGCGTGTATGTTCACTTACTATTAATCCTCAGAAGCGGCCAAGAAATGGCTTTTAGGCCTGACTTGGTCCAGTTGTCGATTTCAGGGGCCAGATGAAATGACAGTGCCACTGGATAAAACGCAAGTCTCATACCAGCAACATGTGTGCAACCGTGTAATATCGCCAGGAAGCCTCGAAGACTTAGCCCTTCAAATAAATTTTGCTCAAGTTCAGCTTGAATAATCGATCCAAATTGAGATGCCAAACTATCTATTGCATATCAACTTCTGGCGCTATGACTCTCATGGAACTGCTCGCAGGGCGAGGAATGGGGCGGATAATACGCATGTAGTGTCGTACCGGGTCTTAACAGGGACGAAGAAACGCCTTTCACCTTCTGTACTAAGCGTCAAACTTTTGCAGCATTGGTATGCTAAATATCAGTCTCGGGATGGTCGGTTGAAAGTCCAAAGGCCGCCCTGGCTCCATACTGTAGCTATCGAATGTATCGCAGATGGGCGGCTCCTTGGTATGTTAAACTCCTCACCACTACTGTAATATACAAGTCGTTTCCGCTCGCGTTCTGACTAACGAATTATAAATCGTTCACCGATACATTTGCTTGCTTGTGAAAATGGTGCGGAAATAGAGCTCGGGAGCAAGAGCGACTCTAAGTGGTTGGATCGTTAGCCTTATATGTCAAATCAGCGCCAAAGCATCCCACTGTCACGGGTCTTGATACGTAAAATGAGTCTTACCACTATCTATTCACACAGCGTAGAGTATGTAGCTGGATTATTTGAAGTATCTACCTAGATAAATCATTGTTGCGTGGATCATCAAGAAATGTTCAAACTGTAGGACAGAGCGCCCATATGATCTACAGAGGACAAGTTGCGTTACTTTTGGGGGCACCAAGGCTTTCCAGAAGCTCTTCGCTTATGTACGAATCTCACAAGCTTGAAAAGATTGCCTGTCTAACCTATGAATGTACCTCAGAACAAGTTCTACTGCAGCCTTCCTAAAAGGAGGCAAGGCCGGGGCCAACAGCATAGAATTCTCTGGACCTCATCATGACATAGCCCCTCATTGAAACATGATTTCGCAGTAGTGGCCGTCTGTACAGTATTCAAATGGCCGTCTTCCAAAATCATAAAAATAGCTAGTAAGACATCGGTTGGGGTAAGTACCAGGGCTATAAACGTAATTCTGAGGGAAGTGTGTAATTTTAAGGCTAATTCTGATCTAATTTCTATCCAGCAGGCATAATTAGCGCGTTATCGCGACCAACCTGGTTCTCTTGTTACTTAGGCATCAAGTTCCTTGAATGATTGATTAAAGTAGCTGTTCGGGTCGGCAATGCGGGTTCAGCTTAGACAGAGTGTACAGCGCACTGAATGCGACGGCTAGCGAACAAATTTCCCCGCAAGGCGTACCTACAATATTAATTCAAGTGCACATCCCTGCAAACTCACATGCTCCTAGCTGTTTCCGAGGGATGGGGCGTAACTTCTGTACGGTAGCGGGATTGGCCTGAAAAGATAGTTTGTTGAAATTAGTGAAATTAGTGTAGCCTAATGTATTATAGCATTTCTACATGTTCATCGGCGATTCACCCCCACAGTGTGATGGCTCTCAATTAGATTAGGGCCAATTCAGGCCTTGGTTCTAGACTGTATGCACTGCATGGTTCAGCTTCGAAAGAGCAGCATAAATGTATACGATTATCGAGTCTCGATTCATGGACCTGCGTTTATACAGTTACTTTAATCTAGGGTTAGTGAAATGGCACTTACAAACATGCATTGGTCACAAATATGCTCTGGCACCTTGTTGCGTCCACGCGCTGTGTGAAAACATTCAGTGCCACATCCCATAGCCTCGTTCGCAGCGTCTATCGATACAGCGCGCAGGCTTGGCTTATGGGGTGACATGATGCATTTATATGGCATTTAACGGCGTTGAACATATCAGCAAAAATTTCGAGCTCAGACTGCGCTTCCGAACAAGATAGAGAATGTTTGTTGAAGTAGATAGCGTTAGCATCAGGGCATGTGAAAGTTCCAAATAGACAACTGGCGAAGGTGGGTGTTTACCGATTGCGACGCAAATCTCAGTACGGCATCGGCAACGAAAAGACGTGATGCGATTTATCGGTAGACGATCTAGGAGTCACAGAAGTCAGGATAAAAGCTTTAGGGTGCTTCAGGATTGCTTGACTCAAAGATCAAAGCTTGCCTGTTGATAAACTTAGAGTTCGGTCCCGGGAATGTTCCAAGTCCTAATATAGCACTGTGATTCTGGACCCGCCAGGAATAACATACTTAAACTGCACCCAAGATCGTACCAGACGATAACTACAAGCTATAGAGTGCCCGTTGCAACCAGCAAAATATGATAGCATTGTGGAGCACGCTCCACTTTCAGTGGTATCGTCTTTTGGAACGTTGAAATATGGAAGCAAGGTGGTGGTGTAGTGGGAGGACGGTCCGGAAAGCGCCACCACAGCTCCTTGTCAAATAATTATATCATCACAGCTTGTCAAAAAGCTTTGATAGGGTACTCGCTTCACTCCTGACCGTAACTGACCACCGCTTAGTTGTTCCTATTACTTGTTCGTACTTAGTGGATGTAGACGGCATATTTTCAACAGATAATACACCCCCGACTTCGGTGCCTCATGTTTCATAAACCTATACGCGCGGAGCCGACGCCGGCAATACAGTCTCCGCATAGTAATACTTCCTTAAAAGGCTACTCGGTTTACGCACTGTGCATGAGTTGATGGGGCCCTGTGCTTCAAGGTCGATTTGTATACGCAACTATCTGGTCAGTTCCCATCGAACCTTCTCACAATAATTTCCTGGTCCCTTTGACAAACGACCGCGCGCGCTTCGATGAACGAGTCTATGCGCCTTCGGGTTTGTGTCCCTGTTTGGGAGGTTGCAATAATCTTACTATCCAATTAGCCACGTGGTGTCAGCTCCAGCGACCTCGCTGTCAGAGTGGGTCGATCATGGCGTAATCCCACACCTTGGCCATCTGCCAAGCTACAAAACCTCTACATGGGACGATACAAGCCACTCCGGGACCACCCCGTTTATCTCTGTCTGCTACCGGGCTCGCATCGACCATGGGATTCACGCTCTTGGTGCTCGCAATAGCGGTGGGTAGCGCTCGGTGCGCTACTTCCCGACAGTCTCCGACGGAATGTGCTGATGGATCTATGACTTTGTATGTGGATTAATACTTTGATCTATTAGTTGACTGAGATTGTTGTAGATGGATGCAAAATAGTGACGGCAAAAATCCATGTGAACTTGTCCAGGACGTTCTGCGTGTATGTGACCCCTCGTTTAGCCTTGAGTTTCTTCCACGGGGTTACACCTGCGATAATTCGTATGGGTCTACGCTCGCGCCGTGTTGTTGCGGTAGTCCAACATTTGCACTTATGAGCGCGTGCTGGTAAGGTTCACATCATCATGTATTGGTTATTACGACACCAACTCGAAGTTTCCAGGTCTTGCCAGTATAACATCACGTTCGAACTGGTATCCACAACGTTTACTGGCTTTGTGAAGGACTGCCAAACTCTGCCAAACCCTATCACATCGTGAGTTTGGCTCATCGCTCGCGTGCGCAAGAGCAATTACTGACTCAGAACCAGGTATGATACGAGAGTGCGAAGTAACATCACAGCTCTTGGCTTGCCTCTCTGGTCTCAAGTTGAGCCTTTGGCAGGAAAATGGGATTTCACAGGTAGGTGTTTGTGTTCGTGGGTGGTCAAAGCAAGTATACTTACCGGCGCCGTTACGAACTTAGGCGCGTGGCGCAATTCAACGCCCTCTCCGACCGTGGCGCCCCCTGTGCCTACGGGATACCCCATTCAGTTCAACTCCACTGGTATCTCCAAGGGCGCTTTGGCCGGTAAGCCCTAACGATGTATTAGTCATACCTTGTCTCACGATTCGGCCTCTTCCATCTTATCTCATTTCAAACAAACTTCGATCTCTATTATGCTTCGATCTCCGTCGGTACCTCGCCCTGACTATAGGCGCGATCGTGGGTGCAATTCTCGGCTCAAAGCTCCTATTTATGCTGGCGGGCTATCTTTTCTATCGCTGGTGGAAGAAGCAACCCGGCCATAATGGCGAAGATAATGAGAGAGGATACGTTCATCATGTGTTTGGTGAGCCAAAATATCCAAGGAGGGCCGTGACCAGACGTTCCAGAAAGGGCGAGTTGAATTTCAATCGTTCTCATAATGCCAGCGTGACTATCATTACTTACTGTTCCGTTAGGCTCCCGTGCGCATGTCGACCTCGATGAAGACACCGCTTCTCCACGCTCTTCTCGCTGGCTTGGCGTACCTTCTTACCTCCAGCCAACATCGTTTCATTCTCCTTCCTCGGCAGATAGCGGCTCTCCAATTCCTGGCCAGCAAGAACTTAGCCCGCATAACACACCTTCTGGACAAAACATGCCTAGAGAAGCTCAGGTAACTCCCTATTTTCCTAGCCAAGGGCGAGTTGAGAGTGAAAAGGCGCGTGAACGGAGGCGATCGCACTCTATGACACTTCACGTTGCCAATAACGGGGGCACAACTAGTGACGAAGAGAATCGTGCTCCGGCACCTCAACCCGCGCTTCTTCCTCGCCCTCCCTCCACTTCTTCCGGCCCTGGTTCGCCAGCCGCCGTATTAAATTCCCCTCCAATGCTAGCGATGGCTTCACGATCCACTTCACACGCAGATTCAACCTCGACCTCTGATTTACATGGCCACTCTGCTTCGACGGGCTCCGGTTCAGGGACAAGGTATCAAGAAGACGATGCCGGTTACCGCATTGTGATCGAAGATGGGAGCGGGGGGCAAGAAGTTGTTCGAAGCGTACCGCCTGCATACGTAGACTATCGGAAAGGATATTCAAATGCACGTCTGGACAAGAGAAGTCTCACTCGTCAAGATAGTGCGCAAGCAGATGGAAGTAATAATACTCACGAAGGAAGCAGTGGATCTGCTGTGAGCGAAACGGGAAGACCTGGCGGGACTAGCGACAACACTAGCACAACATGTATAAACTCATCCTCGAACCATTCTGGCCCCTCGAGTCCAAAGAAGCAAGATGCCGAGGCTCACGATACGGACACGATTGATGCTAAGACAATGACCGAAACCAACACGGTCCGAGAACCTCTAACGGAACCTGACCATCGAGACAGGACTGAATCTGGTGATTCTGAAGGAGCCGCGACAATAAAGCCCCCCGCGGAACTTGGAAACCCCGGGCCAATTGAACGTTCAAGCACCTCGGATCTTGCAGCTCTCACCGCTGCCAATACTGCAGCCAATCGTCCGACTACATCGGGCTCGAACGCTTCTTATCATACGGCTCGCCCATCGCATGCTACTCACACTTCGGCCCCCGCCGGAGTTACTTTCGCAGACCCCATGCCTCAAGGCCATGATAGTTCAGAACAAGACGATCCTAAGACCTCGGGTGATATCTCCCCTCCCAAGAACGATCCCCCGCAGGCCGCTGCAAGCCCAGCCCCTTGGAGCTGGGGCCGCGCACTAGGCGCCTTTGGGCTAGGAGGAGCGAGTCCTTCTGGCTCATAACGCATGCCTATCTACCAGCGATACGCATCAAAATACCCTTATTCATTAGTTCTCTTCGCCTCATGTATTTGATGGTTTGCTGTTTCCATACTGTTCCTGTTTTTTTCTTTTTATTCCGCTAAACACCTTTGTTTTCCGGTTGTTTCTCGTAGGTGCTATAGAACATTTTTGTTCGGATAAGGCGCGTATGACAATTTTTTGACTTTGTGTCGGATGAGACTCATGCTCTGTAGGCCGGATTTTCATTGATTTATGTTATACACTTGCTGTTTTATATTGATTTACATGTACGGGTTTGTTGTAACACACTACAATAAAAAGAAAACAAAGTTACGTGTACTTCCCAAATAGGCTCATACACACTTACCGTGCCTCATGTTCATTACGGGATTCCTCTGGAACGCGATATATGCAACCGATCTACTGGCTCTATGTATGCAATTCAGCGACTCAACGATTCATTTAGGTTGACAAGCGTCAATCAGACTTTCTAGACTTTACTGAATGGGAGCCTGTACCCTTTGTGTGTTTGATACCACGAGCCTACCCCCGAATCTAACCATACCGTGGGCTCCTATTTTCCCAGATGCACACAAGCATTGGGTTGTTCCGTGGTTACATACGCGCTCACGGCCCCACCATGTCAATTCACACTGGAGATAAGTGATGTCAGTGAAACATGTGGGTCATGCCCACCGTCAGAATACCTCGGGTGCCTACGCCGGCGGTGCTCTGTAGCCGCAAGGGCGTATTCCACTCATCTTGCTGATACAAACATTTGAAATTCATCGTGGTGAACGTCTATTGCGTTAACGTTTAGGTGTTGGTAGCTGTTCATGATGCGCATTAGATTTCAGCCGTATGATAGGACGATGAGATCAATCACGGATTTGTATGATTGAGCATGTCTTTACGCTCCGAGTGCCTGGGGCCTGAAGATATCTACAGGAATAGTAGGAGAACCGCTTGCTATTCTTGACTGAAGCAAGGGCGTAGCATCCGCGTTGTGGTTCCAGCTTCTAGTCTCACGCAACGCGGTAGTCCCAAAAAACCAGAGCATACATACATGGTTGACGTAGGACCGCAGGCGTCACAGTAGAATACCGGTCTGCTGGGAAAATGTCTGCACATACACTCCTATGGCTGGCATCGGCTTTGGTCTGGGCGAAAATAAATTTATCAAGGAAACATGACCACGAGTCACTGACGTCAGATTTCAGCACCGTCGGTACCCTGCAGAGAGTCCATACTCAGTTTTTTATCCAATAACTACTTGGGTGACCTGCACGATCAAGCACGGATGGTTTTGAATCAAAGGCATGACTATTTTTGGTGTTTTGAGTCTTGGTCGATTCTTCCATCGTAAAGCTCGCTGTGTCTCATTCAAACGTAGTTCTATGAGTCGATAGGCTAAGTAAGTAGTATGTTAGACTCGCGCGTTCCGTCAAACAGCGAGACTACACGTATCATACGCAAAGGCCTGTTGGCACCGGTCAAGCGTATACTTAAAGCCGACGGTAGTGTATATGTCGGAAAGGATACTATAGTCGCAAACCCTTTGGCTTGAAGGCCAGACTTTGAGTGTAAACGTAGTAATGGATTTGCGGAGATTATGAGAAATTGGGCACCTGGTTAATTGAGGCAATGCTAAACGATGGATTATAACAACTATTTAAGCTCATTTGCGCATACAGGACATGCACTACGATAGTATACTTTGGCAAAATAATTCCAGAGCGTGAGCACAATTATCCATTGGATAGCTGACGGTCGAAAACGAACAAATCCACTACTATCCAAGACGATTTTCAAATACAGGTAAATCAACTGGCTGATTTTTCGTCACCATCGTAGGGCTCAAGTTCAGATTAAGACCCTTGATCTCGAGGTAACATCGCCTCCTGCGTAACGCTCGACTCGGTTGGTGATCCGTTACTCAGCATACAGGTGTGGGCTGTCTTGGTCGCGGAAGTTTGAATAAGCATATGGCAAACCAGCGCGCGCATTCAGGAAATTACATATCTACATGCGCGATGATGTCGTAAATGGACCATATTATGCCACTTCAAGGGCGCTGATTAGGGCAAGTTCGTGACTGCGGTAGCCCAGATTGTCTTTCCCTTCTTTCTCTATCAGAATCTAGTAATAGCAAGTTACAAATCCCCATTGCGCATTACTTGTGGCCTATGTGTCTATCTAGATCTCGGCTTCCGAGCATACTCTAAACTTACGACGCACACAAGGTGGGCATGGATCCCCTAGCAATATAAAAACAGAGGATCATTGAGGTAATGGATCAAAGCAAATCGTATTCTATCTTCACCATGTCCAGCAACACAACTATACTGTCAGGAAAGAAAGTTATTGTCATCGGGGGATCCTCCGGTATATATATGCCTTGTTTCTCGGATTTCACAAATAACTTACTTGTGATTACTACTCCTAGGCATTGGGCGCTCGGTAGCTGCTGCTACACTCAGCCACGGTGCCTCGGTAGTAATAGCTTCCTCGTCCCAAGACAAGGTCAATATCGCTCTGGGCAGACTGAAGCAAGGTGTCCCGCCCCAATCGAATGTTACTGTCACTGGCCAAGTAATCAATCTTAAAGATTTCGACGTGCTCAAGGCCTTTCTGACTAAAGAGGGACCATTCGATCATTTGGCATGCCCTTTTGCTTCTGGGTATAGCATGCTCTCACCTAACCCCATCCTAGGTTATTACTGGCGGAGATAGACCCGCAAACGTGAACTTTCCTGAGCAAGACATTGACCTCGCGAGTTCGCAGAGTTTCTTCGAGTGAGTGATTTTGTCCAGATTTTTGATATATTTTTTCAATCCTAGTTATCTAAATAGTACTCGGTACTGGTCCACTATAATTGCAGGTGATACCACAATCCATAGGAGTCCATCAATAATGAAAATGCTCACTGGTGTAAATTTAAGCTCAACACATCCATAAGAACAAATTGATCAATCCTGGGGGTTCAATTACATTAACCATCGGGACTTCGGTTTACAGGCCAATTCCCGGCTGGGGGCTCGTATCTGGACTAGCTGGTGCCGTAGAAAGCTCTACCCGAGGTCTCGCTATCGATCTCAAACCTATCCGGTATGTACAGGCCTGCAGAGCATATGGGCACTCGGTCTCTGAATAAATTCTATCTTTTGCGATTTATAGCATTAACACCATGTTTGTTCTCGATGGCTAAAGCGCTTATTTGACAGCTAACGTGTTAAATAGTTGCCCAGGACTGGTTGATACTGAACTTTTTGCGTCTATGCCTGAAGATATTAGGAAAGACATGTTTGGTAGACAAGAGAAGACCACCCCCGTTGGACACATTGGAAAGCCGGAAGAGCTTGCGGAGGCGTATCTTTTCGCAATGAAGGTAGATGGTCGTGGTTTCTCGTTACTATTCTAAATACTAACTTATATTGGTCCAGTGTACATATCTCACAGGACAGGTCCTTGTCGTTGATGGTGGAGCAAGTATTGCTTAGAGAACAAGATTGTTGTAACTACAGAAGAGTTGGTACTGGATAATGTAACCCGCCAGCGCTGGGGTTATGGGGTGTTGCTCTTGACCGAGATAAGCGCCAAGCGCCAAAGGACTCTTTAATTTTAATTCCCCGTACGTTGACGATCTCCCACTGGACTCCAGTGGGTATTCAACAAGACAAGCAGCTTGCCCCCTCAGTCTCGTGAATCCAATTCGAAGAACTCATAAATACTCGAAGAGATACCAAGGCAGGATGCAGTCCACTACATCTGCCGCTGCCTGCTCCCTCTGTTCACATCCAATTTATATACCCACGCCTGATGTCGAATTCGACTCACAGTCAATTTCGTCAGATATTGAGGAAATCGACAGTATTAGGCTGCCCAGCTGTGGCCACACATTTCACTGGACGTGCTGGGCATCGTACGAAATTCAAAGCCCGACCAATCGGCCACTTTGTCCAAGCCCTAATTGTGGCGCGGCTACTCTTACTTATCCGCTCCAGTCCGGATCCTCATCAAATGCCGGCAAGCTTCTTGTGACTCTATATAATGAGGGTGGCATCTCTGAGGGCTTTGATCTTGGCCAAGCTCTTGACGACGAACGCTACTATGACTCCCATCCCGATGCCAAACTCGCACGTGCATTTAGGAGTATGGTCTCGGAAGGAGATCTAGATGCGGCTCAGGAGATTATGATATCTGAGGAGTGGAAAGAAATGGGGCTGAGTGTCGATTGCTTGGACGAACGAGAAGAAGGTGCAACGGGCGGGCTGACATCATTGGTCTTAGCTTTGGGAAGGGGCGATGAGGAGACTGCAAGAACACTAATATCCTGGGGCGCAAAGACAGAAGGACTTATGGGTTGAAGCAACACGAAGATTTTCTGGAAGCTCGAGATGTGTTTAGGTCTATTTTGATGGTATGCACGTCCTCACCTATGTCATTGTTTCCGGATAACAATAAGTACTTTCAACAATCACAGAAATCATGTATCATAGTTAGCCACACCGCAATATACTCAAGAAGGCTTTCACTACGTACTTAAAAAAAGATTGGATATTTTGAAAAGGGCCTCTACAGTCATGGAATCAAGGAACAAAAAGCTGCGTTGACCAAAAACCAAACATCCGGGACCGTAAGCTTAAGATCGTTTCTTGCGCCAGCAGTTGTTGACTTGCCACTTGGATTTTGGCTGTACCCATGAAACACAGGACACATTAATTGCTCCGTCGGATGTGGAGTTTGCAATATAGGTTCTTGTGGTAACGAACATTAGTAGTGATTTTCGGAGTTCAAACATCCAGTGCACATTGACCTCACTTCCTTGTGCTATGACCCGCGTTACGCATAAAGGAAGTTGGTACATGGCCAATGCACAAGTAGCATATAAATGGATCCCAGGCTCGAAAAGCTCTTTGCTCACTTTACCCGGATTTCTTTCTCGATAACCGACAACATATCCCCGTCGACATTTAACATCGAAAATACGATGCATGATTCATCTCGACTGATACCATATGCCAAAGATGTATACTCTATCCTATATTAAGGTGTTACCTAGCTAATATTCCGATACCTCGCCAGCACGACCGTCTACAACTTGCACTCCTCTGCGTTGAAAGCGAGATCCACCGTTATGAAGCCGATATAGCTAGTCTTAAGGCGCTCCGAGAGGAAGAAGAAGTTATACGAAAAAGCCTCAAAAGTTTCTCCGATATTCGGTTTGTATGTATAGTGAATTAGGCAACACACTACTCATTAATATCTTAGGCAAGCCAAGATAAAGGAATACATGGACGAATTTCATCCCGCCGAGTACGTAGATTCGACTGGAAAGGTAGTCGTTTTTAGTCCCAGGACACCGTGGATCCAAAACAAAGGCCCGAAGGAATCGACAGGAAGAGACGAGCAGACGCAGGAGTTTCCTTTTACCATGGAGGGGATTGGCGCGGACGTTTTGGCCGCCGTTTTGGAACGCATAAAAAAAGCTGAGGATGCAGTAAGTATCTCAGCGCGCTTTGATGGTATCACATGGCTGATAAGTGTCTGGGAATAGAAAATCAAATATAACGAACGTGTTGCTCAGAGAGAAGAACTTATAAAGTCAATTGAAGAATTGTATGCAACCGCGTTCGATGGAAATACTCCTGGTTTGTCCCTCCTTATTTTTTTCTCTCGTCCGTACGCTCATGTATGAGGCAGAATTTCCTCATGAAGACCAGCTTGAATTACTTGTCGAAGTAGCTAAAATTGCGGTAAAGGGAGAACAAGCCGCTCTTGAGAAACTGGACCAAGATGGGCTCCTTAAATTAGAGCATGTCGCAAGGGAAGCAAATATTCATTTGAGTGATGTGAGTTCGAACAAACTTGGTGCTCACAGTACACTTATACTCATCTACCGGCTAGATTTTTGAAAAGATTATTGATATGTGCGAAGATCTCGAGACCCAGTCTTGGTCATTACCTAGGGTCTACATAATAAAAGAGTTCTGGAAGATCGTACGTCGATTTCTGAGTCTAAAGCTCCAATATATCACTAATTTTAACTTTTTTTTCTTCTTTAGAATATGATCGACCAATGTCGATTGGCTGCACAGCAGTGCCAGACGTGGAAAAGGCTGACCCAGCAGTACTTTGATGAGCATTCTGATCCATTGTTCTCAGAGCATGTTCTAGACAAGATTCCTCAATTCGAAGCTATGGAATTGGCTGGGTCAGTACTTTACAGCTTTGGATGAAATGTTAGCCTAACAAGATTGATATAGATTATTCTCTCGGGTGACACCCAAAGAACGTAAGCGTACCTATTCTACCGTCCTTTTCAGCTAATTTGAACATGTGACACAGATGTGATTGAGAAAGCAAAAGATATAGGATTCAAGCTTTCCAGCGACGCTTACTATGCAAGGGCCGAGATTGAGGATGCAGTGAAGCGGATCGAGGGATTAAGGTTACGGGCTGAGAAATCAGTTACAGTAGTACGTTAAATCTCATATATATACGTGCTGCACTCTTATTGACCTCCCCTTCTATCTAGGCCGAGAAAGTGCTCGAACTCCGACGTCGCCAACTTAATGCTGCACGAAGCCAGATCTTGGATCATGTAATTGACCCAAATAGGTGTCCCGTTGAACAATTGTCTGAGCGCCTTCCCGGATACCCAGAGCTGGTCACGATACACGGCTTATCCCAGTTCCACCCTATGGTCTCTCGTTTATTATCAAAAGCCGAGACATACTCGATAAATGCCTACGTTAGGGAGATCGTCCAGTCGCGATTGAGTCGGATTCGAAGGACAACGTGTCCTACTGCTCTTCTCCCCACACGATACCAGCCCCCCACGTATGACGAACTCGATGATCCCGATGTCTTTAATCGACGCAATCAGATTGAGGTTCCTCCTATAGATGGGGAGGCTCCAACATACTCTGAGGAGCCGAACTATGGAGGGAGGATTCAGGTGGATGCGAATGAACTGACGCCAATCGTCCAACGAGAGCTGCAGGAAACTCTCTCCGAAGCACGGGCGCAACTTGGGCTCGGGAACAGTCCGCCGCCAGCGGATGAAGTTCAAACTTTAATAATGTCGTTGGTGGATATGCTAGGGGTCGGGGATAGACCCGCACCTGTCCGAATTATGCGCTTTTTGTAATCTTGGTTTGGAACTATTTAATTCGTGTTTATTTACGACCGCCTTATAGCCATATTTATCTATTGCTTTGTGTGATAGAATTTTGATGGAGTGGGTGAAATGGTAGAGAAAATTCTCCAGGAATCATAATTCGAATATATAGTACATGTCCCAGTTAGGTCGCATAACGTTGGGGGATTGGTTGCGGTAGGCTCGCGGACTTTGCGGGACCCCGTAGAGACGAAAATAACTATAGTAGTGCCAAGTTCGCACAATTTACTGTAGCCCGTTCTCGATATACTAAATCTAGTACTATTCATGGTTCCACGATCGGTCTAGGATCGGCTGGGTGTGGTGTGGAATGTGACTCTCAGTCAATTTTGTCAGATATTGAGGAAATCGATAGCGTTATGATGCCTACCTGCAGCCACGCATTTCACTGGATACGCTGGGCATCATACAAATTTTAAAGTTCGAAGAATCTAGCTTCTTGTGGCTATATTTAACGAGGGTGGCGTGTCTCATGGCTTTGATATTGGTCAAGCTTTCGACAACGAATGATGATATGACTCCCATCCTGGTGCCAAACTCGCAGGTGCGTTCAGGAGTATGGTCTCGGAAGGAAATGAAGTTCATTGTACACTGATTTTGGGCATCAAACATCTCTCAGTCTGACTCATGCCGAGGAAGACATACTGAGTTCAGAGTTTTCAGGCGATATGATACTGAAAAAAGACATTATTCACCAACATACCGAACTTCAGGATCTTATTAATTACATCACAGTAGAGTTGCCATCACAGGCCTTGTATTGAGGAAGAGGTGATCAGGACACTGCAAGAACATTAATCTGCTGAGACGCAAAGACAGAGGGACTCATGGGTTGCAACATCGGAAGCTCGGGATGTGTTTGGGTCTATTTTGATGGTATGTGAATCTATCAGCATGCATGTGATTGTTTGTGGATAACAATAGGTAACTTCTACGATCACAGAAGTCCCGTAGTTAGCCCTATGCTAATATACTGCAGGAGGTTTTTGAAATAAATCAATAAAAGGTATTGAATGGACTGGAAAGGGGCCCTACAGTTGTTGAATGAAGGAACAAAAAGTAGTACTGATTGAAAACCGAAAACTGAGACCGTAAGCCCACTCCTTGCAACATCATTTGTTGGATTGCCACCTGTGTTTTAATAGCGTTCATGAAGCTTAAGGGATCTTTATTGTTCACTCATCAAATATAGGAGTCGGGGTTTGAATATTCAGAGCGCATTGACCCACTTCCTCGTACTGTGGCCATGTTACCCATAAAGGAAGATGGCATATGGTCAATGCGCAAACAGTACATAAATGAACCCCGAGGCTCGAGCAACCTTCAATCACTTTACCTTGGATCCTTCCTCAGCAACCAACAACATATATTTGTCAACATTTACCATCATGGATACGATACATAGCTCATCTCGACTGATGCCATATGCTAAAGACGTATGTTCCGCTCTGGTATATTGAGGTACCACCTAATTAATGGCCTAATTTCTTGTCAGCATGACCGTTTACGACTTGCACTCGTCTCTGTCGAAGACGATATTTCCCCTTACGAGACCGAGCTTAAGGAACTCAAATCGAAAGAACATAATTTACGGAAGAGAATTGAATCATACGGCCTCCTTAGGTTTGTGTGTACATCAATTTGTGCGGCGCACTACTGATTAATATGCTAGAATAACCGGGATAAACGATTGCACCAATAAATTTCACCCCACCAAGTACGGAGGTTCGACCAAGCAGGGAGTCCCTCTCAGTCAAGGGAGGCCAGAGACCCAAATGCAATACCCAGAAGAGTCAACGGAAGAGGGTGATCAAGCAACGAAGTGCCTTGTGGGGAAGAAGAATGCAGACTCGGATGCTTTACGGGCCGTTGTGAAGCGCATCAAAGAGCTCGAAAATCCGGTATGTATTTCAGCACACGTTAACGTTGCTGGTGTGTGATGGTTGACGAATATTCGGGAGCAGGGGAGCGAATACAACAAGCAGGTTGCTCGGAAGGGAGAGATTTTGAAGTCCATTGAAGAATTGCATGCGGCTGCATTTGATGGAGATACTCCTGGTTTGTCCCTCCTTAGCTTGATCTACTATCTGCATACTCAATTCTGAGCCAGAATTTCCTCACGAAGATCACCTTGAAGGGCTTGTCAAAGCAGCGGAAAACGCGCTTAAAGGAGAACAAGCTACTTTTGATGCACTAGGCCAACACGATGCATTGCTCATGTTAGCATACACCGCAAACGAAGTAAAGATCGACTTATGGAACGTGAGTTGAAATCAACTTGGTCCTTACAGTATGCTTATAATCATCACCTGGCTAGATCTACCAAGATATCGTCTATATGTGCGCAAAAATTGAGGACAAATCCCAGTCGCTGCCTAGCATCTCCCGCCTGAAGGAGTATTGGGAGACTGTATGTTAATTTTTGGGTCTAAATCTCTCATATATCGTGAAATTTACCTCTTTCCCCCACCTTTTAGCATATGAAGTACCGACTTCCGGTGGTCGCAAACCGGTGCCGGGCGTGGAAAGCATCAGCCGTTCAATACTTAGACGAACACTCTACTACAACCCTCTCGCCAGATGTTATAGACACAATTCCTCAGTTTGAAGCTATAGAACTGGTTGGGTTAGTATATTAGAGATTCGGAAGAAAGGCTAGTCTAACATCATTGGTATAGATTGTTCTCCCGGGCGTCGTCCAAAGAATGTAAGCTTAGCTGTTGGGTGTTCTGCTTTCCCGCTAAATTGAGTCCGTTATATAGTTGTGGTCCAAGATGCAAGGGGTCTAGGATACAAGCTTTTTGACAATGCTTGCATATCAAACACCCAGATCCAGACCTTAGCAAGTGAGGTTAGGTATTTAAAGTCGCGGGCTGACTCATCGATTAAATTAGTATGTTAAAGCTGTGGATTTCCCCCCCCCCCTTTTTTGACTTTACCCTTCTGCTCAGGCCGAGAAAACGCTCGAAATTCGACGTCGCCAACTCGGCGCCGCACGAACCCAGATCTTGAAACATGTACTAGATCCCAAGAGGAACCCCATCGAACCACAGGCCGAGAGCCTTCCGGAATGCCGAGAGGAACTCTCGATACACGACTCATCCTGGTTCCGCCATCCGGACTATACTTTTGAAGAACGGCGAGGGATGAATTCGATAACTCATCTCCTCTCGGACGTTGTGTTCTCGGAATGGGATGATCCTTTCGATTTCAGCAGGCGACCACAGTTCTGCATCTATGGCGAACCCTTTTATCGCAGGGACGTTGGTCTACATGATAGGATTGGGTCGTTTCCTGAATTACCTGAGAGGCCCAGCATGTCCCGAGAACTTGGACTAATCGGGGAAGATTCGGACGGATGTGACTGGACTGACCACACTCGTCTGCGAAGAACTCGGGCTTGAGCTCGGTCCACCAGTGGATGAAATTCAATCTGCAGTAATGTGGTTGGTGAGTATGCTGGAGGTTGGGGGGTAGACCCACGCCTGCCCGAATTATGTGCTTTTTGTAATCTTAGTTTGGAACTATTTAATTGGTGTTCATTTATGGGCATCTTATGGCTATGTTTATTGATTGCTTTGTGTGATAGAATTTTGATGGATTGGGGTAGCTGAATAGGGGGTGCTAGCTCTGCCGCCACACAGTTCCGAGAGCGCCACAACCCTTACAATCCCAACATCGATTTGTTTCTGGTCAGACGCCAGAGGTTTGGGCGTGAGAGCTGTTAACCACCAAGTCGAACCTGGAGAACCGTTATTGGAACCACAACTCATTTGTGGTTACGAGGAACCGTGTCAAATGCGCGTTTTGCTCGGAATTTGGACTGGTTAGATTGGTTGGACTCAGGAAACGTGCCACGGAATCTGGTTGAAGAACGTCCAGGAAGAGTCAAATGAAGCGGATTTATATACGAACGGCACATCTATTACGCCAAGAAATTGGTCATTTAGACAGGGGCGCGCTGAATGGGGTAGAGAGTCAGGATCATCCGTGATAGATTATGTTCCTATTATGTGTGTTGAACCCTTACATTGTCGTTGTTGGAGGTTGTATATATCAAGACTTGACCAATCGACGACGATCATTATAGTTTAGCCTGTACTCGAACGTTTTGACAGCTGTCAACTCGTCGCCGGAGGCAAAAAATGAAGAAAAACGACACGAGTAAACTTGGCCTTACTGTTTGATATGCACTCATATCCCCTACTACAATGTATCAGACAGTAATACTGGCGCTCGCCTCACTCTTTACGGCGGCCCGAACCACACTCGCTCAACAGACGTCATTGCAGTGCCATGATCCAGTAATGACGAGGTGAATAATTTATTTCGAACGTGTGTATCCCATTTCGGTTCACTAAGGTGCCGAACGTAGATGGATGCTCAACTCGGCTGGAGAGACTCCGTGTCAGGTATTGCAGGATGTAATGCAGATATGCAACCCTTCGTATGCTGTCGACTGGCTCACACCTTCCTATTCGTGCGACAATTCGCCCACTGCAATGACCGCTGCATGTTGTTGCGGAAGCCCTACGTTTGCGCTGTTTAGTGCGTGCTGGTGCGTAATACCTGACCTGAATACGCGTTAATTATGTTAATTTGGCTTATTTAGGTCATGCCAGTATAACTATACAATGGATGTTGTATCTACAACCTTTACCTCATTTGAGAAAGACTGTTCATCCCTACCGACACCCTTGACTGAGTAGGTCCCTTGCGAGAAGAGCCAAATGATACTTAATAATTCTGGCCCTAGCTACGACCCAATCATTCGATCCCGCACCGACCAAGTAAACATCCCACTGTGGGCTCATATGGTCCCATCTGCCGGAAGGTGGGATCTCACGGGTGTGTAGCCATGATTCGATCCACAAACCCAGACTCATACTCCTGCAGCTGCCTTCAGGAATGCAACGCCTGATATCCCCACAGCTGCTCCCCCGGTTCCGACAAACTATCCAATACCAAATGCCAACACCTTATCCTCTGCAGCCATCATCGGCATTATTGTTGGTTCGGTCTTCGGAACTTCCCTTATGTTTATCCTCGCAGCGCTAGTTTTATGGGGAACAATTGGGCCAGGTTGTCGCCGGAACCGTAGACAGAACGATGATATTCGCGTTGGAGAGCAAATGGGTTACCTTGACGGAGAGTACATCTATGTTCGGCCGGAAGCCCTTCAGGACAGTGTTGGACCCATGGCGGCCGTCGGTACACGTTACGACGAGGTATGAATTCAATATTTAAATTAGAGTTCATACCACTCAATGGTCAATAGAATCGCAACACGTTCAACAGCCCGAACTCGGCGGTGTATCTGATTATTCCGGTCGCGGTCAATCCGAATACGAGGACGATACGTTTGGCGCTCTGCGTCCTTTGCGCTCCCAGTCCCGCACCGACTCACGGACCTTGTCTTATAGTGCACCTCGGACTCCGTCGTACATCGAATCACCCGACATATACTCCCCCGGTCGCCATGCAAGCCAAGACGGTCGGTACACCGGGTTCCACCCTGGTGAAAGCCCCTTGGTCCGCGATGACCCGAGGTATAGATCCAGTCGAGATGGATACGGATTCGAGGAACGATCACGACGGCCAGTTTCAGGAAACTATAGCCAGCATAGACCAAGTGTGGACCGTCGACAGAGTAGGGAACGACCTCAGAGCGGACACTTTGTTTCACGGCCCTTATCCGGTCAATTCAACGCCCGTCCTCGATCCGGCCAGTTTGGCTCTCGTCCTGCGTCTGGTCAGTTCGACTTTTACCAGGTGCCCGTAGATTTCGACACCCCACCTCGCCCCCGTCCTGGCTCTCGTCCCGGTTCTCGCCCTGCATCTGGACAGTTTGCAGCCCGCCCTCGTTCTGGCCAGTTCGACTTTTACCAGGTACCTGTTGACTTTGATGCGCCTCCCGTTCAGTCTGGCTCTCGTCCTGTATCTGGTCAATTCTCAATACGTCCTCGCCCCTCTACTGAGCGCAAGCGGATGAGCGTTCGTTCCGGACCTCGCCATGCTTCGATGGATTCAACAAGAAGGAGTGGAGATGGACGGAGGTTTGTAAAAATTGCAGAGGGTGGAAGGGGTAGTATGGACGGTGGCCGGTTTAGCTTGGATAGGGGGGAGGGAGATAGGCGTAGTCGAGAGGAGCCGAGATTCAGCAAGGCCGATGGATGGGGTCGTCGTAGTGGTGATCCAGGTCATCGTAGCCGGGACTTGTACCGAAAAGCGAGCCTCAGTGAAGGTGACGAGGACCGGGAGCAGCAGCAGGGGAACGAAGGGGACGAAGAAGAAAGTGTCGATGTGCCTCCTCGACCTTCAGGGGTTACCACCTCGAGTGCTGGAGAACCCCCACATCATTCTGAGGCCACTGCCTCTGGCGTCAGTCGAGGCCCTCACCAACAGCATCTCCGACAGCGATCTCAGTCGGCTCGCCTGTCTTGCGATATTGATATGGTTATCCAGGACTATGATGATGCCGACTCGTCTCCCATGCCTCTGACGACGACAACCAGCTCGGGGCCACCCACATCTGTCCCGAGCGGCATGCCAAGCAAGCCTCCTCGTTCTCCACTTCGAGTAGCGAATCCAGCGCAATCGGATTCGGACAGGGATAACCGTCCCAATTCTACACTCCGCCCCCAGACGAGTTTGCTCGCTCGTGCACGCGGTCTACTTAGCGCTCGCTCGAGTCGATCTAACATATCGGGGAATCGCTCCAGTGCTCGATCTAGTAGCGTCGATGTTGCACCCGTCCCACCTTCTGCATGGCAACAACGTCTCCCCAATCTGCTTTCGCGCAACCGGTCGGGGTCCACAGTCATGACGCGAGGAAGGTCAGAGGATTCAGCTCAAGGATCGGACGTCACTTCTGTTTATTTCTCTGCGCATGGACATTCAGCTCCTACGCCTGTTCAGACACCCGGGGCCAACGATGCAGGAGCCAGCGGGGAAAGGCGTGAACCTCGGACAGATTCAGGGAGCTATCAGCAAGAAGTAGACGCGGGCGTTCAGCTCATAGTCGAGACTTCGCCCACCCCCACTTCATCCGAAGAGGATGGACCCAGTCCTCCTGCGTATCCTGCGAACGCACCAGAAGTGTACACTGGGTGCACCCTCTTCATACTGAAGCTCACATTTCCGAAACTCTCCCCCTTCCTCCTCCCGACACTCACCTACGTGTGGCGCCCAACCCAAACCGTCTCAGCACACTTACTCAAGATACGTCCACTTCCGGGGATGGGATAGCACGATGAGCAGTGGTGTAATTCAAACTTGGGAAGCAGCCAGACGTCCAACTGGATTCGTGGGCTTGGGTCGAGTGCTGTCCGCGAGTGACCAAAATACGCAACGGAGTCAGATCAGCTTGTCTACAGCCATGTCAACCTTTTCGGACAACGATGATGGGGCCAGGCTGCTCCCTGATTCGCTACCTAGACATGCGTGATAGACGAGTGGGATGTGTTAGTGTTGGTGTTTCGTCTTGTTTTGTTTCTTTTTGTCGTTCGTTTTCCGGTTTTGTCGTTCGCTATCATTAGTACCAATTAGATTGCATACCCACCCACATCCCCTTGTATATGCGCACAGCAAAATTATATTATACTAGTGAGATAGTGTGTTCACCATGATCCGACCATCGAGAACTGTAGATTGAACGAGTCATGATTTCCCAGTTGTGAAGAGCGTAAGGCCACGCTGACACTGTACAAGGTTATAATACTGAAAATCAGTGCGTGTGTTTAAGTGAGAATTGAGCTGAAATCAAGATCAACACATACTGATTTTAGGTATCAATTCTTCCATAGTCTGATTCATGCTGAGGGAGGCATACTAACATTGTAATTTTCAGGCCATATCCTACTGAAAAAAGGAAACTTTTACTGATGTACTGATTTTCAGGATCTTATCACACCACAGTGGGGGTTGCCAACCAATGCCCGACGCGCATGTGTGGTAGGGACGCGTACCGAGGTGTTACCAAGCTCCGACAAATGGGTCTACGACTCGTAAGGCAGTTCGCTATGCTGGTTAACTGGCCCGTGGGCACGGAAAAGATGACGATTTCACGGAATTTCTGCAGTCGACTGAATAATCGCGGGCCATTTTTCTGCACTCGGATGTATGCCGAACGGGTGATCTCAAAACCTCAATCCAACTCGCGACTGAATCACACTGGAAGGACAAGATTTCCACTTATACTTCTCCCTGTGAGATACCATCCCCCTATGCATGGTGAATTCGATGACTCTGATCTCTTTAAGCACTGCCGTGAGTATGAGTTTGTGAATCGGATTCGATTTTTAGACACGAAGGCATACCTTTTTGGCATGAGATCGCAAGGCATTGTGCGGAGCCAAAGGCTTTTTGAGTGATAACCATCGATAATTAGAACAGGTAGGGTCTTCAGCCACATCACGACATTTAGAGTGGTAGGGGGTGCCCCAAGAGGATATCATACATTTACTGCGTATGATTGAACGAAGTAGCCAGCCGTCACTGGATTACGATGCTAAGTAATCGAAGTAGTGGAGCACGAAAGACCACCCACTGTGAAACAATGGAAATGGTCGTTAAACTACTGAAGGGCCTTGGATGATCCAAGCCAGTCAATGTTTCCTCTTGCAATTATTTTTATCCATTTGAAGTACACTTGCATCACATAGTAGTCCACGCCTTGAGAAAACGGAGACCCCGAAATTATGTCTCATATTGCCGATAAAATCGTTAACACAACAAGCAATAAACATTACAAAACTATTTTGGTAAGCCTCAGAAATAAATGCTTCCTATCTAGTCATCCTCCTCATCCATGTCCTGCCCACCCAACGTAGTCACGGTCCGTAACATCCGTGTCAAGACGTGTACGTAGGATTCTCGTGCGCCGGCATCAGCAGTAGCTCCGAGGACATCCTTGGGCTAAATGATATTGAGTTAGTTGCACATAGTGGGGCCTTGAGTGTAAAACGTACCACTTGAATCTCATCCAATTCGAGTGTGATCTCCCGAATTGCGACTTCTGCATCGGCGCGTAGATGTTCTATCACGGCCGGTCTGCGCATAGGTGCGCTCACACTGCGCATAAACGAGCCGGCGTCTTCTGCACTTGGGTTATTGGGGGAAAGGAAATGTTTGAGGTGCCGCCACAAAAGAAGTAGCAGTATTTCGATGGTATCTGTAAAAAATTGTTTAGTAGTCACTCCAACAAATAAGAGATTGGGAACATACGCAAGATGGACCTCACTTCACTCTGATATCCATCCGCCGCAAGGGCCAATTCGCGTGCAGCAAATGCACGCCGTTGTGGAATGTCAAGATCGTCGAAGAATGAGACTTGGGCAGCTTGGACAATCTACTCGTGCCGAGATTAATACCGAACCCAATTTAGAAAGTCCAAAAGCTTACCTCATCAACCTCATCCAAGCTCAGTCTCCCAGTTTGGGTTGGTATCTCTTTGAGCTCGGCCAATAACGATGATAAACGGGCTACACTGGCTTTTAGAGCAGCGATCGCGTCGGCAAGGTATGGTTTGCCGGTGGCAATGGCGGCTGGTTCACGTGCGGTCGATGCAACAGCAGTCAGCACAGGGTGGAACGATTCGGTGGTGCCTAAAACATCTCCATAAGCCAAGTTCTGAAAGAGTATGCAAAAACACGTACCAATAGACCTCTCGCTAATAGCAGATAAATAGACCAAGATCCACTTGTGAAGGTAATCCGTCGCTTCTCGAGCTCGTCGATCAAACACAGACATTTTACTGTGCGCAATGCCTGCCAAATCGATCAGTCGATGCTTCAAGTGTCTTAAATTTATCGACTTACCCTTGGCTTTTCGGTTCGCATCGATCATCTCCGACTCTGTCACGGGCACAACATTCATTCTCCAGCCTCCTTGGCTCAAAATACGAGAAGCGAGCTCGAGCACAGCAGCATGAACTTGGCCGAACGAACGAGCATCATTCTGGTCCATAATTAGACAATGACACTCTGAGAAACAATTAGGAAACCCACCAAATCTTTAGAATCCACATGAGGTGCTACCAAAGCGCACAATGCCACGAACAAATGCAACTCTCGAACACTTGCTAGAGGGAGATAAGTCTCCTCGGTCGTGAACAACATCAAGCACGTTTCTCGGTGCGCAAGAATGAAATTAAGTGCCTGCTTGTCGTCAGCAACCAAACCTGAAAAAGGATTAATCAATAATGGCCCACCTGCTTGGCCACATTCGGCGAGTCGGAGCCAATCGTGGATACTACGCTCGTTGCGATTTCGAGAGCCGGTACAAGAATTGGTGGTACCTTTCAAGTGCAGAGGGGAGGAATGATTCTAGATCTATTGCCACAGTTAGTACCCATTCGCCGTTCTCCAACTCGCACTCACTTCGGAAATCAACATCCTTTTCGGGCCTGGCATCCAAAAAGTCGCACTGGGACAAGACGCTAAGCACCCTTGCGTCCTGTAACCGGTCCGCCCCCTGTCTCGTTTGCGCAATCTTGATAAGCAAGGACATCTTGGCCTCGTACACATACAACGCATTCAAACTCTCTAATACCACCGACAATAAACCAAAAGTTAGCACATTTTCATTAAAGGGAAAGAGGAAATCGCACCTGGATCAGGCTTTAGAACAGCCAAAATCTGGTCCTCGCTCTCCGCCACGCTCTGCACGAAATGAGCCAAGAATCCTTGACGGGACATGATCCCCAACACCCGATGCGCCTTTTCCATCCTCGACACCCTGACCAGCGACTCCAAAAACGTAAACGCGATCGTTTTCCAAACGTCGGACCCGTCGATGGCGTCTCGGCAGACAAGCGGGACGAGTCGGTCGACAAACTTGTTGAGCACCAGAAGCGTGCTGGATTCGAGCCCCGAGCGTCGGCCCGTCGTCGGGTTCGGAGACGAGCCAAAGAGGACGACGGCGTTGGCGGCTGATGTGTCCAGTCGGGATTGGGCGAGTTTAGACTGGGATTGGGCGAGTTTTGATTGCGATTGACCGAGCTTGGAGTGTTCTCGTGAACTTCTCTCTTCAGCCGAGAACGCAAGTTGGACGTAATGCACCATCGCGCTGTACAAGTTTCCTCTCTGACGCTCCGTCGTCCCAGGCTGGAGAACACAGTCCATAATCGCACCCAACAGCGCGTTCAATCGCTCGGGGGGTAACGTAGCAGCGACTGGGTCATCCACAATCGACTGAAGAACAACTTGGTGGTGCCGGTCGTCTCGGAGTTTAGCAACTAGGGAAAGCAGCGTTTCGCATAAGTAAATGGCCGTTTCGGGTTCGGCGGCTGAGAGGATGACGGGCGGTAAAGCTTGGACAACGTCGAATAGGATCATCTCTCTATGTTCGTCCGGGAGGGAATCGAAACACCTCGTCAAGGCCACATTGCACAACCGGGTCCACGATTCGTACCCCGCCGCGCGTGCATGGGCGATCAACCGTCGATTGTTCTCCAGCGCACAACACTCGAGCAAGTACCGCATCTCGGCCTTGAGCTGCGCGTGGTGTTCGGGCGTGGGCAAGTACCCTTGTTTTGAAGATTTCGTTTATGTTGGGTGAGGAGATTCAAGAGCGCAGTGGCGTCCACGACATAGCATCCCGTCGGGTCCGGACGCAAACACGAGTCGAAATTGAGGTCGGCAAATAATGAAAGCTGAACGGGCTCGATCGCCTTGGCGTCTGTCCAATGGAACGCGAGCGACTCCAAGAGCTCGAGCACACGCATGAGGCCCTGTCCGGGCGCAGGCACATTCATCGCTTCTTCGAAAATAGTCAGCGCGTTTTCAGTCCCCGGCCCTGAGCCAGCCGACGGCTTTTGGAACAAGATGGACAAGATTCGCGAGGCGCGCGGGTCCTGTTCAACGCCGGACATGATATGCAACTCGAGCGAGACCAAGTCGAGGACCCAACTTCGGAGCCTCAAAAACGCAGCCAGGGCTAAGCAGCTCGTCGCGACGACGAGTTGTCGACTAGTCGGATCGTGCCGTCGGGTTCGTCCCCGCTCGGTGGGCGCATCGAGACGACGCTCAGCTGACGCGCGAAAAAGTCTTCGTGGGTCCGGAGGTAGCGGATCGTGGTCCCGAACGTGAGCGAGTGGGTGCACAGTTGGTGGATGAGCCGGTAGCACTTTTCAGCAAACACGGGGTGCCGCTCGAATAGCGGGTCTTGCACCGTTTTCCCCGCTCTGGTCTTTTTTCGATCGAGTCGTGGAATCCCTTCGCCGACCATATCGAGCACTACACCGAGACAAGTCTCCCTTGCTCCGATCGCACGTGAATCATGAATCGGCATCGCACCGCCCGTAGTTGAGTGACTGACGTCGAAGCCAAGCAGGAGATGCGCAAAGTTGGGTGAGGGGGACGTGGGGAGCGTATTCACCAGCAAGAAATCGATTATCGCATCCCGCACTTGGTCCTCCACCGACTGCTGCTCTTCGCCCGGCTCGAGCCTGAGCCCGCGCACGTATCCGTCGGTGGGCGCGTCTCCGAGGATACCCAACAACCGGCTCACGCGGTGCGGGAACAGCGCACTGGTTTCCATCGAGTTGAAGTAGGTTGACTGGGAGAGCTTGGTCGTGAGTTTGACAGAGAGAAGGACGACCTCGCGTGATAGGCGGTAGTTGACCAGTCCGGCAATATGAACGACGCTTTCGGGGCGCCACAGGAGTATTTGGTCGGCAGTCGAGACGACCGCGGGGATATCCACATCCAGCGAAAGTGCACGAGCAGAGGGTATGAGCAAATCAATAAACAAGTCTTGAATCTCCAGCGTGCGAGAGATGATCCTCAACGTCCTCACGAGGGACGAAACGAAGTACGGGTCCTGGTTCGATTCGGATAGAGCGAGTATACCAAACAAGACGTCTCGGGTTGCGGAGTCGACAAGTACACGGAGCAAGACGCCAAACCCAGGGTGTTGCACTAATTTTTGAACAGCGTCCTGACCCCCAATGGCCAACGTAGCCAAATCAAACCCGTCCAAGCTGCGTTGAACAAACTCGAGGGCGGCATCGGTGACCTTCCATCGCTCGCTCGGATCTGCGTATTCACGAGCGTCGATCTTGAGCAGCACGTCCTCGACCACAAACTTGACGTACGGGCCAGTTCCGACCACACGGTGGCCCGAGCCGAGGTTGTCGGGTGGGAAGGGGACTAGCGCATTGAGGAGATGGAGGAAGGATAGTGTGGCGGGGTATGTCCGCGCGGGGGCCTCGATTTCTTCCAGTTCAGCAGGGACACCTCGACTCTTCTTCCACCCGCCGGTCGTCATCGTGGTTGTGGACCGCACAGGCAACACTTCGTATCGCTCCAGGCTGACCCACATCAATCGGGCGACTTCACCTCCCAGTTCTGGCCCATCGCAAAAGGCTGCCAAAGTGTCGAACAGTTTGCCCTTGAGTTCCAAGGCGACGGGAGAACGGACGAGGTCGAGCATGACCGCCACGGCCCTGTATTGTGTGTTTTCGAGAAGGGCCGCTCGAGCTGCTGTCGAATATCGAGCTACGACTCTGAGTACCCTGAGAAAGGCCATGATCGAGCGAATTTCCTCAGGATCAACGGGCAGAGGTTGGCGTTCTCGTCCTCCGAGCGCCGAGTCCACAGTTCGTTGGTCTGGAACAGACGTGAGCAACCAGTCGAGAGATCCAAACAGACCAGCCCAGGAGCACCAGCCCGTAGTTCCAGCCCGCTGTCCGCCGTTGGTAGACAAAAAGTTGTAGGCATAGGTTGCGCAGCTCTGTCCGCGTGCCAGAGAGCCAAACATGTTGTATAGTGGTTTAAGCAATGAGGGGACACGGGCTTCGGCACTCCATCGAAGGAAAGAGTACAGCCGGTCATCCCACCACTTGAGACCCTCGTCCGGAGATTGATCAGAATAAACAAGAGCTATGAGAACGAAAAAGTCGGCCAGGCGTGACGGATGTGGGCTGGCTTGGGGGGCTTGGGAGCGAGATGCGGCGAGAGAGCTGGTATCTTCATCTGCGTGGCGCATTCTTCGGAGGACTGGAGAGAGACTGGTGACAAATGCGATCAAAAATATTTCGACCTGCTTCAACAAGTATTTGTAGAAAAGGCCATCGACGGGTGTAGGAGTAGGGAGAGGGTCGTATTCAAGCTCGAGCGTATCTTGAGACACAGCGTCCAGGGGTCTCGAGGAGTGGAGGAGCACAGATAAGTAGCGGAAGGCGTCGGCACGGACCGAGTCGGTAACAAGTTTTTCGATATCGGATTCCGAGTATGCGTCGGTAGTGCGTCCGTCGCCATTGGAGGCTTCGATGAGAAAGAGACACCACTTGATAGTCAGGACTGCTTTTGTTTCGGGGATCTTCCATGTGGGTTTGGCGAGTTCGGTTTTGATGAGATTGACGAACGAAGTTTCCGAAGCGACCTGTGAGGAAGCATCGAAAGCGGCGAGGCACGCGGCGAGAACATAGACCATGATAGGTTCATCTGGTGAGACAGTGGATATCCACGAAACCATCTTGGCGACTTCTGAGCCTCGCAGTTCGCCCGAGCCTGCAAGCACAAACAGCAAATTACCCAGTTGCTGCCGTTCGGATTGGAGAGCCGAGACGACTTGGGCATAGAGATCAGCCGAAAAGCCGGTTCCTGCAAACACATTAGCACGGGTCGAAATGACAATAGCCAACATACCAATGGCAGTTGTAGATCCCGCATTCCGCTGGTTGGCCATCTGGCGCTGCATGAGAGCACCACTCGTGTCGATCTGCTTGAGAATCTTCTCGGCCAATGTTCCAGTCGAGGCTAGGCCAATGACATAGTCGACGAGTCTCGTGCGTATAGTGGGCTCAACCATGTTCATGCCCATGGCGCTGTCGAGTATGAGCTGAAGAGTAGAGAGAACATTCTGTCTGCTCTCGTAGAACTGCTGGACAGCTCGTAACGCACTCTCCACGGGATCATCAGATAAGACATGGTCTAGTATGCCAGCGACATGGCGCTCGGAGCAGTCGAGTTGCTGAGCGAGAAAGAGAGCGACTTGAACAAAGTCATTATTGTATGTTTTTTGTACACCGCTGATCGTTGCTTTGCCTAGGGAACAATGAGGAGATACAAGCAGAAATAAATAGGACATACCACTCTTGAGTTCTGCCTCTTCCCCCGAGTTCCGTGGTGGCACATCCAATAGCGCCAGGAAGCGGGGTTTTGCATCTTCAAGCTTGTAGTATAGTTCTTGTTCCAGTTGCCTTGTCGGTTCACGCAGAGCCTTGGCAAGGAATGCATTCAGGTTATCCCAGTATGACACCTCCATTTTACTACTTTCCTCATTAGCTCATACTCTACTACTGCCTATTTCATTCAACTCACATTAGTGATCCCAGCAAGCGAGATTCGGATATCTTCCAGCGACACGGCCACCCACTCCTGGCCCTGTGACGCTTATGTTTGTGAGAGGCGAGGCAAAGGAGACAAGAGAGAGCGCGTAACGTTTGGTCCCACGTGATGAAAACAACTTGGGCGCTTACAAGTTGTCACGCTCGACTCGGTAACTTTTCTCGTGGCTCACGATCAGGTGGCTATGCTTCTATAAGCGCAGGACCACTGCAAACATTCGTAAGCATTTGACGGTGGCTCTCTGCTGAATGGTATTGTTAAATATAATTAGCCACGAGACTATTACCAGTCACCGAGCCTTTTGTCACTTTTGTACTTTGAAACTCAAACCTGCCAAGCGGGCTTGCATCTAGGGACCCAAAGTTGCACAGTATCTATCTTTGGTTTTAATCGCTGATGAGACGATATGCACCGCTTGAGCCCTATCATCTCATATCCTTTCAGAGTCAACTACATCTATCGTTTTGTATACTCGACTTGGGACCGCGCGCTCAGAGTGATGCAAATATACATATGCCTAATCATGATCTTATAATTCCGACTTGAAAACATAGCCCCATCGCTACTTGTGCATTTTTTCCCAATCATTGCCGTGTCACTCGAGCCCTTTTCACTAACCCCTCGGTACTCAAATGTTCATCCAACACCCATTCAACTAGGAATTCGAATGCTCCTGTTCCTTGTCTTTCAGACGCTGAGAGATCCCGTCGATCGGAACTTTCCACTCTTCCGGATCAGGGGCCGGTATCTGACCGTTCAAGAATAGGTCAAGTTCTCCCTTGAGATCGTCGCAAAACGTTTTCATGTCCAAGTCGTTCTATTTAATATGAAACGTGAGTAGGGTCAAATAGCTGATTGGAAGCTTTAACTCACCCGATCATCATCTATTGAGGGTGGCGGGTAAGTACGTGCGAAATATTAGCAATCGCATACACCTAGAATATACCCAGTTGCTGGGCCTCACCAAAAGGGTCTACTCGGCACGAATGTATTCATTAGTGACATATTCACTGGCAAGCTAGCTTCAACCACTTACTTTCGATTTCCTCTCCTGCGGAAAGAAGTCCCAGAATATTATTGCCTAGTGGAAATGCTCAGTAATAGATTCTGGGAGGTAGCGCACCAACACGTACGGCAAGGAAAGTTCCCGGGATAGTGATGTACCGCAGCGATCTCCATAGCTGGAAAGGCTATATAAAGCACAAGCTAAGTATCCCCATAACTCTCACTCTGACACAGGCTCAGCGCACCAGGAAAAATATATAGAGGAAAGTACAGCCCCAAAGTTGAGATCGATATCTGATCAAGCGAGATAGAGAGCGTCCGTCAGTTACAAAGCTCGACAAGTCACAGTGTATGTACTCACGAGAACGGAATCTGATCAGCCGATACTTTTTCAAGGTCCGTGAATGACTTGACAAGTTCGTTTAATGTGTTAAGTAGAATGTCTTCAAGTATGTCAGCGATTGGATTTAGATACAAGAGAGAAAATACTAAGTTACTTGTGTTTTGTGCATTATTTTCTTGCTTTTGAAGCATCGAAATGTAAGAGCTCTAATAATTGGAGTCTTCAAGTTTATTCAAGTCCACCTTTATATAAATGCCCACCAAATGAAAAGTAATTTCAAGAGGAACGCTGAGTCTTGGTACACCGGACCCATCTCTTAACCCGGACATTTGACCTTGTGAGCCACGATCGACCGGCTTTTCTTCATCGTGCAAATCATTCGCGCCTTGAGATTTGGGCAACTCAAATGCGATCACGGCGTCACCGATTGAAGGTGTAGTACTCCCCGCAGTAGGCTCGCCACTCTTATCTGCGTGTTTCCTTTCGCCAGTACTCCTGTCCTGGTAGGAAATCTGCTACCATTGAGGATACAGTTTACAATACTATGAAGGAGCAAAGACTCAACAAGTTGCTCTACTACTTTGTCTTGCTTGCGCGGGGGTTCACGGAGATGTTGCTTGATTGCGACGCTGAATTTTTGGATCAAGCTAATCGCGTTATGTTTTTCTTCAAGTCCATTCACTCCAGAACTTTCAGCGGAGGGAGTATGGAACCAAACTGACATGTGGGAGCCAACAATCAATCATGGGAGGGAGCTGATGTTCGACACACGACTGACCTATCCGAGCAAATATTCTACTTGAATAGGCTATACTCGACAGCAGCTTCTTGCCTTCATTGTACCTCTCAAACGCAGACGAAGTGCGAAACTAATACATGATTAGTAGGCCAAAGATCACTGGTAATCAATAAACTTACTGAAATTACAAAGCCGAGAATAGTTCCGAATCTGCAAACGCGCAAGTGTGAGGATGGGATTAGATCAGATTGAGTTTTATTCGAAGCTTACACAGTAAGAAGAGTGGTCTCGATACTCAAGTCATAAACCTTGTCTGAAATGATAGAGACACATGCAGCCCAGTGAATAAGAGAATGTAGGCCCAAGATTGCAACAGTGATGTTGTAAGGAGAGAGCACCGAAATTTTAAATGGCCAAGGCATTTTGCGCTGCAGACATTTTCAGCCATTAGAATCCGTCGCTATATTGCGTATACCCCTATGATTCTGGAAAGGCTCACATTACTATTCTGGCCTATCCTTACACGAGCCGTTACTTGCTAAATGTATTGTATGCACGTGAGCGATTTGAGTTTCGTTAGGCCGGAATTTAATAGCCAATATCTGTGGCCGGTTAAAACCCTGCAAACGATACGATGAGATAAAATGTAAAACCAGAATACTAGGAACATGCCTTAGGAGGGGGGTGGGTTGTCTATCAGAGGTATCTCTGTATACACCCTTCCCACTCAACCCAGCTCTTAAATACGGATACCTTTGGTCCCCCAGTTTCGGTACCGACCGCAGTAGCCAGGGGCGAGTACTATCACAAACACCGATAAGTCTGGTATAGCCTATAAGCGGGTACGAGTAAGACACGAGGCGGAATACAACCACGATGCAACCTCTAAATCACACTACAGAGCCCGGCGTCTCTCGAGTGTCGAATACATATAACAAGAGCAAAGAACTCACCGTGGATCCACCAAACAAGCGCTTAGTGGATAACCTACCCCGCATACACGATCATCCTTTCCGGGTATATCTGGACCAGAGATTGATGGAAGTAGTAGGATAAAGCCTTTGGACGTGGTAAAAGACCGTGACACATCATTTGCCTATATGCACATAGACCTCCGAAATTTCAGAGAGGAGGCCTAGCTTCTTGAATCTGTGTACAAGCCAAGCTCATAATCCATTAACGCGTTTCTCATCGCCTCTTCTGGATTTGTTTCCTCTAACCATTCTTCGGGGGACCTCCCAGGGATTTCAGCGTCATCGCTCTCGAAAAGATAGTTGTTATCTTCTGAAAACGCCCATTCTTCTGGTTTTGGAACTGGCACGCTCATTAATGCATCAAGTTCAGCCCGGATCAGGATTTTACAAAAGTAATCCATGTCAAGATCGTTCTATGTGCATGGTTAGCCTGATAAACTATTATCCACAACAGTGATGATCACCTTGTCGTATCCTGCCATTGTGCGGAATCGTTGGCTGATAGTAATACATGATTGAATGACTAAGTCTTACCAAAGGGATCTAGCAATATCACCAACCGCATCAGCATCAAGAAACTTGATCAACTGAGCTGGATCATATCAATCACTCACTTTCAATTTCCTCCCCTGCAGCCAGGAACCCAAAGAATATGAACGACTAGCAAATAACTCGACAATTGGGGTCAGTTCTAAGGCATAAATACACATTTAACGTACCGCTATAGCCGTTGCCGGGATCGTAATATACCCCATTGATTGCCACAGTTTGAAACGGCTATATGCGCAAGAATGAGTTAGGTTCGAGTATCACTATAGGTATTTGAGTGCTTACTAGGACGCCTAGGTAAAGGAAACACGATATCCACAGTTGGGTTCCATAGCTATTCATATTGGTTTCTTACCATAAGACAACAAGGCGATGGGATACTCACGAAAAAGGTATAGGTGTTGTCAATATCCTTTCTAGGCCCGATAGCGAATCAACCAGCTGGTTAAGCCCTAGAAGTAGAGTATCTGCGGGTAATGAATAAGTAGATCTATAGAGTTCACCAACTTATTTGATTGACAACTTACTTGTGGTAGGTACATCAATTGCCTGTCTATGCTGCAGCGCAGCAATATACGAGCTCTAAACGGCCAAATTGAAATTAACCTTTCTGGCTTTGTTTGTTTGACCTACTAGGTAGAATGTAATCTCCAAAGGAACATTCAAGGTAATCGGACAATTTGTCCTCCGCAACCTTGCTGCCGTCTTACCGGAGACAAATCTATGTGGAAACGCTTGTATCAACAGACTCAAGGGCCAAATATCATGAATGGCCCATTTGGGGGATTTTTTGACGGGTAGAGATAAACAGGTTCTTTATCCTGTCCGTCGGCCTGCTTGGCGTTTGGTTGGGTATGGTTTCGCAGCGTGGCTCCTCGCCGGGGGAAACGAATTTCTCTTGGACATCAGGTATCGTAATCCGAACTTCATCAGGTAGTTCAGGAAGGGCGGTGGATCCTGATGTCCAACTCTGCTGTCTTGTCCCCCTTACAGGGCTTTCGCTAACTGCTCCATCGCCCCCGCCGGAGCACTCACAATCGTCTTGCATCTTGGTGCTGTTAGGAAGTGCGTATGCAGGCAAGTGTCTTGTCCCCCTTACAGGGCTTTCGCTAACTGCTCCATCGCCCCCGCCGGAGCACTCACAATCGTCTTGCATCTTGGTGCTGTTAGGAAGTGCGTATGCAGGCAAGAATTTAACAAGCTTATATAATCTTCATAATAAATCCCATCCTCGCCTCGGAGGTAGTGTTTTACTGCGATGCTGAATGCTTCAATCAGATGATTGTTGTACGTTTTTCAATCAGCACTCGGGCGCGAGCCAATCTCAAACCTGTCGGTTGGCCTTCATGCGATGCCAGCGTTGCGTCTGCAGCTGCACTCGGAGGCCTAGACGCAGCAGTTGGTATTTTAGGCTCATCCGGAATATGAAACCAGACTGTCGTTTATTGTACGTTAGGTTTAGGTTGCGAGAGAACTATTTAACTGGACTAACCTGTTCTAGAAAAGGTTCTACTTGCCAGAATGATAGTTGACCATAACCTTCTACCTTCATTATATCTCTCGAAGGCTGATGACGTGCGGTACTAAGGAAGAATAAATGGGTCATAAAAATATTGAGCACGGCATAGCTCACATACCGAGATGACAAAGCCAAGGATGGTACCGAACCTAATACCACCATTGACACAAAACCAAGATATCAAGAGCTATTAAGGGACTCACGCGGTGAGGAGAGTGGGCTGTACTCAGATTACGAATTTTGTCGTTGATGATACTGACACATGCAGCCCATGCGGTGATCAATACAATCAGATACCAGCAGCGAAACAGGGCCGTAGCGAGAATAGAGCGACACATCCATGGTATGAGCTTCTTGGACTGAGAGAGCTAGAAAGGCTGTTAACTTAAAGCTTCAGGCCGCGGCATAGCTTACATCGTGAATCAAGTCCGTCCTCGTAGACATTCGAGGATATGGAGCGTGGTTCAACTAGAAGAAATATCTCAGCTAGATAACTACTATCACACCGCCTGGCCAACTTACATGATTAGACATTACTGCAATACCGAGCTACCGAGGATTGGAGTCTGTGTTTTAGTGACACAGGCGATAGCAAAATGCGAATATATATGTATTCGTGTAAGCTATTTGCCTGGCAATAAGTATTACAGAACACAAAGATTTAAGCTCATACGTGCTTCATATTTGGGCATGCTCCGTGATTACCAGGAAGCAACACGAGTAAAACACGAGGCTGGTCGTGCTGATTATATATGTGGAGTCTTGTCAAATGTGCACAGCGCCTATCGGTATCGTGATATTGGAACGTGTGCACCAAGTGGGGCCTCGATTCCATCCGAGAGATACGTTGGTCTGGGTTTCATCCATGGCGAAAACTGTTGCACTCCAACGTCTGTCAAAATCCGATTTTAATTGTATATTTTCAAGATATGAACCTACCTGACGGACATCTAAAGATAGAAAGTCGTGATTTCACGTGGGCTCTTCGCCAATTTAGCGAAAAAGGCTGGATTACCACACCCCTCAAGTCTATAGTGTTTGATTGACCGTTGGAAGTGCGTGACAAGAACGATCGGGTAAATCTGTGGGGTGGGACAACGAGGTAACAGATGCACCAAGTCACGCCGATCGGCGAGCCCCATACCACTTGGTCCTTACCAGCCCCCTGAACAAGGCGACGGCCCAACGGACCTTCAATTACCCTAGTATACTAGCCATTGTCTGGGGTACTTAGATTCAGGACGGTTTGATGAAGGCCACGAAAGGAGAATAACCCATCCATTGGAATACAAAGAACAGATTTCACGCGAGAAGATTGTCTGGGGTACTTAGATTCAGGACGGTTTGATGAAGGCCACGAAAGGAGAATAACCCATCCATTGGAATACAAAGAACAGATTTCACGCGAGAGCGATTGAGATCCAAGTGTATCCCCGAAACTCCGAATGCATGGCATACCAAGTTTGTGGCTCACACACTACAAATGTAACCGTGAAAAGTCACAGCAGACCTCTGTGCCAAACCCTCGTTGTCTGAAGTGGCGTCTAATTGAAGGATTCGATTGATAGCGCTCATAATATTGCTTATGGTAAACTTTGTTTGCACGTGGAACCCACATTGACCACTGAAGCTAACTGTGCTGCGCACTCTTTCCGTGACCGTCTGCACACGTATATACCAGCCAATAATTTTAGTCTACAGAAAAAAGGTTCAAGAAGAAGAAGAGCTTAAGACCTGCCTCTTGCTTCGCGGCGAGCCCCAAAAGCACGGATTTTTTGGATATAAAAATCGGGCGTTGTATGCGGAGTGCCGGTAAAATCCGATCAGTGGTCCCACGAATCCTCATGACGGGCTCATCCCTGCGCGCCATCGAGTTGCTGATTCTGCGTTTTTGAGCGGATGTGTCTGTAAAGATCTAGACGTCATGCGGATTTTATGTCTTTTTGGCGTTTATCATGTTTACCACAGGTTATTCTGTTCAGTGAAGTTCTGTACTTGCATTGCGAGGCTGCTACTTTCCCATAATCCAACAATCTTCATCCCAAAACATCTAGTATTCCATTGTAAGCATAAATATACTCATAAATTCAACTAGTTTCTCGCAGCGTTTTGTCCTGCGAGAGTACATGCAAGCGCCAACGATCGAGGTTTTCTGTGAATACTGAAGCTCAGCCAAATTGTACTGTTCGGTCTTCGGCGCTATCGAAGTCCAGTTTCCACGGAACGAATATGGGATATGCAGCATCTCTGGGGAGAGTCGATCGTCAATATTTGGTGATCGTTCATAGGGAAACCTTCCAGCGCGTGTCATAAGAAGGATTACTACCCGCAGCTATCAATCAGCTCAGTCAATTTGCACGTGATATAGTATTTTGATAGCAGGTAGACGACAAGCCGCGGTAGCTCAGCTGGGAGAGCGTTAGACTGAAGCTAAGCAAGGAGACTTGCTGGGTAGCAATCTACAGGTCACCTGTTCAATCCAGGTTCGTGGCATTCTTTTTTCACTCAATTTCTGAGCTAAAGACATGTGTTGATTCTTCAAAAAGGGAATTTTATGGGTATAGCTTAACAATCTTAGTTTACCTTGGGCCTATGTAAGTTTGGTGCTTGTATTGCACTGCGATATATGTGATGTCAAAATGCACAGGCTTTGTAAAGTCCTCATATATGCATGTATAACTTGCTATGATCCAATCTGAGTATCCATATTATTAGGAAGAAATTTGCAAGAAAACGCATATGGAATCACCAGTTGACTGCTTCAACATACATTGGCTATAAATAAAGATAAAACGTGCTGATTTTTATACCAAGCCAACGAATACCTTGGGCCCAAAATCAGGACTATCTGACACAAAAATGCAGATACATAAAATCAAACAGAACGCATATATTTTACAGCACCTTAGAGAGCCGAAACTCAAAGTGCCTTTAAGGTATCATGACGGGTGTCGAAGTCTGGACCAAGCAAGGTTGGGTGATAAGATTGCCTGAGGTACATTCCGCGCATCCTCCCTGGACGTGAAATTATACATAATTTATATTAGGAGAAGTGGGCTCGGCACTTGTAGACGACTGGACTGAACGGTCTTCAACAGGTGACTTGAAAGGTGATTTGAAGCGAGAATGAGATGATAGCACCTTCAATAAGCCTCGTAATCCCTATTTTGGCTTTGACCTGATAGACACGGATGATATCATATCAATCTCCGTGGGATTAGACTTTGATTTTTTCTTGTGATTGCTCTAGTGTAGTCCTTTTTTGAGACACCGATACATGGCATAATGACACTTAATTCACTTCCGTCCGGAAATTAAATCCCTGGTCCAGTGTCAAGATAGCAAGAGACCCACAATAACTGGAACAGTCATATCTACCCTTTGTTGGGTCATATCTTTTAGCAGTCAGCACAAGGAGTTGGCGCCATTCCATGGATCCAGTATTCAACTGAAGATACAGTATAACTATGGTTGGCAATTACTATGGTGGTGAAGTACCGGGATTAAGAATCAAGGGACTTGATGTGAAAAAGGAATCATATCTAATCTATAGTTTACCTGGATTTTCCGGTGTGCTGTCCCAGAACTTATTGCCGAAGATGGGCGCCACCCGGCACCCAATGGTTGTGCCAACGTTTGGTTTGTTGGATTCTAACCACAACAAGCTTCATCTCCAATTTTAGCTAGCTACTCACAGTACACATACTGCTTGGCTCATACATTTTCATTGGATCTCATGGACAAGCTGAACATATATAGACTTGGGCTCCCTCTTACTGTCAAACACCAATACGTTATGGGTTGGTCCGCGGAGGTAACAGGAAGAGCAACTTGACGACTATTTGCACCCATCTATCCGGCAATGTCCTCGCCTGGTGGACAAAGAAGAGAAGACTGCGCAAGCTGCGGTCAGAAACCCTCCGTGCGCAATCTTGCTCAAATTCACTAGCAAAGTGAAGGACGCACTACCAGAAAACACCCTTTTGGTGATCGATGCGCTCAATGAGTATGAAACCCAGATGGAAGTGGAGCGGGTGGCGGACCTGATATTCCGATGCACAACAGGCGTGCCGCTGAATTACTAGTGACCAGTCGACCAGAGCCCGATATATCCCAGTATGATGCAGCACAACAGCCAGTCTCGCGTGGTTATACACCTTCACAAGATCGAGAGGTCACTGGTACGAACAGACATCGAGCTATTCCTGAAAGGAGAACTATCGTCTACGTCAGCCACTCCCTTGGAAATTGATCAGCTTGTCGAACGATCGGGGGCGCTATTCACCTATGCATCCATGCTAGTACGCTTTGTAACATCGGGAGAGCCCCAGAAACGACTGGAGACTGTCCCAGTGTTGACACCCAGTGCCTCGAAAAGCACGCACACCTTGATACACTGTATAAACAGATATTCAATCAGCCTCGGGCGAAGAGTATGCCCCGGAGGATGGCGAGAAAGAGGATATACGATTCGTGCTTCAGACCGTCTTGGTCGCACAGGAGCCGAATGGCATCGAGATAATCGTCATTCTTGCCGAGATCAATGGCCTGGAGCGAGAGTATATGCGCTTCGGTCTCTACGGTCTGTCGTCCATCAGTCAAACCAAACCAAGCTCGTTTCCATACTCCACGCCTCGTTCCCTGACTTCGTGTTCAGTAACGAGCGTGCCGGCTCGGACTTTTTTGATCAAATCGAGTACAGCCAGTGACTCGCTCGCCGATGCTTCTCGGCAATGCAGGAGCAGCTGCGGTTCAATATATGTAACCTCCAGTCCTCGCTTGTGGTAGACAAGGATGCGGTCGATATCGAAGACCGAATCAGAACGCATATACCGTCAACTTTGATGCGCACGTGCCGCTACGGGGGCAACCGTCTTGAGCTGGCTCTGAGAACGGACTATCTACTGGAGATCCTGGGAGATTTCCTGTCGAACCAGTTCCTGTTCTGGATGGACGTGATAGATATCAGGCAAGAGACGACCATGGAGATCGGGACGCTTATAAAGGCAAAGGACTGGCTGGTGGTGAGATTATAGCTTCGGCTCAGTTGTTATTTAGCCTGACCGAGCGCAGAACATAGGATGTCGGACTAGGCCGAGAATTCATGACTCTGGTCGAAGACTGTCTCAACTTTTCACAGGCCTTACTGCGAACTCAGTCTCGCGCTTGACGCCCCACATTTACGTCTCATCGCTTCCGTCTTGTCCGAGGTCCAGTCTGGTGTATCAGCACTACTGGAAGTGCACGCGTGGGCTGCTGCAAGTGTAGGTTAGCCTTATGGATAGCAGAGAATGTGCTATGTTAGCGACCTGGAGCACTCTATCGCTAGTATGTTCGGTCGCATACGACCCTCAAGGTGCACATGCCCCTGTTGGATGCTATGGTGACAATCTCAGCACCCGCAACGCTCACGGTGGCGACCTGGTACTAGGACCCTTCGAGATCAATGGGCGCGATTTGGGAGACGACACTGGTTTCTTAATGGGGCCTTTGACGATCACCGGCTGCGTTGTCCCACCTCCTATTTCTGCGACGGCACACGCATAGCCACCGCATCAAGAGGTGGAAGGCTGCGGATATGCAGCACTCGTAATGGGAAGATCCTGGCAGACCCATTTTGTGGAGACAAACCTTATGCTTGTTCGACTGCGTTCTCGTCGGATGGTAGCTATGCTGTCTCAGCCTCACGCCAGGACTCGACCCGTTTCTGGAACGCTACCGGCGGTATACGTTCCACGCAGCACCCGGTCTAAGATATCAAACTTGCATGCTGCGCGACTTACTCTCCAGACGGCAAATACATTCCATTTTTGGCCAAGAAGACAGCACCATCCGATTCGTCAATGGGTCTAACGGTGCTCCCGTTCTCACCCCATTGAAGGACCATACTGCCTATGTTACATCGCTGGTCTTCACCCGCAGCAGCAAACACCTTTTTTTAGGCTCAAGTGATGGCGCCACCCGGACCCGGAACGTATCTGACGGAACACCGGCGACGAAACCATTGGAAGGCCCACACTGCCCCGTGAACTCGGTGGCAATCTCGCCCGATGGCGCGTATGCTACCTCGGGATCGGACGACGCAACCATTAGATATTGGACATTGACGACGGCACACCCTTTGCAGGCCCATTTTCTGGCCACACCAATAAAGTACACTCGGTGACCTACTCGAACGATGGAACTCGCGTCATCTCTGGATCCTCTATCACACTGTTCGTGTCTGGAACTTCAGCAAAGGTCTGATACTTCCTCGCTGGTTTGAAGATCAGATGTCGGACATGCAGACGGCTATATTCTCAGCGGGACCAAAGCATTTGGATATGGGAATCCCAGCAAGGATCGCTTACTTCCAAGATAATGCGAGTGCAGACCCCACTCAAAATGTCAATCAACGTTATCCCATCATTGAACACGGCTGTGCTGAGTACCGAGGATGCCAGCGCCGTTGTCGGGCCGTTCAAGGGCATCCAGACATGGTCACTACCGCGAGCTTCTCTCATGATGATACACGCCTCGCAACGGCCTCCAAGGATCGTACCGTCCGGGTCTGCAGTATCGAATCCGGCGAGCTCGCCTCGGGCCCGTTTACAGGCTGTACCGACAAGATTAATTCAGTGACATTCTCACTTGATGAGAGCCCGAGTTATGTATTCGAGTGTGGAACCTAGATGACATCATACTCGAAATCAACACTACTACTCAATCATTCCGTCTATCACCGGCAGTGGCTCTCTTATTATTCCCAAACAGAAACTCCTCCTGGGAAAAGAGTGGACAAAGTGCTATATGCGACTGAATGAGCTTTGAGTGATGTATTTCTAGTCTGAAGGAGTGTCGAATGTATTTATGAAACTTCAGGTGTCTTGAAAAGACTATTTTCTTCTACAAATCATAGGGTTATGCGTTTGCGATGCCTTCAGAAACTAAGCACCAGATGCAAGAGGTTACTTTTATCCAGTTAAGGGACTTCCTGGCAAATGATTGGATTTTGTTCTACATATGCCCTGGTAGTATGCTTTCAGGTGGTTGCGTCCAATATGCAGCGGTACTATTGGGTGCGAGCTTGACTGGTCCCTCGTGCCTGCCCAGATTGATATATGTATGGGACCCACCACAATGAATTTACCTAGGATCTGACAGCCAGAATGCCTACAGCATTAACCTCCTACTCTCTCCGTCGCTATTCTAGAGTCGTATCAACCCCATATCTCCATCGCGACTCCGAGTGCAACTACGGAGCGGTTCGTTGGTGACATCTTTGCTCTTCCACGCGCTGAAATTCCCCATTTTGCACGTGACACCCCACTTTACCCGACGCAAGAGAACAGACCCCTTTTTTGAATTAGGTCTTTCAGCCATCTATCACAACCTTGTCATTCGCTCTATCTTAATCGGTCTAGGTCAAACTTTCACGTCTCGACGGGAGAAACAGAAGGAAAAAAAAAAAAAAAAAAGAGGACGGCCAGTTTTGAACCACAGCAATACCACCGTTCAGCTGTTCATTTTACCACACACCGAAAAAGATGCGTTGCTTGACTTGGGCGCTGGCCGTAGTTATGGCCGTTGTGCCATGTGTGTTGGGAGGAAGTCCGAGTGCGTTTTAAAGTTTTATCTCGAGTGTGCATGTGTGTTCTAGAGCTGACTATATATCGCTTGTGGTTTTTCTCTCTCGTTTTGACACTTGGTCACGACCTGGTTACGCGCTCGCTCGCTCGTCTCTCTGTGCTATAAAAAAACGTATCCTGGACAGCCTATCTCAAAATTAAAACGCCGTCTCCACAACATCCCTGGCAAATCGGGCAATCAAACGGTCTGAGCTGGGTATCTGCCTTTGAGGGCGTGACGCAGTTCGACATTGAGCTTGCGAGACTAAAGACGGATGGACTGCTGTTTGTTGCGCGGAACGGTGAGTGATTTGCGTTGCTTGTTCAAGGGGAGATGCCGCACCGGTGACTGCAACCATGTCTCCCAATTGGATTACCGAATCCACGTCTATTTTTACTCGGCCCTTTTTTTCAATTCGGCATGGCCACTGACTCTGGTTTATTCTAGTCTCGACATCATGGAACATCTGAATATCCACTTGGATAGTGTACCCACGGGCGACGACTACTATGTACTCTTCCTCGACTCTACGCACGGCAACGTCTACTCGATGTCCGAGCGCTTTTCCATCCTCGCCGCGGGTTCGACGCCCACATCCGGAACGGTTGCAGCTGCCAATGCGGGCGCCAACGAAGTGACGCTCAAGGGAGGACCGAATCCGACTGCGCAGTTTGCGTATACGTTTGTGAGCGAGAATGCTGCGCTCGGTGGGTGGAGGAACGAGTGGGTGTCGAGGGGCGTCGGTATTGGCATGGGTGCTGTCGGCGTGGTTCTCGGTTGTGTCTTGACCGTTTGGTAGGCTTGATCTTAGAAGAGAGGAAGTG